>NC_134884.1:23583554-23668554 GCF_041734735.1 Babylonia areolata
TATTTTTCAGAGTTCGAAACTGGAACTGCGTATTTTGCTGGAGAGTAAGAGAAATCTAAAAAAGAAAAAAAAAGAAAAAAAAAGAAGAAGAAAGTTTTAGCATGACCAGTTTTATGAAAAAGCAATGAGTAAAGTGACCGACTGGTTGCCAGATTGATGAGTTGTTTCAAAATTGTATGCGTCAGTGACCGATGACCAACACAAAACCTAAACCCTGTATAAAAGATATTATTTGTCTAGATTTTCACCTTTATTACAGAACTGAGGTCTGTGATATATAATATGGTGTAGAGTTGAAAATACAGTGCATGTCGCATCACTTTTAAAATTGTCAGCATCCCTTTCAGTATTATTAGTGTTTCACCACCTTACCATTTCTCATTTTATAGTTGTCATTCCATACTGTTCCCCATACTGCCCCCTTCTTGTGGGCTTCCAGGGTCTCTATCAGTATAAACAGAATTCTTTGCTGGAAATTTACTCATATCTATGGCTGTCTTTGTTTCTGGCTTTTTCTTTTTGTCGCCACTTCATTTTCTGCCTTGTTGGTCCATTCACCTTTCTATTTTCTTTTAAAGCCTCCAATATTTCTTTCCCCTTTTTTCAACTTGATTATTTGTATTTGTATTTCTTTTTTTTATCACAACAGATTTCTCTCTTTGAAATTCGGGCAGCTCTCCTCAGGGAGAGCACGTAGCTACACTACAGTTGCACCCATTTTTTGTATTTTTTCCTGCATGCAGTTTTATTTGTTTTCCCTGTCGAAGTGTATTTTTCTACAGAATTTTGCCAGGAACAACCCTTTTGTTGCCATGGGTTCTTTTATGTGCGCTGAGTGCATGCTGCACATGGGACCTCGGTTTATCGTCTTATCCGAATGACTAGTGTCCAGACCACCACTCAAGGTCTAGTGGAAGGGGAGAAAATATCGGTGGCTGAGCCATGATTCGAACCAGCGCGCTCAGATTCTCTTGCTTCCTAGGCAGACGCGTTACCTCAAGGCCATCACTCCACATTATTGAGCATTCTTACTATGTTTTATTCTTTTTTGCACATAGGATAGTTGGCTTTGGTTTTCTTGTATTTTGTATGCCTGTTAGTATCTTTAATTTTGTGTGTTATGTCTGATTATGTTTATATTCTGGCAGAGTATTTTTAACCCATTCAACCCTGGGGAGTTAACAGCCTCAGCAAACTTCCATGTCATACTGATGTGGAAAAAGAACTGCACAAAATAAACTGTTTTCCTTCTTGGGAGTTAGTTCCATTTCTTTGTGGTTTATGAATATGTATGAACGTGAAAACTGAACCAATGAGATGAATTTTGATGCGGGCGTAGGCTCAGTGAGTTAATCCCCTGGCAAAGAACAACAACTCATGGAAACCAGTCCCAGGCTTATGTGCATGAACATGACTGTACTTTTGCCTAATTTTCTGTTCCAGTTTTCTTATGGATAGGGATTTGTTTTCCATGTATCAGTATTTACAGTTTTTCTGTTCTGATATGGCCCTGTTTGGTTTGCTGGCCTGTAAGCAACAAAGACCTATATCTGTACTGCTGACAGTGACAGAATCAGTTAGGTGTCGGACTTCTGATCCAGTGGTCACCAGTGATCAGAGTTTGATGCCTGATTATGGCATGATGCTGTGTCCCTGGGACAGGCATTTAACTACAATTTTCCTCACTCCACCCAGGTGGAAATGGGTACCTCACTTCATCTGGGGAAGGTTAAAACAGCAGGTGAGGACTGGGTTCCACCTTCTTCCTGTGCTGGGCCCCAGACGCATGTGGGTATGAATACACTTCCCATGATGGCTGTAAAATGATAAGGGACATTTAACCTTAACCATTGTGCAAATTTGTGCAGAGCATCATGAAACTGGCGATGACAGGGGAAGGGGGAGACAAGAGAGCCGGAGTTCTGATCCCCATTCCACAGTATCCCTTGTACACGGCCACCATCGCTGAGTACAATGCTTACCCTGTCAGTTCCTTGTGCTGTCCTTCCTTGGTTTTAGTGTAGAGTGTTTTGTCAGAAAGTTATACTCCTCCAAAAGGGCAGCTACATTATTTTATCTCTCATGGTAAATGCACTATGTGTGTGTCTCATGGTAAATGCAGTGTGTGTGTGTGTGTGTGTGTTTATGTGTGTGTGTGTGTGTGTGTGTGTGTGTGAGATAACAGTTAATCTAGGTGGAAACTGTGTTAACCAACATACATGGGCCCAACTGACACCAGTGTTGACAGAAAAGTTTGGATTTCCGTGCAGCACACACATTGTTACCTTGAAGCACTTTGTGGAAACATAGGTGATGTTTGTATCATGTTTTATACTTGAAAGTTGTTGATTATTTTTGCTGTCCAGCTGTGGCTTGTTCTGTTTGACATAATGTTCTTAATAACATAGTCTTTTTTTTTTTTTTGACCCATCATCTGCACCATTTCCGTGGCATTACTCCCACACCACTCATTCCCAGTGCCCCATACACGGCCACACATGGGTTTGTTTGCCACAGTCCCAGCATCGGCAGTCCACATGGAACCACTGATGTCAGGTCACTAGGAAGCCACACACCAGTGGAGACCCTGCATTGCTGCTGAGTCACTTTGGTGGCTTTCAGTAGTATCTGTTCTGATTTAATGTACTTAGTACACCACTTACTAAGTCCCCAACTGATGACAATGATGGCTTAGTCACAGAGCCAAACTGAATGAGTGTCCCACCCAGAGTGGAGACCACCACCTTGTCACTCCAATGACAGACCCCCATGAATCTGCTGACACTGAAGACCCCAACAGGACTCACCCCAAGCACAGAAGTGGAGGGGTATCGAAACTGAGGTCATCATGAGAGCAAGGCATGAAAGGCCATAAAAAATTATGATTTTGGACTTTTTTAATATTGATGATGAAAGAGGAGGATGAGGATGCTACTGCTATGGAGGTCCATGTAGGTTTGGGATGACACGACAAGGCTGTACTCTGTGCTTCATGTCATATTGATATCCTGGTGTTAACCAAGCCCAGGAGATAAGACACTTGCAGTGTTGGTCAGGAAATTAGAGCAACACACTCAAAGACGCATCCATGAAGTGGATGATACTCGACCGTGTGGTCCCAGTCTTCCTAATTAAGCCCATAGCACACTCAATTCTGGGTAGGAGCCAGTCATGGGCTGAAAACCCCCCACCTCCGCTTGAAATTGAACCTGTGTCCTCCCTGGTATCAGTCCATGACGCTCACCATTTACTTCACCACGGCTGTTATTACATATAGGCTTATCATATATCCAAAAGGTGCATAAGTGTGTGTGTAAAAGAGAGAGAGAAGAGGTGAGGGTGGGGGGGGGCCGGGTGGGGGGGAGGAGAGATGAGACCTGATTATGTGTGTCTGAGATGGTTAGATCTGCATGTTAGCAAGAATATGTGAGTGTGTGTGTGTGTTTGTGTGTGTGAATGTGGGAAGGGAGAGCAAGAAAGAGAATTGAAATTTCTCGTTAAAAAGTTAAGATGATTATGATTGTGATGGGGTAGATTGGGTACTACCTGAACGAGGACAAGAACTGGTCACTGGACATGGAGGAACTTCACAGAGCCCTCAAGGAAGCTCAGCCACACTGCCAGCCCCGTGCCATCGTCATCATCAACCCAGGAAACCCAACTGGTCAGGGTTTGTGTGTGTCAGTGTGTGTATGTGTGTGTGTGTGTGTATGTGTATGTGTTATAAATCATTTTTTATTTATTTTGAAATACAAACATAAGAAAGGAAAGAAAAAAAATTACACAAAGAGAGGAAGAAAAAATAAGAAAAACGAGACATACACATACACATTAAAAACAAACAAGATTGATTTTGAAAAATTACAACTGACTTGCAAAATGTTTAGCATTCCCCTCCCACCTTTCATGACACATAGTTGTATTTATGCATGCCAGACATTCAGTTTGTTGCATGTCATATTTGCACATGTATGCTTAATATCATTCAAAGATATTTTCCATTGAGTTGATCAATGGTGTTGTCTGTACCTGCATACCTTTTGGTTAGGTTTGTCATTGTAGTGATTACTTGGTTGATGGTTTGATCAGTTGATTTGTTGGCTGACCGATCGATTGATTTTACAGAAATTTGATTTAAATTTCTTTCTAGAGAGACAAGGAAAGAACAGAAGATTTATGCAAACATTTTTTTTCAGCGTTGTTTTCTCTGCATTGTAGATGGTTGAATGGTGGATTTATGGGTAACAAATTGGGCTATTCACATGCATATATTCATGCTGTATAAATTCATGCTCAAACTTTGAATGGATCATGTCCGGTTAGGAGCAATGTTTAGAACCATTTTATCATCAGCCTGCACTGTGGCCATACAATGTACATCATCTCCGTTCAGTTGACAGTGCTGTGTGGATGTACAGAGTGCATGTCCAGTACCAGTGTCTATCACTGCCTCTCACTACCAGCTCCTGTCACTATCAATGGCTATCACTTTTACACTGCTTTCTGGAAAGAGAAAGTGTGTGAGTGGCTTCTTTTTTTAGCTCTTTCTCACAGAAGTACAAAAAGGTATATGATTTGTATTTGGATCAGGCACACATGCAAGCACACGCATCATCTTTCATTCGCTGTTATTTATCTGCACTTTCAATTCAGATAAATGAAAATTGGCCAAGAGAATGCATATTTGTTGATCATACATCATTGATTGAAAAAAAAGAAGAAAAGCTAAAAGCATAACAAATGTGTTGTATTGTGATTTTTGTTTTGTTGGAATTATTTGAAATGACTGAATTACTGCTGTAACAAAAAAGAAAAGAAAAAACAGCTGTGAATTTATGCCATTGTGTATTTTCTTTCAGGACAAGTTCTGACAAAGGAAAACATTCAGGATATTATTCGCTTTGCCAAAGACAATAATCTGGTGCTTATGGCTGATGAGGTAACTTATACACCCATTTTTATTCTGCTTGAACTTTAATTATGTTTGGTGAATCATTCTTGTGTTTTTTGGTGTCATAAACATGTTCAAGTACTTCTTTCTGTATGAAAAATTCAGTCATTGGAAAACACCCAGCTGGCTAGATTGACTGCAGAGACGTATGATTTCTGATATGTATAGGATGTTCTCATCGTTTTGAGAATAACTATTGACTTTTTTTCATTATTATTATGTGATGTGTGTCAACCGATTGTTAAATAGGTCCTTCTTTTCATTTATGTTGTATGTTAAAAAAGAAAAGAAAAAAGAAGGAAAAATAACGAAAAAAAAAAAAAAATCCACATATATAAGAACACATGCAAATGAACACAGAAAAAAAAGGAAACGAAAATGAAAATGAAGACACTGAATTATGGCAATGCACTCTTCTCATCAGGAAGAGCAGTTCAAAGTCTGTGCAGAGAAATCTGCCTTTGCTGGAAGTTTGACACCATAGTTATTATTGATTTTTGTGTGTGTTTTGTTTTTGTTTTTGTATTCCAACAAAAGAACAAGAAAAAGTAGTGAATCTCTTAGGACTAATATTATGGGAGCAACAGGTGACCCAGAGTACATGTGTATGCTAAGACATCTTTGTGTGTGTGTGTGTGTGTGTGTGTTGTTATGTGTGTAATGAATTATTGCTTGTGTTAATCATGTGTACAATCATTCTGAGAAATATTATTTATTCTGTACGTCTTCTTTGTTTCTTTAAAAGCTGTTTCACTGAAAAATCTGATAATCTGTCCCACATGTTTTTGTATATTAATTTATACTGCCTGCTACATTGTTATATTCATAGTGCTGAATTTTTTTTATTTTTAATATTATTTCATTTATAGAAATTGTAGCATTTAGTTTATTGTTGACAGTACTTGTATATTTCTGAGCTATGTTTGTTTTTGAAAATTCTTTTCTTCTTATCATTATTATTATTATATTTCTTTATCATTAGTTTATCTTTTTGAGCATTGGCATGTTGATGATACTCATTTACCAGCTGGCAGCATTTGTGTTGGTGCAGGTGTATCAGCACAATGTGTACGCCAGTGGCTGCAAGTTCCACTCCTTCAAGAAGGTTCTCATGGAGATGGGGCCAGACTACAGTTCCCTGGAACTGGCCTCATTCATGTCCACCTCCAAGGGATATATGGGAGAGTGAGTCTGTGGGATACATGGGGGAGTGAGTCTGGGATTCATGAGAGTGAGTGTGTAGGATACATGGGAGAGTGTCTGTGGGATACATGGGAGAGTGTCTGTCGGATACAGGGGGAGTGAGTCTGGGATTCATGAGAGTGAGTGTGCAGGATACATGGGAAAGTGAGTCTGTGGGATACAAGGGAAAGTGAGTGTGTAGGATACATGGGAGAGTGTCTGTAGGATACTGGAGGAGTGAGTCTGGGATACATGAGAGTGAGTGTACAGGATACATGGGAAAGTGAGTCTGTGGGATACAAGGGAAAGTGAGTGTGTAGGATACATGGGAGAGTGTCTGTAGGATACTGGAGGAGTGAGTCTGGGATACATGAGAGTGAGTGTGTAGGATACATGGGAGAGTGAGTCTGGGATACATGGGAGAGTGTCCGTGGGATACAGGGGGAGTGAGTCTGGGATACATGAGATTGAGTGTGTAGGATACATGGGAGAGCGAGTCTGGGATACATGGGGGAGTGTCTGTGGGATACAGGGGGAGTGAGTCTGGGATACATGGGAGAGTGTCCGTGGGATACAGGGGGAGTGAGTCTGGGATACATGAGATTGAGTGTGTAGGATACATGGGAGAGCGAGTCTGGGATACATGGGGGAGTGTCTGTGGGATACAGGGGGAGTGAGTCTGGGATACAGGGGGAGTGAGTGTGTAGGAAACATGAGAGTGAGTGTGTAGGATACATGGGAGAGTGAGTGTGGGATACATAGGATAGTGCCTGTGGGATACAGGGGGAGTGAGTCTGGGATACATGAGATTGAGTGTGTAGGATACATGGGAGAGTGAGTCTGTGGGATACATGGGATAGTGCCTGTGGGATACAGGGGGAGTGAGTCTGGGATACATGAGAGTGAGTGTGGGATTAATAGGAAAGGTTTGTAGGATACATGGGAGAGTGAGTCTGTAGGATTCATGGGAGAGTGTGTGCAGGATACACAGGAGAATGAGTCAGCAGGATACATGGGAGAGTGAGTCTGTAGGATTCATGGGAGAGTGTGTGCAGGATACATAGGAGAATGAGTCAGCAGGATACATGGGAGAGTGAGTCTGTAGGATTCATGGGAGAGTGTGTGCAGGATACACAGGAGAATGAGTCAGCAGGATACATGGGAGAGTGAATGTGCAGAGCAGAAATAAAATGAGAAATAAATGATTCAATTTAGGCACAAGAATACAACTTCTGACAGCCTGTGGTTGTCTTTCTCCCCTGCAATTTACGACAAATACATGGGAGAATGAGTGTATAGGATACATAGGAGAGTGAGTCTGTAGGATACTCCGGAGAGTGAGAGGATACACAGGAGAGTGAGTGTGTAGGATACATGGGAGAGTGAGTGTCTGGGATACATGAGAGAATGTGTCTGTAGGATACATGGGAGAGTGAGTGTGTAGAATACATGGGGGAGTGAGTGTGTAGGATACATGGGGGAGTGAATGTGTAGGAGACAGGGGATGTAGAGACAGTATAAGGTGGGGAAAGTTTAATTTTCTTGATAATTGAAGAGCCATGCCTTTCTCTCTCTCTCTCTCTCTCTCTCTGTGTGTGTGTGTAAAGAAAAACTTCATAGTTTTTACCTGTTTATTTTGCCAGTCTTGCAAATTTCATACCAAATCTTTAACAATGAATGTGTCATAGATTTTCTAATTAAGAATTTTTCTTAGTCAGTGATTAATTTTTCAGGGAAGGAAAATGAAAAGATGATCTTTTCCATATTCTTGTGTTGTCTTCGCTATAATTCAGATCATTTAAAAAATCCAAATAGAAAATAGTTTAAAATTTCACAGCTAAATGCATAAAGGGGCATTGTCATGGTTATCCTCAAGTCAGCCTAGAGTGTTATTTTAATTTCACATTGCTGCTTTAGAAAACAACTTTCCTCGAGTTGTTCTTCATTATAAGTATTGTCACAAGACAGTTCTTTTAATTCTTAGCATACTATCATCTCCCACTCCATGCCACCATCTCCCAACTCTCTCACATGCACACACACACACACACGCACGCATGCACACACACGCGCACACACATACATGCACTTGCATACACACATGCATGCACACAAATACTACAAGGACTGAAAGCAATTACTATTTGTGCTGAAATACAATCTGCTTTGTGGACATGGACCTATGGGATGTTTCTCTGAACAATTTCCTGGAATGTTATGGTTTTAACTGCTCCGTAAGTGAAGAAAACAACTTGATTAAAAATATCAAGGCTTTCATGCAAAATCTTCAAAATGACTGAAAGCTGACTGTGTGTCCTGTTCCCCAGTTAATAGTTTGTAACACTGTACACTTGAAGGTCACTTTTTTGTTCAGTTTGCATATGTGTATGTGAGTGTGGGTTTGTATTTCTTGGTTTCATGAGAACTTTCCATGTATCTGGTTGCCAACAAACGTGTTGCAGGTGTGGTTTTCGAGGGGGCTATACCGAGGTGATCAACTTGGACCCAGGGGTGAAGGCCATGCTGGTGAAGTCGATTTCAGCAAAACTGTGCTCCTCTGTGTCGGGACAGGCGGTGATGGACGTGGTAGTCAACCCTCCCAGGCCAGGGGAGCCGTCCTATGATCAGTTCAAGAAGGTAGGGAGTGGCTGCTGTTTCATTGTACAACACACAGTGTGAACCCCCCTGTGATCAGTTCAAGTAGGTAGGGAGTGGCTGCTGTTTCACTGTACAACACACAGTGTGAACCCTTCTGTGATGAGTTCAAGAGGGTACGGAGTGGCTGCTGTTTCACTGTACAGCACACAGTGTGAACCCCCCTGTGATCAGTTCAAGTAGGTAGGGAGTGGCTGCTGTTTCACTGTACAGCACACAGTGTGATCCCTCCTATGATCAGTTCAAGAGGGTAGGGAGTGGCTGCTGTTTCACTGTACAGCACACAGTGTGAACCCCCCTGTGATCAGTTCAAGAAGGTAGGGAGTGGCTGCTGTTTCATTGTACAGCACACAGTGTGAACCCTCCTGTGATCAGTTCAAGAGGGTAGGGAGTGGCTGCTGTTTCATTGTACAGCACACAGTGTGAACCCTCCTATGATCAGTTCAAGAAGGTAGGGAGTGGCTGCTGTTTCATTGTACAGCACACAGTGTGAACCCTCCTATGATCAGTTCAAGAAGGTAGGAAGTGGCTGCTGTTTCATTGTACAGCACACAGTGTGAACCCTCCTGTGATCAGTTCAAGAGGGTAGGGAGTGGCTGCTGTTTCATTGTACAGCACACAGTGTGAACCCTCCTATGATCAGTTCAAGTAGGTAGGGAGTGGCTGCTGTTTCACTGTACAGCACACAGTGTGAACCCTCCTATGATCAGTTCAAGAGGGTAGGGAGTGGCTGTTGTTTCACTGTACAACACACAGTGTGAACCCTCCTGTGATCAGTTCAAGAAGGTAGGGAGTGGCTGCTGTTTCATTGTACAGCACACAGTGTGAACCCTCCTGTGATCAGTTCAAGAGGGTAGGGAGTGGCTGCTGTTTCACTGTACAGCACACAGTGTGAACCCTCCTATGATCAGTTCAAGAAGGTAGGGAGTGGCTGCTGTTTCACTGTACAGCACACAGTGTGAACCCTCCTATGATCAGTTCAAGAGGGTAGGGAGTGGCTGCTGTTTCACTGTACAGCACACAGTGTGAACCCTCCTATGATCAGTTCAAGAGGGTAGGGAGTGGCTGCTGTTTCACTGTACAGCACACAGTGTGAGGTAATTGTTGCTTCACTACAGCACAGTAGCTTGTTCAGTGATTGTACTGTTTTACTGTATCAGTCAGTTTATCAGTGTGAGGTGATTGTTGCCTCAGTACAGCACAATAGCTTGCTTCATGATTGCTCCTGTCTCACTGTATAGCACAGGGTGTAAGTGGTGTTGTTTCACAACAGCACAGTAGCTTGTTCCATGATTTCTACTGTTTTACTGTATCAGTCACTGTATCAGTGTGATGTGATTTTTGTTTTGACACAGCACAAACTTGTTCCATGATTGTTGGTTACATGCCTCTTTCACATAACAGTCCCAGGAAATGCATTTCACTTTTACCAACTGGTGACATGAAAAATACATGTGACATGCACAGCATATGAACAGAAATTATCTGAAACTTGCTCAGAACCTTTGAACTTTAAAGTAAGGCTTCCACTTTTCCAGGAATTCACTGATTTGTGCGAAAAGAAAAAATGAAATTGAACACACAAAACAAGATTCAGTGAAAAAACAAACAACTGGGATGCAAAATTTAAGTGCTGACAAAAATCTGGAAGCAAATGACAGCTGCAAGAGCAACTGGACTGAGTAAGTCATATTTGTTTAGATTGATAACTGGGAATATTGTTCATGAGACACTGCTGGAGCTGTGAAGATGAAAACTGAGATGTGCTGGTATGTATCGATGCCTTTTTAATCCCTGTAGACGTAAGATTGGAGGTGCTCTGTGAATTGCAGATTGATCATAATGGCAGTAAAGTGCTACAGATAACGGCGGTTAAGTGCTATAAATGTGCTCTGATTTGTGTCAGCTTGCACAATCAAGGTGTGTTTTTTTTAATTTTCCTCAGTGGGAGCCCTGTTAATGGGATACACTGTTAAGCCATGGAACAGAATACATGAAACTATTCCTTTAAGTTTAAGACGTCAGATCTGATGGGAACTTCTTGTAAAACAGGAGTGAGACTTGGAAGTGAAAAATGTATCAGCAAATATATGGCTGAAAATCATGTTTTGTGATGGGGCCGGTGGTGGCTGTGTGTGTGTGTGCGTGTGTGCGTGCAGGAGCGTGAGATGGTGCTGGGCCAGCTGGCGGAGAAAGCCAAGATGGTGACAGAGACGTTCAACTCCATCCCAGGCATCTCGTGCAACACGGTGCAGGGAGCCATGTATGCCTTCCCCAGCATTGAGCTACCCAAGAAAGCCATCCAGGCAGCCAAGGTAACCTCTTGCAGCATACACACATAATAGTTTCAGTTTCAGTTTCAATTTCTCATGGAGGCATCACTGCTATCGGACAATTCCATATACGCTATACCACATCAGACAGGCAGATGCTTGACCAACAGCATAACCCAGCGCGCTTCGTCAGGCCTTGAGTGCATCCATATATATTTGTGTACCTGTCAGAGTGAATTTCTTCTACAGAATTTTGCCAGAGGGCAACAATCTCATTGCCATGGGTTCTTTTTCAGAGCGTCAAGTGCGTGCTGCACACGGGACCTCAGTTTATTGTCTTATCCAAATGACTAGATTCTCGGTTCGATTTTCCAGTCAAACTTGGGAGAAAGGGCGTGAGTGGGATTCGAACCCTGTCCTCCACAGACTCTGTATTGGCAGACGAGTGTCTTAACCATCCTGCCACCTGAGTGGTGATGTGAGTGCTAGTTTTTCGGATGAGATTATGATAAACTAAGGTCCCATTTGGAGCATGCACATAGTACACGGAAAAGAACAGATGGCAACAGAGGGATTGTCCCTGTGCAGAATCAGGTATAAAAATCCAAATACACTCGCAAACAGAAAAAAAAGGAAGTAGGGGTGGAGGGTGGGCAACACACTGTTCTTGGGGAGAGCAGCCCATATTTCACACAGTGAAATCTGTAGTGACAAAAAAGTGATACAGTAAAGTAACACAACACAACACAACACACTACAATACAGTATCAGGACTGGGTTGCAACTGCAATCTTAGCTGCACCGAATTTGCTTAGGGTGGGAAAATTCAGACTTCGGGAAAATTCTCAGCTGTAAGTAGACTCATCTCTGCCTAGAGCTTAGATAGTTTTTGCAACCCAGAGCAGAAAAACACAGGAAGGTATTCCAGATGAGCCATCGGAAGAACAATGTCAGCCCTTCCCAATCCCTTAAAAAAAAAAAAATTCTCAGTCCCAAAGAACTAAAAAAATCAACCAACTTTCCCAAAGTGGTGATAGCAGGGGAGAGGCATCATGTTTGTGGCTGTGCATGAACAGGGCCATTAGGCAGTTACTTCAGTATTGTGTGATCTTGGGAGACGTTGACACATCATTTGAAATGGTGCTGAAGATTACTGGTGTGTTTGTTGACCCGAGTTCTGAGTCAGATGGTTAGAGAAACAGTTGTTACATTTGTAATTCTCACTGAGCGTGTGGTGAACAGTGTTGAAACTTGGCCCAGACAGTTGACACCAGCTTGTTCCATGTATGCACACCCACCCACACATGCTGTCTTATAAGCACACACATGCTGTCTTGTGTGCACTCGGTATTTGGACATGCATGCTTGCACACGCGCCAGATCATAGACATGCACAAATGCTGAAACACACAGAAATTGTATGAGTCATGAAAGGAAAAGTCAGATCTGAATCTAATAAATTTGCCAAGGAGGTTAAATTGCATTGGACAATGTCATTTGTGATTTGTTGTGTGTGTATCTGTACATGGGCATGTGTATATATACATACATATGTGTGTGTGTGTGTGTGTATTGAGAGAGAGAGAAAGAGAGAGGTTTTTTTTTCTCACCTCCTGTTTGTTTTTATGGTGGTAAACATCGAATTTCTTTCCCAGTGTAGCGGCTGACAGGTAATGATTTGTGTTTCATGGATGGATTGCTGTTCACTGTTCAGGACAAAGGACAGGCCCCTGACGCTTTCTACTGCTACAACCTGCTGGAGGAGACAGGGATCTGTGTGGTGCCAGGCAGTGGGTTCGGCCAGGTGGAAGGGACCTGGCACTTCAGGTAAGATGGAAGAGCTGCATTGTCTTCAGTCAGAATGTAAATTTGGGTAATATTAATGTAATAATGATAATATTGACAATCTTCTTCTTCTTTGTGGGCTGCAACTCCCACATTCACTTGAATGTACACGAGTGGGCTTTTAATTGTATGACTGTTTTTACCCCGCTGTGTAGGCAGCCATACTCTGTTTTCGGGGGTGTGCATGCTGGGCATGTTCTTGTTTCCATAACCCACCGAATGCCAACATGGATAATAGGATCTTTAATGAGCGTATTTGATCTTCTGCCTGCATGTAAACACGAAGGGGATTCAGGCACAAGCAGGTCTGCACGTATGTTGACCTGGGAGATCGGAAAAATATCCACCCTTTACCCACCAGGCACCGTTACCCAGATTCAAAACCAAGACCCTCAGATTGAAATTCCAAGGCTTTAATCACTTGGCTATTGTGCCTGTCTTGATAATAATGATATCAATAATATTAACCCTTTCAGCCCTTTATGATCTGCCTGTGCAGCTTTCCCAGCCTGGCATGTTTTGGTCCAGCTGCATCAGTGGTGCTTAACCACTTCAGGCACAAATTTATAGCAATTGCTCAACCAATAGCTACTCAACTTCAGATAGTGATTGAAATATAATTTTGACACAAGTTGCCGAAGTCTCAAGACAAGGGAGGCATTATTTTACTTGTAACTTGAGGACCTGTCGATGTTGAAGGTTGTGGGTTATCTTCTTGATTCAAATGTCCACCACTTTGTCCAGACTGGTCGCTAATTTCATCTCTTTCACTTTCCCAAGAACTATTGGATGAAATATAAGTCAGATTGTCATTATATGGGTCGAAATTGCTGCCAGAGTTCATCATAATTATATTGAGCACTTCCTGTACAGCAAACCTTTGACATTTTGCCATACTGGTGCGGAAAACTGGATAAAAAACACTAATCGCTAGATTTTTGGAGCAGAACTTAACGCTTGTGAAGAGGGAAGTTAAACTCCAGTTAATTTTAATGCATAATAGGGAGCTGACAAACCTGTTTAACCAGTTCAGTGTCAGGGAATTTCATTTAAAGAAAAGTGCTCTCCCTTGCCTGGGAATTTTGAGGATTGAGGGGTAATAATTTAAAAAAAAAATCTAGTACAAAAACTATACAAGATACAGAAGCGAAGTAAATGTTTTTGTGGCAGAAAATTAAAATGGAATCTGAATCTGAGTGGTTTTTCTGATTTATTTTGATTGTAGATAACTTTCAAGCATTTAAAAGTGATGTTAATAATCTTCATGCACCAAAAAGTCCCATTCCACCTCCATAGAATGACATCTGAAAAGCAAACAAACAAAATACAGTTGGAAATAGCATGCTTATAGTCAGGTTATACGTGTAGAAGAAAATAAACAGGTTATATATTTATGATAACAGTCACACCACTTGCAAACATGTAAGTGAACAACTTTCCCAACAATGACAAACAAGGGTTCTGTCAAAATAAAAAGTCAGTCATGTTATCAGAAACTGAACAGTCAAGTGTTGTTTTTTTACACCAAAGGGCATTCCACACTTGGAGTGGGTAGCTCTTTGATGATACTTTCTTCCTGCTGCTTGCAGCAATTGAGCCAAGAAAGTGTCTGCTGTACATCTGGTTTGTCTGCTCTACAAAGGAGTCATCCAACACATCAGTGACAAAAAGAGTGAAAAAATAAAATAATGAATATCCTGTCCACTGCTTGTGGATAATTGCCTGTTGTTTAATTCCTGCCACTTTAACACTGTGAAAGACAGTTCACTAAACTCATGGACACGCCCATTTGCCACACTTTCTGTTTGGTCTTGAGCTATCGTCTTGCACCACTCCACTCTCCTCACCCCTCTTCACAAATTACGCAAAAGTTCTATACTCTTACTGTCAGTGTCATCTGCTCAATATTGATGTCTTATTGCACAAATGGACTGGACAAAGCGTTAAACATTGCTGACAGTTTCACCACTGTCGTTTTCACCCCTTAAAGTTCCAACCGGTCATCAGACAAGATACTTGCATCTATCATCATTATTATCATACATAATCATCTGCACAGCCTGCACAGTTGTGTAAATCCATTGACTGGACCACTGTGTCAGCTGAACAAAGTTTCCAACGTAATTTTTGCACTTGACACAAACCCACTTTTCAGGCACGCTCGACGAAGTCCAGTTAGTGAAACATTGTTGAGAAGAAAGGGTCCTCCACCTGACGTATGCTCATTTACATCCTGTAGGCCACCTATATGACGAGATAACTTGTCTTTGCAAGCATGTATGCTTCGCTGCCACAATGATAAGATAACTCGTCATCGAAATATCCTGGCTTTCCTGTGGTTTGCATTCAGTTCGTTGACAAACAAACTGGTCACTTTAACTTGGGGAATCTTTCTAGATTTTATTCATAACTAGAAACACCATCTACGTCATGAGGCAGTCCTTTATTTCAACATTTTGGTTGGGTTACTGTCGCATTGTTTGCCTGGTTCCTTTCCTCCCTCGCTCAACAAAATGTCGGACTGACGCCGTGCTCAAGACATCCAATCGTGGCGAACTAAATCAACCAAGATTGCTTTCTTTAGCTAATGCTTAGAAAGAATTGAAGCGTAAATTCGAAGGAGAAGACAGTGATGAACACTTCTAGGACGATTTGATAGAAAACATAGTGAGCAATCAAGAGAGTGGCCAAGATACGACTATCAGTGAGTGATGCCGGTTGTGTGCTGTAGCAGATGACAGAAAGTGGCCGAATTATTAGCAGGACACAGTGTGAGCGATTTTCTTGCCACTCAGCCAACGCAGTCTGATGAGAACTGGATAAAGTGACCGTGTGAGAGGGGTGAAGAGGAGGGGGGGTGGAGACTGAGGGTGCATGGCCTCACATCCATATTATCACTTGGAGAAGGCACAGTGCATTGTGTGTCTATCTCTTTTAAAAAAAATTTTATTGTGGTTGTTCTAGTATGATTTTGTGTGTGCAGATATCCATTTGTCCAGAAAATATATTTTAGAGCATATTACCTGACTAATGTTTGTAATGAACAAGTTGAAAATGCGACAAAAAAACAAAACACTGATTTCAAAACAACAGCATTTCACTAAAAATATATAAAATGGGAAAACATCATGTGTTTTGTATTATTCATTCATTTACCTTTCAGAAAATATATACTTTTATGGGTCTTTCTCCAATAACAAAGAGCACAGAATTTTTTGAAAATTTATACCCGTTTTTTGTGAAAAAAACCCTGGCAAATACGAGGGTCATTCAATAAATAAGGTGAATTTTTCGGTATAAGGACTTCTAATACAGATAGAAGCTTACTTTTTTTTTTGTTTTACTTCTTTTTCACATGGATTTAATTTGTTTTGCAGATTAAAAAAAACTTTGAGAGTTTTGGCGATTAACAAAGATGGCCGACCAAGAAGCATGCTCCAGGATTGAACAGCGGTCAGTTATCAAGTTTTTGGTTGCTGAAGGGTGCAAACCAGTTGAAACTCATAGGAGAATGTCAACTGTGTATGGTGCCACATGTTTCAGCCGAAAAAATGTCTACAAGTGGGCTAAATTGTTTAAAGAAGGACGGAGCAGTGTTGAGGAAGACAGGCCTGGAAGGCCTACAGAAGTGAGGTCTCCTGAGGTGATCGAATCAGTCAGTGACCTCATTCAGTCTGACAGAAGGGTGACAGTGGATGACATTGCAAGGACTTTGAGCTTATCTGTTGGGACAGCACACAAAATTGTCCATGATGACCTTGGCTACTCGAAGGTCAGCTGCCGGTGGGTGCCAAAGATGCTTACTCCAGAGCACAAACAGAGGAGGGTCGAGTTGTCCCAGCAGTGTCTCTGCCGCTATGAGAAGGATGGTGATGAGTTTCTGAAGAAGGTGGTCACATGTGACGAGACATGGGTTTGGCACTATGAGCCTGAGTCCAAACGGCAGTCCATGGAGTGGAAGCACGTAGGCTCTCCAGTGAAGAAGAAGTTCAAGTCCCAGCGGTCCACGAGGAAGGTGATGCTCACCGTTTTTTGGGATATGCAAGACCCAATCACCATTTCATTCCTTGAGAAAGGAAGCACTGTCAACAGTGCCAACTACTGTGAACTGCTGAGGCAGGTCAAGAAAGACATAAAGAACAAACGCAGGGGTCATCAGTCAGAAGGAGTCATCTTGCATCATGACAACGCAAGGCCTCACACAGCAGCCCGAACGGTGCAGACCATCAACGAGCTGGGCTGGGAACAGCTCCCTCATCCCCCTTACAGCCCAGACCTTGCCCCTTCAGACTTTCACCTGTTTGGTCCCTTGAAAGCGTTCACGAGAGGCACGAAGTTTGAAAGTGACGATGAAGTCAAAAGTGTTGTGAGCGACTGGCTGAGACATCAGTCCAAAGATTTTTACGCTGAGGGAATACGGAAGCTTGTGCACAGATGGGAAAAGTGTGTGACAGTGCTGGGAGACTACGTTGAAAAAAAATAAAAATAAAAATAAGCTTCTATCTGTATTAGAAGTCCTTATGCCGAAAAATTCACCTTATTTATTGAATGACCCTCGTAGATTTCACTGGAATCTTATTTTCCTGGCAGGGAAAGGGTTAAGTGAACGGGTTTCTTCGCCTGACTGCTAATCTGGCTCAGGCGGAGAACGGCGATCAGCGGTGCAGGGTTGAATGAGTTTATGATAATAGGAATGATAATATATAATGCAAGGGATGAATATTGTGCAGTTCCTCACACCTTGCAATGTACACTGTGCTGCACCACCACACAGCATTGCAAGAAACAGAGAAGAGAAATACAGAAACACTTATCTTTTTTTAACGCTCTTCTCTTTTACAGGACGACCATTCTCCCTCCAGTGGAGAAGCTGGGCGAGATGCTGGGCAGGTTCCGTGACTTCCACATCCGCTTCATGGACACCTACTCCTAACTGGCTGACCCAGCACTGCACTGCAGTATTTGACACTGACTTCATGTGATGTTGCAGGAAAGTTTTAAGGGAGATTGTTCCTTCATTCCTTGTCTGTTTGCTCATGATGAGAGTAGTGTACCAGTCTGCTTGCACTGTCAACTTTGCTTGTAGTCATTGTACATATCAGTACTCTTCCAACTATTTGTTTTTGCAAATATCACAGAGATTATGAGAACTGATTTCAGCTTATTGTGTCCAGTGTGATAAAAATGAGAATACAATTGTTTTGTTTTTATTAAAGATAATTTAAGAAGTACTCACATTATCGTTTTTATGTGCAATGTATTGAAATGAGAGAACATATTATTTTCTTTCAAAGAAAAAAAACAACCACTTCATGTTTTTAGATCATGCCTGACAGCATTCTGCCTTATTTATTCTATCAAGCCCTGGGATAGGGCTTTCACAGTAGATTGGGGCTATATCATTTGTGGAAATGGTTTACTTATCAGGAAATATAATAGGGTAAGACAAAATGTGCTGTCCGAAGATTGTCTGAGTGTTTTCTATAAAAAAAAAGGTTCAGTATTGGTGTAAAAACTGACCAAGCAAAGGCTGTTTTTATCCTTTTCATCAGGCTTGTGACGTCATGTTGCCAACTACAAAGTCTTTAGCATAAGAAACAGCTCCAAATTATAAGGGAAACGGTGTAGAATGTGTTGAAGATTGGGGAATAAGCTTATACATGTAGACAGTAGTTTCCAAAGAACCACCTCTTTCTGCCTAGAACAGGGGAGTTGTTCCCCATGGGAGTAGATAGCCGGTGAAAATAGCTGCCATATACTCTGCAGATTAGTTTATTTTCAAGGTCACACAAGACAGTGTTTCTGAAATAAATGCATACATTTTTTTTTGTTTGCTACTCATGTATTGCTTATATGATAAAGTGGGCCCTATTTGTTTCTGATTTCATTAGATTTCTTATATTTTCAGTTGCCAAGACTGATTATGAAAACACTCTCCTGTTAGAATTCATGGTTTACACATTGACAGAACAAGTAAAACATTTCTCAAGAGTCCTGATTTGCTGCACACACCACAAAGATGTTTTCAACATGGCAGAGCATGGAGGGAAGAAACAAAGCTGCCACATTGATTCAAGCTGTTGGGGTTGGAGAAAAGTGGTGACAGATGATACGAAAAGTGTAGTTAGTTTTCTTGTGCTGATTTCTCCTTTCATTTAGCAAGGGCGAAAAATGAAAATGTGAGAAATTGTTGGAGTGTTCGGTAATGTTCAGGTCACATTTCACTGCCATAGGCAATTTTAGTTGACTAGACAGTGAACTGCCATAGGCAGCTTTAGTCGACATCGAGGGGTCATGTTGATAAGACAATTTTTCACATTGTAACAAAGCTTGACAGCTGCAGCCAGTTTCACTGTTGTAGAACAATGACTAACTTTTGCCCCCTGACAGAATTTGAAGTGAACAAGTCTATTGTGTTATTTTGACATGAACTGAAGGCTGTGACTCAGAGCATTGTATCTAATATAGTTGGTGCTGGGGAGCATTTTTCACACAGAAATTTGGCAGTGAATGAATTAACCAGGTCATATTTAATCAGTGAGCAGGAGCAGATATCTGTTTACATTTGCTCATTTCTAGGTTTTTACTGGAATGTAATAGGTCCACAGCATACTGTTTGTTCAAGAAGTCAGTGAATGAATGTTAGATTTAGATGGCAGACTGAATTTTTAAACCAACCAAAATACTCATGTACTGTTAATGCGTGTGGGCCATATGGACTGTCAAAGCTTTCTTCCCAGAAAATATGTGGTTCTGCTGTCAGTGTTAAAAGGCCAAGGTGTGGTTTGGTGTTTGCTTTTTTTTTTTTTAACGCAGTTAACAACATAACTGTAAGACTTGATTTTGCCTTTTGTGAAAACTGACATTTGACCAGTTTACCATATATTGCATATTTTTCTTGGGAGTTCTTAATAAAACTGAATTAGTCTCAATTTTTCCCCCCACAGATTTGTTGAAATCATCATTTTGAATTGCTCAAGGTCTTGTCCAGACATTTCCAGTTGTTTTCATTTGATGCTCAGATCTGTGTTACATCGTAAAGAGTGAATGCTGAACAGCTGTAATAAGATCAAAATTTTTAGGACTTGAACAATGCAAGTGTTGAATGCGCTGTTAGTTTGTCCTTGTGTGGTGCTTATTTGTGTAGTGTTTGTCCATGTACAGAGGTTAAAATAAACTGGTGGTGTAAAGCACTGCTTCTGTGGTGAAAAGGCATACATGTATACGGAAGCAGAAAGATATTAGCACTGAACGAAACATCTGCAAGTGTTACTTCATGTAAAAATGCCATATATAGCATTCAATTGTCTGATGATTTTGTTGTTGTCGTGTGAGTTATTTATAAACTTAATGAAAGATTACCATGTTTGGAACTCCTAAGATTTGTGGGCACAGAAAAGTAAAAAAAAAAATTAAGTTATTGTGAATGTGGATACGACTAAAAAAAAAAAAAAAAAAAAAAAAAAAAAGAATTATTCTTTTTCTAAAAGACCTTCACTGTGATCATACTTTTACTGCACAGGAGCAGCTTATGAAAACTTTTTTTTTCCCAGGAACTGTGAGGCGTGTGTGTAAAAAACTTTTGTTCAGTTTCTACATTTAAGTGTGGCCTTTGGAGTCCTAACTGGTTATTTCAAAGGATAATATTACATGCACTTTGTATGTGCTGGAGCAGTTTAGGAACCTTGCTGGGGTAATATTTCTGAAACAAATAAATATTATCATATATTTTCTGAGTGTAGCTGTTCTCTTGATACAAATATAAATGATAGATTTTCTTGGTGCAGTGGTTTCTATATGTCCATAGTTTATACGTGCAGGAACAATTTTGGACTTTTGCTCCCACTGTGTCGCTGGGGTAATCTTTCTGAAACAAATAAATATTATTATAGATTTTCTGGGTGGACTGCTTCTTTTTTCTGTTGATACAACTAAATATGATGGATTTTCTGGGTCTGGGTACTCATTTTCTTTTCTGTCTTCATAATCTGCCGTCTGGTTTTCCAACTGATCTAATCTTTCCCAAAGTCTCCCTTTACAAACATGCAGTGCTGCCGAAACTCTCAACATTAAAGTATTCAGTCGTGAGGTTGTGAACTTGGGAATGGACACCAGTGGTCCTTTCAGCAGTATTATTTGCCAGTGACTGACCCTTTCTCTTATCTGTCCAGTATTTGACTTTAGTGTTTGTTTTTCAGTTTGTTTTCATCTTGAGTAATGAATAACACAAATGATACAGGTTCTTTCAAGGCCCAGTTTTAAGTTAAATGGTATAGTTAAATATCCAATGGATTTTAAAAAGTATTGTAATAAATGCTAATGATCTGTTTGTGTCTGTTTTTGGCTTTGATCTTTGGTTAACAGATGGCTTTGCTTTTAACATGCTTTCAACGGTCATCATGGCCTCTTGGTTCCAGCTGATAGGACAGTGGTGAGCCTTATGTTTATTTCAGTGAAATGAACAGTGACCTTGATAATTTGAATGCCCTGCAAGGATTAACCAAGAAAAAACTCAAAAGTATATAAAAATGGTTTGATAATTTTTCAGTACTATGTTTTGATTTTCACTGATGAGAATTTGCATCACTGCTACATGTTACACACCAGTTTAGTATCAGCATGTTTCTGATACAATTAATTTACCAGATGTTGTGAACTTGAATCTCAATAAATTCATGACAACTGCCAGTATGCCTAATGTTTTTATGGATTGATGTGGTTATAAACAGCTCTGAAGTCTGCTTTATTCAATTTTTTTGTATTGTTAATAATATATGTGGTAGGAAGGATGGTTGACAGCTCAGTACTAGTACATATTAACCACGAGACATATACATGTTAGTTTCAACACAAGACAGGTTCCCTGAAATAGTAAACACCCACCAACAATTGTGCTGCTGCATTTTCCTTATGTGCAATGCTTCTTAATGACAAGGTTAATTCCTTAACCTTTTTAGAAGGAGAAAATTCTCGAACGCTTGGCTAAGCACTTCAACAGTGTCTTAAATCGCCCTTCCTCCATAAGTGATGAAGCCATAGACCGTCTCCCACAAGTCCCCATCAACGAAGCACTGGACGATCCGCCAACACTTCTTGAGACCTAGAAAGCAATCCGTCTGCTATCCAGTGGCAAAGCACCTGGCTCAGACTCCATACCAGCAGAGGTCTACAAGGATGGAGGCACTGTGCTGACTGAGAAGCTCCATCAGCTGTACTCACTCATGTGGAAAGAAGAGACGATCCACCAGGATTTCAAAGATGCATCTACCATTCACTTGTACAAGCGAAAGGGGAACCGGCAAGCCTGTGATAACCATCGGGGCATTTCCTTGCTCTCCATCGCAGACAAGATACTTGCCAGGATCCTACTAAACCGCCTCACAGCACACCTTGACCAAGGTCATTTGCCCGAGAGCCAATGTGGATTCCGGAAAGAGCGCGGAACCACCGACATGGTGTTTGCTGCAAGGCAGCTGCAAGAGAAATGTCAGGAGCAAAATGCTGCTCTGTTCTCCACCTATGTCGACCTCACTAAAGCCTTCGACATCGTGAGTAGAGAGGGACTGTGGAAGATCGTGGCCAAGTACGGATGCCCTCGGAAATTTATTTCCTTGGTCAGCCAATTCCATGAAGGCATGCAGGCTCGAGTCCAGGACAATGGCGAAACATCTGCTCCTTTTCCTGTCACAAATGGTGTCAAGCAAGGCTGCGTCCTGGCTCCAACACTGTTCAGCCTCATGTTCTCTGCAATGCTTACTGATGCCTTCAGAGATGGTGATGTTGGAATTGGCCTAAAGTACCGAACAAATGGCAAGCTAACCTCAGAAGGCTTCAAGCAAACACGAAGGTCATGACAGACACCATCAGAGACTTTTTGTTTGCTTATGATTGTGCCCTCAACGCTGGATCCGAAGCTGACATGCAACTCAGCGTCGACAAATTTGCCACTGCCAGCAAGAACTTCGGCCTTACCATCAGCACGAGGAAAACTGAAGTTCTCCATCAGCCAGCCCCAGGGAAACCCCACGTTGAGCCCAACAGCACAGTCAACGGTCAGAGACTCAGTGCGGTGGAGCGGTTCACATACCTTGGCAGCACACTGTCACGAAATGCAACCATCGACGATTGATTGAACGTCAGGATTGCAAGAGCAAGCGCAACTTTTGGTAGACTCTATGCAAATGTCTGGAACAGAAGAGGCATTGGTCTTGAGACCAAACTAAAGGTCTACAGAGCAGTAGTTCTCCCCACACTACTGTACGCCTGCGAAACTTGGACAGTGTACCAACGACATGCCAAGAAGCTGAACCACTTCCACACAACATGTCTAAGGAAGCTACTGAACATCAAGTGGCAAGACAGGACCCCAGTCATGGTTCTTGCAAAAGCCACCCTCCCCAGCATCTTCACCATCCTGATGCAGTCCCAGCATCGCTGGGCTGGACACGTGGCACGCATGCCAGACCATCAGCTGCCCAAAAGGCTCTTCTATGGCGAGCTGCAACAAGGGAAGAGATCACACGGAGGTCAGAAGAAGCGCTTCAGAGATACTCTGAAAGTCTCTCTGAAAGCGTTTGATATCAACCCTGACTCCTGGGAGGAATCTGCAGCGGACGGTGACAAATAGCGCCTGCTGTGCACAAAGGTGCCAAGTTGTGCGAGGCTAACAGGACTGCTGCAGCTGTTCAGAAGAGGCAGGCCAGAAAGTCATGGGCAAACAAGCTCCCCGACAATGATATGCCTGTCTTTGTCTGCCCCAACTGTCAGCGAACATTTCGTGTGCAGATTGGACTATTCAGCCATCTGCGCACTCACAGATAGATTCATGAGCATCCCCCCCCCCACCCACCCCCAACCACCACCCTCCCCCCATCCCCCAGCTGGATGACAATGATGGTCATCATCGATCTCGATGGACACACACCACCACTACTACATATTAACCACGAGACATATATATGTTAGTTTCAACACAAGACAGGTTCCCTGAAATAGTAAACACCCACCAACAATTGTGCTGCTGCATTTTCCTTATGTGCAATGCTTCTTAATGACAAGGTTAATTCCCCATCATAGTCTTCAGCCACATAGACCGAAAGTTGTGTGTTGTAACAACAGAACCAACACTTCATAATAACTCCAATGGAAGTTGCATCCATGAGAGTCTCACTGGTTGGCTGAGCAAACTTTCAAGTTGGGGAGCAGCCATAAATGTGTATCAAATCAGACAATACTGTGCTGTCCTAATCATTTGTCTACCAAATGGCTGCCTGTAAGGACATGACAGTGCTGCAGTGTGGTTCAGTATTAGCTGCCAGCTGCAATGTGGGTCGGTATTAGCTGCCAAAGTATCTTGGACTAGTTGGAGACTGTCCAATTTGTAATAGTTTTTGAGCAGCCTTCTGCTGGAAAATCGAGTCAACAAGGACAATGGAGGGTTTTTGTCAGCCATGGGTCTATTGTAATGGCCCTGATAATTTAGGTTCATATCAGTTCATGCTGTCTTCTTGAGAAAATCAAAACAGGGCACTACACACCACACTATGGACACCATACAGCTCCACGTCATTCACCATTCATCACTGGTTGCTGGAGGTTTCTCTTAGCACCTCTCCTGGAACCATCAGCATCATGAATACAGACAACTTGCGGGTCTCCCAGCTGTCAGTGCTCACTACATTGGCTGTTTCTGCATTTTGATCTGCATCCCCTACATGATTTATGTCAGTGAGCTTTTTATGTCCATGGCTATCTGTCCTTCAGGCAATCATACTCTGTTTTCAGGACTGGTGCATGCTTAGTGTGTCCACACACTGCTGGGATTTGAAGGAACCTACCATGGAGACCCCACTCTTACCAGCTTGTTATTGTGTCCTCCAAACAAACAACAACAAACATGCTTAGATTCTACATGAATGCAACACAAAGGCAAAAACACTAACACACACACATATCTATCTATCTATGTGTGTGTGTGTGTGTGTGTGTGTGTGCAGAAAATTATTTCTCCTGACTAAAGCATAAAGAGAAGGCTAACACTGGAGGTGACAAGCTGCCACAAATTCTAAAAGTAACAATTCTGTTGTTTTCAACACAGTATGTTTTAGGTGTTTTGGGAATCACCACATAAGTCTGTTTGCAGTGATTATAATTTTATTTAAAAAACAAAACAAAAAATCCAACACATATACCACACTGAAGGACTACAGGTAATTACTCATCAGGTTTTGAAAAAAAAAGTGTAAACTGTTAAATTTGAACCAGAATACATGATTCATAACGAACGTGGATTATTAACAATGCAGAACAAAGTGAGTCACTTCAATCATGGTCATAATCATCACTGAAGCTTGTACTGTACACATGGCATGCATGGTCATTTATTGCCAGTGTCGTTCTTGTACTGCAGTCTGGCAGAGAGGGACTCGTGAACAAAATGTGATCAGAATCATCACTGTGGTTAAAATTTTTTTTTTTTTAATCTACAATCTTGAGGTAGAAGTGCAGATAAGCAAAACATAATTGTAATCTACAATCTGTTACAGTGTGCTGTGAACAAAAAAAGCATTCCTGATCACTCACCTTCAAAACTATCATCATGAAGTTGTATACGAACAAAAAAGTCCAGAGCATCCATCACATTAATTAACAACGTGGCTTTTTTCACATGATAACAGTACATTTGTGCCAGCACAAATATTGAATGAGTTGAATTTTTTTTAAAGCACCCACTTTAAAGAACAAAGTTGTATCTTTCATGAAGCTCTGTCACGAAATCAAAGCTGACAAACTGTGAGGCTTCCTTCTCTTAAATTCCAATATATCATGAACTCTTTCCTCTCACTAGCATCGTCTGGCCACAGCAATTACTTACTGTGAGATGGAGTAGAAAACAGTTTGTCATCCGCCATTATGTCTTTTGGATTGACCAAGGAATGCTTTTGTACCAACTTCTGCAAAAAACAACTTTGCTATGCTGCTTTATGGGGAAATACAGAAAAATGCATGAAACAGCCACAACCATCTTTATGATGAAGTGTAGGGCTTATTGTATGGTGAAGTTCCAACACATTTCTGTGAGATTCAGGCTGTCCTCAGGGACAGTGTGAAATTGATGGAGCACCACCCATTCTTTCTACCTTTACATGCATGCAGGAGTTTTTGTTTTTCTATCATAGTATAGTGGATTTTTGCTTCAGATTTTTTCCAGGAGCAACCCTATGATGCCATAGGTTTTTTTTTCTGTGCATTAAGTGCGTACTTCACCTGGGGACACTGATTTACTGTCTCATGCAAATGACTAAATTATCAGAATAAAATCCTCAACCACCGTTAGCTGATAGTATGGCAGCTGTCTTACAGAAAATCTAAAGAAAATGAACAGAAGATGAACATTATTTTATTTTATTTCATTTTATTATAAAGAAATAAAAATTTAAAAAAATTTTTAGGGTAGGGTGGTGAACAGCCAAATTCCTAGGTATATTACAAATGTTTTAGTCAATGTAAATCATCACCATCTAAAGCAAGCATATCCTCAATAATTATTGAACTACAATTTTGAATTCTTTTAATGCTAAAGGTACCACAAACACATGCACTGTATCTTTCCCCTTTCTTGCCATGCGTCAATAATACAAACATTTATGGAGACAAACTTCTGGTGAACTAACTAATCTTTACACATGATGGTCAGCAATGAATTCTCTTACGGAGCTGATAATGAATGAAAAATACAGCAAAATTCTTAACAAAACCCTGCTTAAAATAGGTGGAAAAATACAGGACAATTTTTCCTGACTGGACCAAAAAATGAAAAAAAAAAAGGAGAAAAACTACCCTGCAACCTGTTCCAGTGACTCTCATTAGCTGTCAACTCCATTTCCAAACCTTTTCAGCCAATTCAAACTAAGTAATGTAAGTGAAAAGGAGCTGTGGTTTGGTTTGGAAGAAAACCTGTTTCATTCAAGACTACAGATCGCAAAGGGTGACTCAGATTCTTGCTATGCAATTGGAATTGATCATCCCGCCTTGTCTCTTTTTTGGTTCTTTCTTGTTTTCTTTTTATATAACAGAACTTCTGTTTCTGTCCAGATCACACTATCACACCACAGCACCTTTTCACTTTCCAGTGGATGGCTGAAAAGATCCAAAATGAAGTTGATAGCTGCAGAAAATACTGGAGCAGACTACAGAAGCACAGTTTATTCTGTTCCATTTTGATTGCCTGCTGCCATGGATTTATCTTTATAACAGAGTTAAAAGTTATCCTAAATCACTGCTCACAACCCATTTTCGAGAAATGACAAGTGATGGAAAGGGACTGGGGGAAGGAATACAGGAATACAGTTAAATGATTACAACCTGAAAATAAAAATTACATGCCAAGGCTATACATTAATCTCAATGTTTGCATGCTGATGATGAGAAAATATTTGTTCATTCTGCAATGCAAAATCTTTGCAGGGCAGCTTTAATGCCATGTTGGGCAGTTTGTCATTTCTTGACCAAAAAAAAAAAAAAAAGAAGAGAAAGAGATTGGCTTGGACAGGTACATAATACTTATTACAGACTGACAAATGAAGGGGTACATAATACTTATTACAGACTGACAAATGAAGGGCCACAAATAGAACACATAATAATAATAAATAATAATAATAGTACATATACAGCGCTGAATGTTGTGCAGAGACAAATTAAAGCGCTTTCACACCAGTTAAAAACCACACACATTAAAAGCAAACAAAAATTATCACCTTGCTGGTTTTCATATTTCAGCTAAAATTAGAATGCAAACTGAGAAAAGACCCACTCTAAAATAATGATAAAAATACAAACCAATGCTATTTTGAGTTTGTGTGCGCATATGTGACCTACACATGAAGGAATAAAAATTTTAAAGCACATTTTGCTTTAAAAAAGAAAAGAAAAAAAGGACTTCTATAAAATGTCTTTTCAGTCAGTCCTGTCAGGACAAAGTGGTGTGGAGAAGGGTTGAGAGGGGAAGGGTGAGGCAAATACAACATCCGCATTGTCTCCATACCAGGTCAGTTACAGGGTCAAACTCACCCAAACACCTCCAACATACCTAAAACACCCCTAAAACACAAACTAAAGATGTCTATAAACCTTCAAACACACCACCTAAAGAAGTTCAGAACACATCAAAGACATAAACCAAAAAAGTTTGAAACACCTTTAACACACGAAACAAATACAACACTTTTCTCAACACTTAATGCAAAAAAAAAAAAAAACAACAAACAAAACAAAACAAAAACAAAAAAACAAACAAACAAAAAAAACCAACAAACTAACACATCAGGTACACTAAATTTAAAAATATAAACTCTCCAATAAAAGTTCAAAACACATAAACCACAACAACAAAACACCTAAATACTACTAATAAAAAGTGTGGGTTTTTTTCAATGTATCAAATACCACCCAAAAAAAAGTATAATGAATCACCCTGAAAACATAAACAAATGAAACAATTTTTATCTGTCTTGAGAGAAAAAAATTACATTGCACTCAATACTTTGGCACATGATCAAAACAAAGAATACTGTACACATGGTTTAAAACAGCAACTTCAAACCCGTTTTAGTTAAACTGACACCAAAAGCCAGGTTGTCTGACTGGGAAAGATCTACAGGTAGTTATTCAATACTGTCAATAATTTTGGTCATATAATACCACCCCAAGGCTAGGAACCTTATCAAAACAACAACAAAAACAACAAAAAAGTACAAAATAAAAAAAATCTCCAACCATACTCTGGTCTGGAAAAAAATTAAGATATCTGGTTTCTTAACACTTTGTACAATTATTTTCCTCACTATTTTCCCATTACACACTTGTTTTCTCAACATCCCCCTGGAAAAAAGAAGTTTTCTTTCTCCTCAATCCACTTCTTTCTCATTTCTTTGGACTTTCGGATGCTTTTTGTGGGTGTGAGATGTTTCCTTTGAGACTGAAATAGCTTTCATGCATGTCTGATTTAAAATACCATACAAGGCCCATGGAAACCAGTGATACAAATGATTTTGTATAACTCTGTAAGCCTGTGTCATAAATGTTCATCAAGGTATATAAGTCTACATGCTGCTTGCTTATGTGAATGCATTATACCATCTTTCAGTGTAATATGCCATTAAACAAAAAACAATCCAAAACTTTTTTCTCCTATCCAAATCATCATAACAGAAACTTACAATGTTCACAATACATACTGAAGCAATATTTTTCTCTTCATCCCAAAATCCTTTAATTTTCTGAATATGCCCCTAAGATGCAACATCAAACAACAGATTTTATGAAGATTTTTTCCCCCGTTTCTTAAGGGCTACAAAAACATTATTTTCCAGTCATAGTCAAAACCTACAAATTCAACACGTCACTATTGATGTAAATCCAACCTGACAATCACCAGTTTACACAGCCAGATGATAAAAATAGATAAAAATGTCAAGAAAAAATCCTTAACGATGGACATCAAATGCTCAGACATGCATGCATGCACTCACAGAGGAAGAGGGCAATAAGAAAGAGGGAAAAAACTAAACTGGATATCATAAAGTAAGAATTTCCTAAACAGGATACAACATAAGAATTTCCTCCAGTCCAGACTAGAAACAACAAGACCATGAGGGATAAATCATCTTTCTCCAATCAAAAATGAAGAAAATAGGAATCAACTGAATAAACATAAACTTCAACTTAAGAAAAACAAACAAACAATATAAAAGCCTATATTTAAGAAATACCAACAATTTATGCAATTACTGATCACAATTGAGCTGAAGGATCCCAAAGACCAGTGCGAACTAACTGCATGTGTTGTGGTAAAGAGAAGACAGGCTCCCATGCTGAAGTGATTTCATGTTCATCAACCTTGACCATCATTGGGGACCAGCGACTCCAGCTTCAGCCACTGGTAAGGAATACTGATCCTATTCAGACCTGGTGTTTCTAAGAAAGTATCTGATCCAATGTTTGTGTTCAGTGACACCGGCTGCTCCCCACACAGTCCCTGTCCATTCAGTGGGGTCTGCAAACCTGTGGGCAGTTTATCTCCAACAGCAGCGATAGTGGGGAAGAAAAAGTTGAGAATGCTGACTTCATTCACACTGGGCGTTTGTTGCATGGGCTGACTGTAAAGTGTCGTGTCATGAAGGAAGAGAGGCATGTCAGAGTCCTGTGGGCCGCAGGGCAAATACTGGCACATGATCATGTTCTGTACAACCTCCCCATCATCCTGCTGCACAGCCATTGACACATCTGGTACAGACAGAACTGGAACAACATGGTCACCTCCAATCCAGGTATCTGCAGCCATCCATCCCTGCTCAGAGGACAGGGAGCTGTGAATGGAGCTTTCACTGCCTGGCATCACATGTAGTCCCTTCGCAGACATAGTCTCATTATCTGCTGTGTCACTGCTAAGGACAGAACCATCTCTTTCTAAAACTGTGTGTGTGCCATTATTACAGTCTGACAGTACACTGGATGGTGAAGGGGTAGAAAGATATTTAGCCTCATCATCATGAACAGGAGTGACTGATGGCTGAACTGGAAGTGAAGTGTTCATTCTAGTTCTGTTTCCAGTTCTTGTGTTCATTACTGTTGAAGGCCTTCTTTCCCTGGAAGATTTTCTGTTGGCATCCCAACCCTGAATTCTCTCTGAAGTACTTGTGTTAACTTTTTGAACTTTTGACCAAGATGCTGCTGAATGATTAGCACTCACATCTCCATCTGCTTGGGGATAATGCCTTTTTCTTGCTGCCCGGTGACTGAAATTACACAGTGAATCACTAAACCAGTTTTGGTCATTCAGGATACTTTTGTCCAAGTCACAAGAAGCAGAGGAATCAGAGTGTACACCATCCACATTATGTGAAGCATTACTGAATGCCTGCAGTGAACCTTGTCTGTCACATTGGTGGGGAGAAGATCTGACAATAGCTCTACTGTTGCCAGGAGCTTCTATTATCACTGGCATGTTTTCTTTGGTTTTGTACTGCCTGTAAGCAGATTCTCCTTGCTCAAAATGTAGTCTTCTCATAACATTTGTGTTCTTCATAACAGAGCTTGTGAGTGTATTCGCACATACAGTATGACATCTCCCTGCACCCTTTCCTGATGAGGCATGTGGCAGAGGGGTCACTTTATCCATCCGCTGACTGGGTGTTTGTTCCCATCCTCCAATAGCCTGTTTTTCTTGGTGCCTGTCTGGATAACCTTTCCCTACTGTTGCTGTGCATCCTTTTGTTTTAAGAATTCTTGTCTGTGTGTTAACAGCCATCTGCTTCTGAGTTGCTGAGCTTGGAGATATTTGCTTTGATTTTTGTGTCTTTGCTTTTGTTTCTTTTGATTTTGACGTCTTTACTTTTATCTGGTCTGATACTGGCGTCTTTGCTTTTGTCTGTTCTGATTTTGGTGTGCTTGCTTTTGTACAATCTGACTTAGATGCTCTGGTTTTTGTCAGGTTTGATTTAGGCGTTTTAACTTTTATGTCTGTTGATTCTGATGTGCTCCCTTTCAAATTTGGTGTGACGACTTTGGTATGTTTTGATTTTGAAGTTTTTATTTCTGTCTGGACTGGTTTTTGCATCGTCACTGTTCTTAGTTTGGCCTTTTGTATGCTGGCATCCCTTGGTTCTGATCTCTGGGTGTTCATTTCAATCTGTTTTGATCCCGGAGTGTTCATTTCAATCTGTTTTGATCTGTGAGTGTTCGTTTCAATCTGTTTTGATTTCAAATTGTTCATTTCCGTCAGTTTTGGTTTTTGTGTGCAAGCTCTCCTTTTTGATTTTTGTGGGCACACTGTTGTCTGTATGGATTTCTGTGTGTTTACTGTATTCCATTTTGTCTTTGCTGCCCTTGGTGCAGTATGTCTTACAGATGACATGCTGGCTGCTGTCCATGTATCTGGTGACATGCTTTCTTCTCTCTGTTTAGCCACTGACATATCAAATGCTGTCTGATTAGCCACTGGCATCCTATCTGCTGTCTGTTCAGCTGCTGATGCCCCATTTGCTGTCTTTCCATTTGCTGTCTTTTAGCCACTGAACAGAACACTGTTATTTGTCTAACTGTGGGCATATCCACTGATGTCTGTTTACCTTTTGGCACACCCACTGCTCTCTGTTTCATTGTGGACAAACCCAGTGATGTTTGTTCTGCTGGTGGTGAGTACATTTCTCCTCTGTCTTTGGCTGTTTTGGTGTTCACTTTTTTCTGTTGAAGTCCTCTTCTAACTGCTGTGTGCATGGAAGATGACAAGATTTGTGCACTCTGCTTAAATGAATATGGAATAAATCTATTTGTGTTCATTTCAGTCTGTTTAGCTGGTGATGTGCTTGTTATCATTTTCCCTGCTGACACACTTTCTGGTGTCCATTTTCCTGTTTGTTGGATCACTGATGTCTTTTCAACAGTTGATGCACTCTTCATGGTCTCTGTTATTGCTGACATCTTCACTGGAGTCTGTTGAGAACTCTTTCCTGTATGGTTACCTGCTGAAGGTTTACCCACTCTTGTCCATTTATCTGTCGATGCACTTGAAGGTCGCTGTTTAGCATGGGAAGTGCTAATCGCTCCATGTCCAGTTCTTGCTGCTCTCAGTACTGCCTCTGTTGGTGTGTTAATTGCTGGCTGTTTAGGTGTTGATACTGCAACTCTAGTTGTTGGTGTGCTAACTGCTAGCTGTTTGGTTGGTGATCTCAAAATGGCCTCTTTAGCTGTTGGTGTGGTAACTGCTAGCTGTTTGGTTGTTGATGATCTAAAAATGGCCTCTTTAGCTGTTGGTGTGCTAGCTGCTAGCTGTTTGGTTGTTGATGATCTTGAAACATCCTCTTTAGCTGTTGGTGTGCTAACTGCTAGCTGTTTGGTTGTTGATGATCTCAAAACGGCCCCTTTAGCTGCTGGTGTGCTAACTGCTAGCTGTTTGGTTGTTGATGATCTCAAAATGGCCCCTTTAGCTGTTGGTGTGCTAACTACTAGCTGTTTGGTTGTTGATGATCTCAAAATGACCTCTTTTGCTACTGGTGAACTAACTGCTGGCCATTTTGTTGTTGATGCTCTCAAAACCACCTCTCCAGTTGTTGGTGAGCTAACTGCTGGCTGTTTGCCTGTTGATGATCTCAAAACACCCTCTTCAGCTGTTGGTGAGCTAACTGCTAACTGTCTGGTCATTGATGCAACCTCTTTAGCTGTTGGTGAGCTAACTGCTGGCTGTTCAGTTGAAGCTCTCGATACTGGCTGTTTAGTTGGTTTGCCAACAGTTGGCTGTTTAGTTGTTAATGTTCTTGATGCTGCCTCTTTAGCTATTGGTGAGCTAACGACTAGCTGTTTAGCTGTTGATGATCTCAGTACTAGCTGTTTAGCTGTTGGTGTGCTAACTGCTACCTGTTTAGTTGCTGATGATCTTGATACAGCCTCCTTAGCTGTTGATGTGCTAACTGCTGGCTGTTTACTTGTTGATACAGCCTCTTTAGCTGTTGGTGTGCTGATTGATGGCTGTTTAGTTACTGATGCTCTTGAGACTGTCCCTTTTGCTGTCAATGTGGTCACTGCTGTCAACTGTCCTCTTGATGTGCTCTGCAACGTTTGTTTTTCAGTCAAAATGCTATCCACTGCTTGTTTCCTTGTTGGTTTGCTCATAATCATTTGCTCTGCAGCTGATGTTCTCTTCAGATCCACTGTAGGTGTATCCACTGGTATCTGTAGAACTGTTGGTGAACCCAGTGGCACCTGTTTTGATTTGGACATGGTCTCTACTGGTTGTTGCAACTCTGAGATGCTAACAGGTGTCTGTTTAAAAGCTGGTGGCTTCAGTGCTTTTGTCTCCACTACTGACACATTAGAACTTGTGCTCACTGGACCTTGTTGGATGAAAGCTGACCAGTCATTCTGTTTGGCAATGGATGTGTTTGAAGTTACTGCAACTGTGACAGTTGAAGCATTCTCTATACCCGAATGGTCTGAAGTCGTTTCTGCAATAGACATACTGATAGCTGACCTGTCTTTAGCTACAGACTTGTCCGCTGAGATGATCACTGCTTCCCCACAGGCACCTGATGTGTCCATTATTTTCTGTGGTACAGCTATATTCACTGAATCAACTGCTGAAATGCAACCTGCCATTACTTCACTGGTCTGGTTTTCCTTTACAGCTCTGCAGGGAAATAAATCATTTTCCTGTGTTGGGCTGGGTGACAATATCTCCACATCAGTGTTGACAGACAATGCCCTACATGTTGACACAGACTCCATGCCCACATTCTGATTCTTTGCATTCTCATTCCAGTTTATGGAACCATGACAAACAACAAGATTATGACCAGCAGAATCATGCTGGTTCAGTAATTCTTGAAGTGGTCCAGACTGACTTCTGGTAGCTTGAATATCAGAGTCAATGCCCCTGTCTGTACTGACACCACCTTGTCCATGCATTTCATTTGCATCTTGAATGGTTATTGTTGATGCCCTGGTCGGTCTGTCTGCATCTCTAAAAGCAAGATATGTGGCTGTGTGGCGTGGTAAAGCTGCAGTCTTTCCACTTCGCTTCAACTGTACCAGGCCATCACGGTCAAGAGTGGTGTCTGCCTTCTTACACTGTCCCACACTGGTCACCGGACAGGCCTCCCTCTGATGGTCAGCTGTGATGGGGTCCTGAGGCAGCACACTGGAGTCACAGCTGCTGATTGTGTCCAGACTGTCCAGGTCCCCCACAGCATCCTCCTCCATGTCAGCAGTGGTCAGGTCATACTCATCAAACAGATGCATCAGGTCAATGAATGTGTCGTTACCATCACTCTGGGTGCTAGGTATAGTATTTCTTGGTAAAGATTCACTTTCATTGCTGCCAACAGTTTTATTCATAGATATTGTGTTCATGTCATGTTCAAAGCCTCTGACCGATGTGTTATTACTTGCAGTTGCAGAAGTTGGCAGCTGCTGACTGCTGACATGGTGAAGATGGGTGCTGGCAACTGCTGGTGATGGGTGAACATTTTTGCTGGTGACCACAGTCCCTTGAACAACTACAGGGCCAGTAAAAACACCAGAACTGCCAACAGGTGAAGTTGCTTCCAGACCACTGCCATATTTTTTATTCCCTTGGGGGATGACCTGGTGTCCTGAGGGAAATGAAAAACAATGATCAGAGTAAAACGATGTATCACCAGAATGATGATTCAAAGAACCAGAGTCCTGAAGTTCTGATCGTGATGCACTGTTCAGATGTGTGTCTGAACAGAACTCTGTGTCATCTCCAACTTCCACTCTGCCCTCTGGGGTTCTGCTTCCTGGAGTCTGGAAAAAAACAAAAACAAAAATCATATGAGAGTTTTCTAGCTATATCTTTCTGTCAACATAAACTTTTAAACTTGTATAACAGCATTAAAATTCACATCACAATGCACCTTAAAGAACATGTGGAGGAAAAAATAATGAAAGATATATACCTGTTCCATAATCGAACTGGTGGGATGACATTTCTGGCACTTAGATGACACATCACAGGTTACACTTGAAAGAACTGCACACAAACACATAGCAATAGAATAAAAATGTATCAATCCAAATAAGCTGATAATAGCTATAAAAGTGTTGAAAATAATACTTTTATAAAAATAATTGCATCCTCTTTCAAAGAAAATTTACTTCAAAACAATTCTTTTAAATTTCCACGATAATTTCACTAACACTGTGTGTGTGTGTGTGTGTGTGTGTGTGTGTGTGTGTGTGTGTTATGAGAAAGAGATGGAAGAAAGAATGAGGAAAGAGGGTAGGGGGGAAGTGAATGAGTGTGCATGTGTGCCTGTGGAGTTGATGTGTCATGAAAACAAACACAAAAAAATGTGTGTAGAAAATGTGCAGAGCCAAAGCACACACACACACACACACACATGGAAGGGGGAAAAACTCACATTTGTCAATGTTGCCATACAGCTGAATCTGTCGAGAAGCATCTCTCATGCAGCTGACGAACAGTCTGTGCATTCGGGAGTGGAAGTGCTGCTTTCTGCGGCTGATGCTAAATTTCTTCTTACACCAAGAACAGTAAATCTGTTTGGCACAGACTGCTTTGTGTGTATCTAACAAGTCCTGCAAACCAGTGACACATCACGTTCCAATGATTTCAACCCAGGGTAGAATGGAATGCACTTTCTTTATCGGTAGTTTTATGTAGCATCTCTTTGCTATTTGCAATACTTCTTCACCAGTATTGTGATACTGAAGTGGGCAAATAATGTATAAGGTATATCCCTTTCAATTCTTCTAAGCCCAAAGAATGCACAAGGTACACCACTTTAAATTCGTATTAGCAAAATGTTCCTTTTAATTCTGTAAATAAGTATATCAGTAAAAAGCTAGAAATGGAAACAACAGAAATGGGAACACAGAAGAAGAAGAAGGAAACAACAACAACAACAAAAATGCCAGAATATTCAACATGTCAGAATTTTCTCCATTAACAAAACTACAAAATACTCAACATAATATTTTCAATATGGGGTGTAGTTATGAAGAATTTATCAACACAACCATTTTCAATCATAGCACTCACGGAGGATCAATTAGTCTGATGTGCATTCCTTCAAAATGACTTCTCGGTGCTTTCTATTTGAAAAATACAATCCTAGACACAGTCCTCGTCTCCCATCCATCTTCACTGCTGCTGTCATTACCAATCCTTTTGAACTGACAGTCAAAGCACATCACTTTTTTTTAAAATTGACAGCACAAGTAAGACAAGACTTGTGCATAATAAGAATCATAAACAAAAGCAAAAACACACACAAAAAAACAACAACAAAACAACAGACACTGCAAACTGAAACTACAGTGAAAGCAAGCTGAGCAGACTTTTTCAGATGAAGTTTTCTTTTAAAATTCAAAAGTTCAAATGAATATACATTAACATATTAACTGTGTTTGAAAAGAAAGATCAGACTCTACCTGCCACTTCCATTTAAAGTATTGTTGAACCCACACAGACCAGATGCTGGATAGAGAAGATGGAGCAGGTTTTCTATAAAAGTCAAAAACATTGTGTGAAGCATCTGCCACATTTTTTTTCTTTTTTTGTGTGAGAGGAGAATCACTGCACACAGGTACTGATCTTAGTGACTATGCTGCAAAAAATAGTAATCTCAGAAGCAAAATGCATATAAATCAGGACAACAATGTCACTTACTTCACTTGAAAAATGATGATGGCAACTCGGGCAACAGAAGGGATGACAGGATCTTTCATGTTCCTCTTTAGCTGTTTGGTTCGAGTGGAAACTGCAAGAGTTGCATCTGTAGTATTCACACTTCCTTTTCTTTGACACTGGAACCTCCTCCTTCATTGTTTTCACATGGTCTCTTCCAGTTTCAGTCCTTACATTGTGATGGTAAGATTTCTTTCCATGTTCTGCACAGAAAGGAATAACTGGCAAAATGCCTTTAGATCTGTGGCCCTTTTCTCTTTCTTGTTGAGCACATTCAGCTCCACTGCTTCTTTTCACAGCAAATTAGATAATATTTCTGTTAAAGGTAGACTGATGAATTCATACATATATATTTGAATGTGTTAAGGTTACTGGATAGTTATACCAGGTTTCTGCAGTACAAACATTATGGTATAAACCCTTTCAAAGAAGAGGGGGGTGGGGGGAGGGCACAGCAATCTACAGACATAATGGGTTTAACCCTTTCAAAAAAGAGGGAGGTAGAACAACAGCAGCAACATTTACAAGTGTGTTTCCAGCCATTCTTGGAAGGTTTTTAAACATGTAAACCAAAACACAATGAACTCAAATGGCAATAACTGAAGTAAAAAATAAAAAGACCCACCAAAAATACAACACTATCCAGGTACTTTCCATGATTTGTCATTCACTGCACAATTTGTCTTGCTTCACTCCCCCCCCCCCCACCCCCCCATCAGTTTTAGAGTTATGCATGCGTTTCAATGACTGGTGCAAAAGCACTTATGATTTGTCTCTGCACAAGATTCAGCGCTATATAAATATAATAATTATTATTATTATAATGAGGCATCATAGCACATGGACTGACTGGTCCATATAAGCTGTAAACATTTACTGAAAAAAGCCTGACCTAGGCATAAAGGTATAAACCCCACCTACTGACTTTCTTTTGATCACAGGTAGACAGATTGTTGACTCAAAGCGTCTGTTCCTTTTTTCCTGGTTAGAAACTATAAACAATCATTCAATTATGGATCAAACTGACTGAAATCAAATCAGTAAAATACAAACGGTTCCACCTGGAGTGATGATACTCTTACTCAAAATATTATATACAAAAAACTACTTCCTCTTTCTAATCAAATTACCATCTAAAGGAAAAAGGTAGGCAATTTATCTGAGTGAAAGTTTATCAGCTTACAAAACCTTACCAAGCAATGAAGACTTGGATGTGTGTAGATCTTGTGCCAAAAGGGAGAGAAGTCTCTTCCTTCTTTTGGTGTCCGCTGCTGTACAGGTTGATGACACAACAGGCTCCTTCCTTACAGAACTACACAGTTCCTGACCAAGTTCCGAGCTACCAGGCACATCCGCTGAACATGTTTGATCAGAGACCATCAAACCCTCAACAGTTTCATTCTGTTCTGGGTAAGCAAACCTACCTGAATCAAAAGGCTCAACTGCAGTTTCTGAATGATTCACATGTTCACATTGCCTGCTCTTTGAAGAGTTTCCTGAAGAAATTCCTTCATCACTTTGGCAAACTTTGGTCATCTTGGTACAAGCTTCCACCATATTTTCAAAACATGTATCATCTATTCTGTCATTGTCAGCTAATTCAAGACTTGTTAAAACTAAGCAGTTGTACACTGCAGATTTATCAGCTTGTTGGCTTTCTTCAGCCACAGAACTTTCTGTCTGGACATCAAAACCTTCAAAGCAGTTGCTACTGCTCATCTCAGAACAAATGTAATTCATGTCAAGCGAGTTGATGCCAGTGAAAGTAGAACTGCCTTTTGCTAACACGGGTGTTGCTGGACAGTCAGCAATTCCATGTGATTCTGAAGGTGAACTGATTCTGCTGAGGCTCGACACACTTACTGGGCTGCCAACCTGACAAAATTTCGGCAGCTTTTGCATCAGAACAACCGGACTCATATTTCCTGCACCATTAGGCCCTGGGTTCCATTTTGTGCCTACTGGGCTTTTCATTGCAACAGCTGCAAGCTTTGTGCCATTCTGTTCAACTGAAATAACACTTCCAAAGTTCTGAATATCATGTCCAGCATACTGAATGCACAGACTGTGATCACAATTCAAATTTTGCGGAAATGAACTTGAAGCTTGCTGCTTTTCCTCTGTTTCTGGATTAAAAGAATGACTTATCTCTGACTGTGAGGCTGTCACACCATTGAAACAAGATGATGACACGTCAGACACTCCAGAAGATGTGTGTATATGCATTGTACTAGGACTAAGATGCTGATCCTGCATTGCTAATTTGTCTACTGTCTGCACAAGCAGACAGTCCTTAACTCTAGTTTCCAGTGTTTTTGCATTCGACACTCCATTACTGACACACTTGCCAACTATAAAATCACCATTATCTACAGAAGATGTTCTTGAACAATGACGAACATCACTTGAATAAGAAAATTCCTCTGCAAACTGCTTTTTAAAAGCTGGAGAATGTGAACCTGTACATGGTAGTGATAAAGTGTTTTGCTTTTTTTTCAACAATCTCTGGGACCAGTTTTCCCACCTTGACTCAAATTCCCTTTTCTTCAATTCTAAACGTGCTGACCTTCGAAGCATATTTAATTTGATACACTCTACTTCAATCAAACACTTCCTCAAAATATGATGAATGAGATATTACTTCCATATGGGTTCTTGCTGGATCTTCAGGCAACCTGCAAACAGCATTACACAGGCACACATGAATTTCATCAGACTGCCCAACCTGTAAACAGCATTACATAAACACACATGATTTTCAACAGACTACCATATCATTAAGACTTATTTCATGTTTTTCAAACAAAAAAATTAAAAGGGAGCAAACAATTGACTGTCACAGCACCATATTATCTCAACACTTTGCCTTGTTTTTCATTTACAAGATAAAAAAAAAAAAGAAATCACAAAGGCACACTGTCTCACACTGTAATATAAACAAGTCATGAAGTTGGTTCCTGCTGGTGCTTGAACCCCCTTCATGTCTATACACATGCAGATCAAATACTCAGGTACATAAATACAAGTGAACATGGGAGTCACAGCCTGCAAATACATAAAAATCATTTTTGTATTCTATTCTGGTTGTGGTCATTTATCACAAAACTGTTTCCATTATTATTTTGTTATCACTGGCATTATCTTTATTATGTCATGATTATAGGTATAATTATAAATATTGATGTTATTAAGTATTATTATAGGTCAGAAGAAATTCTCACTCAGCTTTGTACATAGAGATTAACTTGACTGGACTTTGTTAATATGTAGTGTATGTGTTGGTAATTACAGTATTCTGTTGTATATAACGCTGATTCTGTTATACAGTTATAGAGCAAACACTGGTTTGCTTTTGGTCATAGTAGCGTCTTTTCAGTAACTTTAAATAATTTACTTCAATAAAAAAAAAGACATAACTTTGACTCCGTATTCCATTATGAACTAGATGTTCAAACTCAAAGTGAGATTGTCACTGTAGGTTTGGGTATGTGAAGAATTTGAGGGAACTGTCACTTTATAAATGTTACTATTTACCATCACATCTACTGGGATATTGATTCAATAGTTGCAATTTATTGTTAAATATCAATCAATGTTAATGAAAATACTTTTGTGGATGGTCATGCTGATTTTATCAGAAATGAATGCAATATAATAAAGTAACCCTTAATCATTCATTGGAATGCAATGGATATAATAATAATTATTATTATATTTATATAGCTGAATCTTGTGCAGAGACAAATCAAAGCGCTTTCACACCAGTTATTCACATGCATGCTTAACTCTAAAACTGGAGAGAAAAAAATGAAGACAAGGAAGAGGCAGGGAAGGGAGGCTATTTTGGGAAGAGGTGGGTTTTAAGGCCAGACTTGAAAGAGCTGTGTGTGGAGACTTGACGAAGCGTAAGAGGAAGTCCATTCCAATTACAAGGTCCAGAGACAGAGAAAGAACAGCGGCCAACAGTCGAGTGTTTGAATCTGGGTATGCGTGAACAGAGTGGATCCGAAGCCTATCGTCGAGAGTGAGATGGAGCGCAGAGGGGAAGGCAGCCACAGAGATAAAAAGGGGCATATTTGTGAATACATTTATAACATAGAGGGCTGATCTTGTATTTTATTCTGTGTGAGGGAGCCAGTGGAGATGTTGCAAAGAGGAGTGATGTGCTCAGATCTTTTCTTTCTGAGGATGAGTCGGGCAGCAGAGTTTTGTATGTGCTGAAGGGACTGAATGGATGAAGCAGGCAAACCAAACAATAGAGAGTTACAGTAGTCAAGGCGAGAGAGAGAGAGAGAAATGACAAGTCTAGATGTTGTGTCAGTGGAGAGATATTTCTGGACGGAACTGATGCGCCGCAATTGACAGTAACAGGATTGACATGTCTGACTGATAAATTTTTGCATGGGCAGTGTGTTGTCAAGGACAACACTGAGGTTCCTGACTAAACAAGAAAGTGGGATGGATGTACTGCCAAGTTTGATTGTGTCAGTTGTGATGGAAGACAGTTTTTGTTTAGTTCCTATGATCACTGCTTCTGTCTTGTCCGCATTCAATATGTAAGGAGTACATGTTATCTTTTTGTGTTATGTGCACATGTGCTATTGTTATGTTGAGTGAATGTTATCCTAGGACTGAAAGACTATTCTCATCAGCTTTACCTGTTTTGAGAGTACTGTTTTTTCTTCTAATTTTGTCATTCTGATTATAACTGCTTGGTGTCACCCCCCCCCCTCCCCGCCAATACTTGATAATAGCATGTAAATGATGTGCACCACTTTGTTTTAAAAGTAAGTATAGTGTAATCTTCAATTCCATTTCTGTATTTTTTATTTTGTGATAAAGAAAAGTGTTGACCAGACCCATGCTGTGAAATCACTCCATATAAGTACTCCATACAACTACTTGAAACACACATTCTGCTTTCACATATAAGACTTTTGCACATTACGAGTTGAGGTGTACTATGGTCACGGTGTTTGTTTCTGGTTGGACAAACTGGAAGCCAGTTTATGCGCGCCATACGACGTTCGGTGCATTTCTAATGTTGCACACAGGTCGGTATAATGACTTATTTGATATTCTAACCAATCAACCATTAACTATCTGCTCCTTTAATAGCTAAAAACAATGTTAACGTTTTTGGGTAATACGTTTTTGTTCAAAATATTGACTGTTTGGTACCAACCTGGACGTAGATCTATCAGTCACTACCCATCATTGTCGCCTGTCCCTTGTGCGCATTGCGGAAGGCAGTGATTGACGTCACGTGGTTACTGTGTCAGCACGCACCGAAACGATCTCCTCTTTTCCCCACCTAATCGTTCCTAATCGCCGATAGAAGTCAAGCCCGCAGTTGTCAACTGAAATGCCGATCATAGAGTAATAGAAGGTGATCCCTAAATTGACATGGAAAGTGCCGATATCACTGTGAAAAGCAAATTACACTGACCACTCGCGCGCACACATATACTGACGAGCGTGCGCATACACACACGAACGCACTCAGTGACACATATGCGTGCGCGCGCGCGCGCACGCACACACACACACACACACACACACACACACACACACACACACACACACACACACACACACAAACGTTTGCATATGCGCGCGGTCTCTCTCTCTACCTCGCCCCAATGGGGCCGTTGGTGTATATGTGTTTAACCCTCTGAGTCTGCCGGCGTTCACTGATCGTCCGACAAAATGGCAAACGTTAGGCCTATAGCCACTTTATGTGCAAGTAACTTTGTAGTGATCGAAACAACACTATGATCTTTGATTGACGTCAATGCTTTTAGGTCAGCCGATGATGCGGCACTAGGCACAACAGTTCATCTGGCGAGAATCACTTTACTTTATTTAGATCTGGGATATATAGCCAAATTACCAAAGGTACACACGCTCGCACATACACAAAGCACGCACACACATTTAGTCCACACACTTACTTGGAAAAAAAATACAGGCATGCGCACACATTCTGCACAGCAGACACACACTTTTTTCCTCCTCTCTCTCTCTTCTTCACACTCACACATGTGCACACACATGAGCGCGCTCACACGATCACACAGAGCTGAATTATTATAACACACGCACACATTTGGTCTCTCTCTCTCTCTCTCTCTCTCTCGCATACTGTACTCACAGAGTTGAATTGAAACCTCTCTCTCTCTCTTTCTCTCTGTGTGTTTGTTGGTCTGTCGTCTGTCTATCTGTCTGTCTCTTTTTTCGCATACACACACAGTTTTTCGGCGGTTTATGTGTGTCAAATTGTAGATAAATCATAACCAGTTGACTGAATCACTATGCACCTTGTTAGATTTTTTTTTTAGATGAAATCTTATATTTTTGTTTGCTGGAGAGCCTTCCAAATGCGTTTTAAACCATTTTTTGTTCTTTGTTTTTTGTCTGGTTCAGTTCACGGGGGGCATGCCTTGCCCATGTACCCCACCTGAACCCCAATTTTTCAGGGTTTTTTTGTTTTGTTTTTTTAATCTTCTGCGTGTTGCACCCATGCATGTCTCACCGTAACTCCAATCCAGAAAATGGTTAAAAATTTAATTAAAGAAGAAGACAAAAAAACAAAAAAAAAAAAAAAAAAAGGAGAGAAAAAAGAACGAAAAAAGAACAGCCCCACCAACTCCTTTCTTACACAGATGCGAAAGGTGTGGCCAAAACATACAGCAGACAGTGCTGTGAAAAGCAAATTACACACTGGCACGCGCGCGCACTTGCACACATGCGAGCGTGCGCGCACACACGCATGCACTGACACATAGTCACCCCTTTCGAACCACAGAAAGGATTGCTGAGATGTTCATGTGCTCTGCCAAACTGTGCTGTCTTTCCTTTCTTGCCATCTCTTTCTTGCACTTTGCATATTAATACTGGTGTACTTTTGTAGTTGTTCTACGTTCTATTTTGGGGGGGGACTTCAAAATGCTCATTTGTATCATCGAAGAGTTCTTTGCACCTGGCGAGTCTTTGGGAAACTGTCCCAGAAGAAGTCTCTCCAGAGCTTCAGACACTGATGTGGCTTCTGATGGCACGGTTGTTGTGTTTCCTGGCCACAAAAGCTTCAGCTGAGCTGCCAGCACAGATGCCCAACTGAACGATGTCTCTAAAACCTGTTTCTCTCACGAGTTTTTCAACAGTACCAAGGAAAGAACAAGTGAAGCGAAACGCACCATGACACAACACTGATTCTTCTGGGACTGTTCATTTTGCCAAAATTATCAATGGTCAACAGTGCTTTCTTTACAACTGCAAGGTCAAACGTAGCAAAAGCATACTCTTGACCCAGTTATTTTGTTGCGTTCAGTGTCACCCGAAGAATGTGTTGCAGTTACACTGTGGCTGGATGAAGAGCAGGTTGCCGCAAACATATATAAGAAAATAGAAAATAGAAGAAAATAGGGCCGATTCTTCACCACTTGGATAAACAATAAAAGGTAATGCGGTATCTCAAAAAAATATACTGGTGGACTTTTATGAAACTTGATGAAATAACAGGACACAGGAAAGGGCTAAAACATGTTTGTTATGCAAGTGATTTGTTCTAGCAAAACAGATAATTGTTTGGTGTTGACCGAGATAAGCCCTTATAATGGAGTATCCAGCAATAGTCAGCATTCGGTTTGTGGACTGAACCTCCTGCAAAGTACGTGTGATTTCTACTCTGTGATGCCAGATGGCCATTTAAAGTATTGTAATGCATAATGCACAAGTTCTTTCCAACATAAAATATAATTTGTATATGCTTCATGTTTTAAGATCACACTGTGACATGCGCCATTAAACCTAACTACTGTATCAAATGTGTGTATTGTGTTGTACCTTTCACACACACACACACACACACACACACACACAACAAAACAAAAAAACAGACAGAGAAAAAACACCATATCTCGCTGTGTGAAATTCAAGCTGCTCTCCCATCAAAGAAAGCACTTCGCTACAGCCACATTCAGCGCCACCCATTTCATTTTGTCCCCATCTTATTCTGTTTTGCTTGCAAGTGTAGGTATATACCTATATTTGTTTTCCTACCAAGGTGAATACAGAATATTTCCAAAAACAACCCTTTCAGCCCTTTCAGTTGTTGCCGTGGGTTCTTTCACGTGCGCTAAGTGGCATGACTGATGCACACGGGACCTCAGCATATCGTCTTATCTGAATGACTAGCGTCCAGACGGCTACTGCTCAAGTTCTGATGGAGAGAAAGAAAATACAACTATAAAAGACAAACAGTGTGCTTTCGTATTCCAAAGAGTGACTGCTATATTGTTCCTCTGAAACTAAGGAGGCAAATAACAAGTGCATTTCTGTTATAAAGAGTAACAGTGGGTATCCATTGTGATTTCTTGAGTTCAAGTTATCAGTACACATGACGAGTGCGTTGGTCAAATGGTCAGAGCATTGGAATCTCGGCCGACGAGTTTCCTGAGTTCGAATGATGTGTGCAGACCTGCTTGTGCCAGAACTGACCAACTTTGTGTAGTAGCCTACGCACATGGAAGATCAAATGTGCATGTTAAGAATCCTGTAGTCCATGTCCGCATTCGGTGACTTATGGAAGCATACCCAGCATGTACACTCCCGAAAACTACGGAATATGGCTGCCTACATGGCGGGTTAAATAAACAAAACATTCACGCACATAAAATGTTATATACCTCTCTCTCTCTCTCTGTGTGTGTGTGTGTGTGTGTGTGTGCCGTGTGTGTGTGTGTGTGTGTGTGTGAAACCTGATTGTCAGAATGACACGGTAAACGAATGATGAGCGCTCAATGGCAGCTGTCAGTCAGGTTTACCCAGGTAGGCAGCCTGTTGTGCCAATGGCTCAGTGTTTGTAAAGCACTTGCAGCTTGGTTTCTGACCGACGACAGTCGCTCTATTAAGTGTCCATATCATCATCAGCATCGTCATCATACACAGTAATAATAATGGTATTTATATAGCGCTGAATCTTGTGCATAGACAAATCTAAGCGCTTTCGCACCAGTCATTCTCACGCACGCATAACTCTAAAACTGGAGAAACTGAAGACAAGGAAGAGGCAGGGAAGGGAGGCTATTTTGGGAAGAGGTGGGTTTTAAGGTCAGACTTGAAAGAGCTGAGTGTGGAGACTTGAAGAAGCGAAAGAGGAAGTTCACTTCCAAATGCAAGGTCCAGAGACAGAGAAAGAACGGCGGCCAACAGTCGAGAGTTTGAATCTGGGTATGCGTAAATAGAGTGGATCCGAAGCTGATCGTAGTGAGCGAGATGGAGTATAGAGGTCAAGGCAGCCACAGAGATAGGAAGGGGCTGATTTGTGAATACATTTGCAGCATAGAGTGCTGATCTTGTACTTTATTCGGTAGGGTATGCATTGTAAATGTCCTTCCCTTTTACTTTACGATTCTTAAATATAAGGACACAATAATTAATTTTGATTAAGGATTTATAAACATGATTTGTTGGAACTGACTCACGTAGAGGTAATGTTCACATACCACGCACACAGATTATTATTATTATTATTATTATTATTGTGTGTGTGTGTGTGTGTGTGTGTGTGTTGTTGTTGTTGTTGTTGGTATACTAATATAGGCCAAGTTTATTCATTTAAAATAGATTGAAGTTTCACCAGTCCGTACTGAAATAAAGAAAAATAAATTAGTATACATTTTCAAAGGATGACAATTTCATTGGACTTCGGTTGTGACCTTATCACTACTTACCATCAACATTACATAAAAACGCTTTTAAGAACTGATGGGAAATGTACGCTGTGGAGGAAAAAAAAACGTAACTAAAGAAATTTGTTTTTTGATTGGTTCCCTGTTAAAGTGGAGTGATGGCCTAGAGGAAACACGTCCGCCTAGGAAGCGAGAGAGTCTAAACGCACTGGTTCGAATTATGGCTTAGCCGCCGATATTTTTTCCCCCTCCACTAGACCTTGAGTGGTGGTCTGGACGCTAGTCATTTGGATGCGACGATAAACTGAGGTCCCGTGTGGAGCATGCACTTAGAGCACGTAAAAGAACCCACGGCAACAAAAGGGTTGTTCCTGGCAAAATTCTGTAGAAAAACCCACAAAGAAAACTGCACGCAGGAAAAAATACAAAAACAAACAAACAAACAAAAAAGAGGGGGTGGGGGGTGGCGGGGGGGATGGGATGGGGTGGTGGTGCTGTAGTATAGCGACGCGCTCTCCCTGTGGAGAGCAGCCTGAATTTCACACAGAGAAATCTGTTGTGATAAAAAGAAATACAAATACAAATTTGTCATGGATTTATGTAGATCCAGTGTAATTTCACACCACACACAAATATTGAAAGTGGTATGGCTTGTAATGTCCCGCTTTTGAAGGGTTGAGCTATTTGATTGCAATGGTTAAAACTGAGGTGAAAGGTCCCAGAGTCTTTTTACGGCCATCGGGGCAGTGAATTCAGATCAGATTCGCTGTGTCTCAGACTCAGCCATTGGAAGACATACCCATTGCTCTCCTTTTCAGTTTCAATTTCTCGAAGAGGCGTCACTGTGTTCGGACAAATCCAAATAATTATACCTGACACTACACATCTGCTATGCAGATGCCTGACCGGCAGCATCACCAGACATGCTTTGTCAGGCCTTGGGTGTATGCAAAAACATGTATATTTGTTTACCTAACAGAGTGGATTTCCTGCTACAGAATTTTGCCAGAGGACAACACTCTTGTTGCCATGGGTTCTTTTTCAGTGCATACTACACACACCGGGGACCTCGGCTTATCATCTCATCAGTGACAAGATGCTCAGTTTTATTTTGAAGTCAAACTTGGGAGAGAGGGCGAGAGCGGGATTCACTGAAACCCAGACTCGCATGGACTCTGTATTGGCAGATGGACGTCTTCACCATTCTGCCACCTTTCTCTCCTTCAGCCATTTTAACCTTCTCCAACTGGCCCGTACCCATTCTCACCTTGGTGGAGTGAGTAAAATCGGAGCGAAGTGCCTTTCCCAAGGACACAACACCATGCCAAAGCAGGTTCTGGAACCATGATTACTGGTGAACACTGGATTGAAAGTCCAACACCCAACGATTCTGCGAAGGTGCCTCAGGGATTGCAATGGATGTTTATTTAAGTCTGACTGGTTGGCACAGCACAATACAATAGACAATACGATACGATACAATGAAAGCGGAAATCACTTCATCTGGGTACACATCATTCTGCCATGAAGAATTCCAGAATATTCAGTACAAGAAATCACTTCATCTGGGTACACATCATTCTGCCATGAAGAATTCCAGAATATTCAGTACAATCAGATATCATAATTTATTTCTGAAACAAATTAAAATGATCAGACATGTGTGTACATTTTCACCGAATCACAAAGAAATAGAAGAATGACATTGTACTACTGTGCAGATCATCAGCAAGGCAGAATGGGTCGAAGTGAGTTAATGGTAAGACTGCAGTGTGTTGGCCTGTGGCATTAGATACTGGAAATCCTGACTCGAGAAAGATGGCATTACCAGCAAAAAGGCTGTGTACAAATTATAGATATCTGCTTTTTGTCAGTCTCTGAGACAGAAAAACTTATGAAACTGCAAAGGCAAAAACTTGGCCAGTGATCAGATCCAAATGAGTGTGAAACTGTGGTTCAGTGTACACACACTCTTGTTTTTGGATGAGAATAACAGAATGCTTCGGTCCAGTGCTGGGATTGTAAGAGCAGTGTTGATATCCTCCAGTAAGTATGAGGAAGTTAGTTCCAGGTTACCATGAAAAACAAAACATGGTTGAGAAATCAGATCCATTTCAAACAACAGAAAAAAAAGATATGGAGAGTTATTGCCACTGCATAACTTGTACATTATTTTGCTGAGGCTCCATGGGGGAAGTTGTTGTTGTTGATTTTAAGAGCTTACTTCTTGATCTTTGACACAACCTCCTTTTGTGCACTTGTGTTGACTGCTTACATAGGAAACAATGAATTGCAGCAAGTGTCCCAAGATATGATGTTTAGTACTTGTTTGTAGATTAGGAGAATTTTGTGTCCTGTACCAGTTTGTTCCAGGATATCTCCTTGCATCTCTTAACAAATTTTCTCTACATGCACCACCTGAAAGCACAAGCCAACAAAAGCCAATAATTTTATACCACTCATTATTCACTGCACTTCAAATTTCTGTTTCAACAAAAGAAACACACACAATGAAGTTGATTGAATGATTATATTATATTTTTTATTTTCATTCCCTATTAAATAATTGTCATTCAGAAAGCAGAGCAATTTTTGAATTTTGAAAAAGAGACAGCTGATTAATAATTCATTATTGCTGTACTTTACATTTTTATATATCTTAAATATATTCAGATAGCATGCCTTGAAGGGCCAAAGGTTAATGGTGATTTGATGACAAGTGGAAATGAAGACGACACCATCATGACCATGGAATTTGATTTTCATAAGAGACTGAGGATCAAGTCTACGAATTGTTTTCACTGTCACAATACAGAATAGGTTGACCTTGGCCCAATTCAAAATGGGTTTTGGCTGGTGAATTTAACCAAGGCATTACAGCAGCATCAATGCAAGGAATAATGCTTCTCAGTGTAATCTTTACACAGTGCATGGATAATAAAATTTACAAATATAATATCCACATTCTGTATTCAGTACTGTGTTATTGGGAACATTTTAGAGACAAGAAATCCCACAACATATAATAAAATATATATGAAAAATATGTATCATAAAAAAACCTATATATTAGGTCTGTCATGCCAATGCTCAGCTTACATCACAGATTGATATAAGCTAACAGCTGGGCCAACAGCAAAGTGAGAGCTGTATGATCAATGGTTTCTCCATTGCAATGGGAAGTCATTTACAGTCTAGTCTTTTGTGAAGGACTATGACTATCAAACTTGGAGGCAAGATTGCACTGGTTCTTATTGCTGCAGCCTTGGGGGCTAGTTGACCTTTGGGAACCATCCCAGTGCTGACTGTCCTAAAACCCTCTTGGCCAAGAGAGTGGGGGGTGTAATGTGGGCAAGACATTCTCCACTAAAATCAAATTCAAGCCCAGATATATATATTTAAAAATAAAAATATGTTATTTATCTATAGAGTTTTGCATTCCCATATAGAAAAAGAATTCCATGGTAAGATGACTTCACACACACAAAAAAGGAAGAAATCTTATAACAACAAATGACAGTAGGGTCTAAAGGATATATACACCTATTACAGAGAGAAGGGGTGTGGGTAGGGGTGGGGGGTTCGGGGGGGGGGGGGGGGGGGGGGGGGGGGGGGCTAATTGAGAAAAGGAGCAGTACCACTTAATGGCACTGGGAAAGACACAGTACCAATTACATTCAACAGGACAACACTAACTGCAGAGAATGAGCATCAAAGCACTTAATTCACTGACAATTCCTCAAAGAACCCCCCAAAAGATCGAGGTCAGTGTTCTTTTTCCCAACTTAGCCCCTTAGTAACGAACAAACTTCCCTTCTTAGGCCATCACTTGGATTACCCAAGTTCAGTTTAAAAAAATGTCTAGAAAGACATGACTTTCATTCTGCCTACCTTCTTATTGACCAATGTGTTTTTTTGAAATTCTGCTACTTTTCTGGTCATGTTTGTGTCATGTTACAAAATTGATATTTAAGAAAAAAAAAGGTCAACTGCTCCCAGAGTAGGAGAAATAATAGCACTCTCATTTTTGAGAGAAAAGGGGCAATAACCATACCCTGATCTTCCAGCTTTTAAGAAAAAAAAAAGTCAGCACTTTCTGGACAGAATGGAGCACTAATAACAGTCTAGCTTTTGAGAAGAGGGTTGAATAACCCTTGGATAGTAGGGCCATTAATAACAGTTAAGTTTTTGTGATGGGGTGAACATCATGTCAAAGTAGGCACAAACAACATTCTAGCTTTGCAGATGTGGACAAACATCTCTTGGACAAAAGGGGCACTAACAACAGTCTGTATTTTGAAACAGGGGTAAATATCTGACAGAAGGGGTACAAAGAAATCTCACAGAGAGATGAAGAATTTAACCATGTCTTGGCCTCTTGGAATTACAAACTAAAAAAAAAAAAAGAAAGAAAAAAAAAAAGAAAAAGAAAAATCTAAGAAAAAAATCTGATTTTACTTGAAAAAAATAATATTGCTTTTGAGAAAAACAACTCTTTTTTTTTGGTTATTTGGAATTTCCAATTCAACTTTCGAAATATGGAACATTTTCCATACAGAATACAGAAAATAGATTTATTGAATCAACAACTTCAAACGAAATCTTATGTCCAAGCATAAACCACAGTGCACTTGTGACTGTATTGCATCAGTTGTGAAAGGTACACTGATGGATCATTATGTTTTATCCTTGGTGGAAACTAGATAATACTCAGGGCATGGTCCAATTAACTAAAACAACTTAAGCAATCTACAAGACACATAGGAAATGTGCAAACATTTTGGCTTTGAATTGAATAAACTGTAATACACTGATATGTACATAACACACACACACACACACACACACACACACACAAACAGGGAAAATTATATTACAATAAAATTAACTGAATGATTATGGAGAAAAATGAATGACTCGATGATTTCATTATATTTGATATATGAGAGAAGAAAAAAAAAGAAGAAAAAAAAAGCTAACGGAAGCTTTGAAGGAAAGCCCAATCATAACATAAGCAGGCAGAAATCTGAATCTATATAATAAAACACTGATAAATTAGGGGTCATGATCACAGTGAGATGATATCCTCCCCTGCGGAGACTATTCTTCAAGTTGGGAAACTGGACAGGACCAGTTCAACACTACAACGTCTAAACTTTTGTCTCTTGACTAGCATCTTCTGGCACAGCCAGTAACATTATGTGGATGAGACATTGTCACAACAGGTAAAAACGAGAACATTTAGAAATAATAAATTATATGTACAGGAAAAAAAAATCTCACGCAAAACTTAAATATACACTTTGTTTCACGTATGAGACATTCTGTACAAATATAGCATATCAGCTTAGAATATGGCATTCAATAGTATGATATGTAAACATGTTAGAATTTTTGTCACTACAACAAAAAATGGACAACAGTGATCAACATTTTGGCTTACTACAACTTGGCTACTCTAGATCTCTTTAAAACAAAACTATTGTAAGAGAACACTTGGTATAATAAAATTCAAATTCATGATGTGATGTTCAAAGAAATTAGGGATGTCAGGGAGGGGTACAAGGGAGGTTTGGGAGGTGAAGGGGACAGGGGAAAATGAATATGAAGCTCAATGACAGCAAGTGAGAGAGCACTGGATCCTCACTTTCCAACAATAAGGAATATATGTAATGTATATAAACATATATATATATAAGACATTCCAGTACATATAAAATCCAGGTCTACATGTTTGAAAAGGAGTCCTGCTACAAGTGACAAAAAACAAAACAAAACAAAACAACAACAACAAAAAAAACAACAAATACAACAACTGTCTTGGTATAATTTCAATGACAAGATTTCTGCAAAAAGGGAAATGGGCAAGGGGGTGAAAAAAAAAACAACCTTAAGAATTCTCTGATGACTACTCCATAATTAGTTATTCTTCAAATAAATAGATAGATAGATAAATAAATAAAACAACTTATAATTTACAATTAAATGTTCACCACTTCCGCACCTTGGAGACAGAGACACTCTCTAAACAGCCAGACCAAAGGAACCCATAGCCAGCATGCGGACAGACTGAAATGAGGCAAAGAAAGTGTGTGGGGTAGGAGTGGGTGGTTGGGGTTTAACAGAAAACAAAGCAGAAGCTTCAGCCCATATTCCACTTTTCAGTTCACAGTGGTATGTAGCAGACAACAGGGGGTAAAAGCAGATGTCACACCACCTTCAACTTAAAGACCCATCACCACTCAGTGCAGGAGCTCTAGGAACGTACAAGGAAACAGAGAACACCACGGTTTTATCCTCTGTAATCCAAAAGAAGGGGGGAAAGTTGATGGGCATGCAGGACTGAAGGACAAAGGAAGTTGGCTAATGCAGATAAATCATGTGTGAATTATGACTTCTGTTTATCCTAGTGAGCAGAAAAAGCACTGTACAGTTGTTGGTTTTTCTTCTTCTTCTTTTTTTTTTTTTTTTTCCAAACAGGGTGTGATCCCTGTTTAATTCTAGATTACACACCAGTTCATAATTGGTCCCATTCTAAAGTCAGGATATTGAAACTCTTATTTGTTGAGTATATTGCATTTGTTGCTATATTATCTGTCATTGTTTCTGTATCAATTCATCTGCACTATTGATCAGTTGTTCACTGATTGGTTTTGCTGGATGATTACTTTCTATACTGCTTACTTTTGTCACTGCAGTCATTGTAATGACAACTATTACAGTTTTTACAAACATAGTTTGAACATCTTAAGAATAAAGGTTTTGGTTGAGGATATGAAAAGTCAGTAATGGATAACGTCTTGAAGAAAACTGATCAAGTAAATTATACTTTGTGGGCAGGAACTTGGAAGGAATGTGTGTTGTGTGTGTGTGTGTGTGTGTGTGTGTGTGTGTGTGTGTGTGTGCATGTGTGTGTGAGGGAGAGAGTTTGAGTGAGAGAGAGAAAGAGAGCATGAAAAAGATCTGCCAATATTTCAAATAGTCCATGTTATTATACAGCTTTGGCTTCAGATTCAACATTATATACTCTCCTGTTTTAACCCGATACTGTAGCAACACAAACAAAGCTCTCATAATCCTGTGGATAAATGTATGATATGCCAGAAGGAACAAAAGAGGTCAGAACCAGTTAAAAGAAGAGTGACAAGTTAGTACAACACCAGCAAGAAGCTGGTCATGTCATGTTAGCAGTGCTGTCATGTTGTGTGTGGTCAGGAAACAACACCCCAGGGAGGAAAGAGTGGAGGGATGGAAGACAAAAAAGCAGACAGTCAGTGATTTGTTTTCCAGTTGATGATAAACAAGGCACTGAGTTTCAGGTGACAATACACAAGGCACAAGTACATGTTAGAATACAGACTGGGAGACTGCATTGTTTCGGACTAAAACAAGGAAACACGCAATATGTAAAAATGACACCGCCACCAAATACAACCCACTGCTAATTCAAGCACCACCACCAAACAGCAAATGTGTGGAAGACAATTTTATTTCCTGATTATGCTGCATAGTTAGCTCCAGTACAAGGGAAGTCAAAGTCAACAGGCACAGATCAAACTTCAAGAGACAGATCCAATTTAAACCTACAGATCAAACATTTCAGTACAAGTTATCCCCCCCCCCAAAAAAAAACAACAACAAAAAAACATGAAACTATATTAAAAAAAAAAAAAAAAAAAAAATCCACACATGAAACAGTATCAAAGCTTTTGGCGGACACTACACTTCAGCCTTTCATTGTTTTTGTGTGACTTTTATTTGGGGAAGTAGCTCCTGTGGGGAGGGAAATTACAACACAGTGCGTGTCATTTCTAACATTGTGAGCACATTTCACACACAATGAGCAAACTTTTCGTGTCAATATTTCAACCTGGTAAAGCAAATATGGCACCTTTGTGATTCTTTTGGAGCCAGTCAGGGAAGAAAAGATGAATTCAGTGCCATATGTTAACCAAGAAGTTTCTCCCTGGAAAATGGAGGAATTAATAAGCGTTGTGATGGCTTAAAAAAAAAAAATCTACATAATATCTAAAACTCATGCAAAGTGTTTTATTGTACAGCATGTATTCAATGGAGACTGGCTGTACTCAAGGCAAGAGATCAAATGTGATCTATGTCAAATAATGTTATGTTCTTTTTCCCTGAATCTGTTGCAGTTCATTTCCCCCCACCCCATTTAGTTCATATCATAATCACTAACCCCATGAATAAAATGCCACATGTAATGAGGTTTCATTCAAAGTCATTTTGTTGTTCAGAGTTCAATGACCCCTTTAGTCCATCTGTCAAAAAGAAATTCATGAAGTATTCTAATTCCAGAAAATGTCAATAATTTTCTGTCAAAAGAATACTGAACGGGGTTCACACTATAAAAAATGGAGATGAATCGGTATACATATTATGTCCACATCTTGTGGTTTACAAAATTTAACAGTGTCTCGTCGTAGTTGTTTTTTCTATTGATATCAAAATTGGTTGAGATAAATATAATCTGCCACCACCTCCAGTAATCCACAAGTGTATTGACATTATGTCCACATCTTGTGGTTTACAAAATTTATCAGTGTCTTGGTTTTTTTTCTATTGATGTTAAAATTGATTTAGATAAATATAAACTGCCACCACCTCCAGTAATCCACAAGGGCTGATGAATAAGATATTTCCAATACAAAGTAAAAGAAAAAAAACTTCTTAAAAAAAAAAAATCCAAACTAAAGCATGGTTTAGAATAACAAATGAACAATGCACTGACCAGCAGTTTCACTGAATTAAAAAGATGTGCTGTCATCAAAACAACAGAAAAGGCACTGGAAAGAGGAATAATTGCATAATATTGCACAGCCAAAAAGAGAATGGCCCTATCTCTTACCTTTAATCTTGTGCTTTGAGGAGTGCTATGTATATAGCTTACTTTTTCCAAAACAACATGCTAGAGGCTGCACAACATATACTGTTTTATCTTACTTTTATAATTAAGTTTTGTTGCTTTTTGATGAAATACATGTAACACAACACCTTATTAAAAGTCTATAACCAGATAAATAGAAATCTGAACAAGAAAAATTCACATAGATGTATGTAAAACATGTCCACATAATTTCAAGAGATCAAGGCATACACTCGCAGGGGTAAAAAAAAAGTTACTAAAAACATGTTTAAAATATATATTGCTGCTTTCCCCCTAACAGTTCACATTCTCTACACCAATAATGTCAACAGTTCTGTATGCTTCTTACTTTTTGTCACACTAGACAAACAAAATATGGACTTGTTTCAAATAACTTATCTGATCCATGATCAGGTTTTTGTCCATAACATAATGTGCCACAACAGCAACAAAAACAAAGCCAAAGAAGATACAAACATAAACACTGATCATCCGGGTCCAAGAAGCCTTGGCATGGGAGCATACAAAGCACTCAAGTCCACACACAATAATCAAAGACAACAAAAATAATTTTCTTCATCTAAAATCTATAGATATGTTTATACCCTGCGGAGCTGACTAGATTTTTACAAGTGTCTGCTCAACCATAAATCAGGCTGCGCAGCCATGCAACAAACATTTCACTTGTACAGCTTGACACATGCGACGTACGTAAAAAATTATTGCTTTATGCAAAATAAAGCTGACAGCAAGGTACTCTGACATTCAATGTGGGCAAAATACAATTCATAGGAATACAGGTATGTAATAAAATTATCCAAAACTTCAACATTATCACACGAACGTATATGCATTGCTATGAGGTGTGGCTGGTGACTTCGTGACAAGCAACATTGTTTTTTTCACATAGATATGATCTCAACTGCCAGGAAACATATGCTCATGATACACAACAAATTTCCATTCATGCACAGTGATGAAAACAAAGAAAGAAAGAAACCTGTTCAAAAACAGAACAAAGGATGAGGGAGGGGAGGAGGGTGGTCAGTGGTACATAATGTGTGTCCACATCAAAAACATCAAAAATAGAATAGAAATGTACATATCTTCAAAACAAAACTGCATTCCACCAATTGTCAACAATCAGAAAATAATAATCTCCTTCAAAATCTGCTCACACCTGTTATCATTGCCACCAGCCATCAATTCTATCAATTCTATCTCTCTGCCTGAAAAATGACAAATCCAGGGACAGAAACTGGAAATGGATGTGTCAGTAAAGGTATGCTTTGACAACACACACAACACAAGTCCAAATAAAAGATGAGCAAAGCAAAATGTGGATCATCTCAGAGCCTGCTTAGCAAAACTTCTTTTTCAGCTTTTCCCGTGGGTAGGTAGCAATGAAATATCATATGTTTACATTTTGTTTTTCGTTTTTTTCACTGGGTGACTGTCTTCCACTCACCAAGTCAAAACTATTTCCTAGCACATTCTCTGTCTCTTTTTGACAGGAGTTAGCTGAACCTCCAAAGGTTGTGCTGTGGCTGGCAACAATCTAAAAAAAAAAAAAAAAAAAAAAAAAAAAAAAAAGTCTGCACATTTTTTTCTTCTAACGTTCCTTGTACTGCACAGCCATACGAAGCAATTTTTTTTTTCATAAATCTAATCATAATATTGTTGATTCATTTGAAAAAAGAAAAGAAAAGAAAAAAAAAAAGACCGGGGGTTAAAGAGCTGGGCAGGACCTCCACACGTGTCAGTACAAACATTAGTCAAACCCTTGACTGCTGTGGGTGTGCATGTTCTCAGTGAGGGCTGTTATTTCACTGTGACAGAGGGATGCAAACTGACCAGGGTATTTTCTCTCTCTCTTTTCTTTCTTTCTTTAAAAAAAATATTTTTACTGCCTCATCATCTGTACCATTTTAGTGGCATTGCTGCGATGCCGCTCATTCCAAGTCCACCATACACAGCCACACCCAGATTTGTCTGTCTCAGTCCCAGTGCCGGCAAGTACTGCAAGTTCACAGGAAACCATCAATGTTAGGTTGCTAGGAGGCCACACTCCAGGAGACCCTGATCTGCTGCTGAGTCACTTCAGTGGTGTTCGGTAGTGCCTGTTTTGATTCAACATACTCAGGACACCACCTACTATGCCCCCTACTGACAACAATAATGGATCCAGACTGAATGAGCGTCTCCCTTTTGGCACCAATCTTTGTCATAACTTTTCAGACTTTGGACTGTGTCATATTGCGTGACAATACAATACAACATCCAGGTCAGTCAACTACATCTCTTGAAAAAGAATAAACTTCACTTTCTGCACTTCAAATCCTGTACCACTTTGATAATGAAACCAAGGTTCAGCAGTCCAGGGGTTAATCTGACAAAAAAATAGACCCCTTGCTGGACTAGTACACAGTTACAAACAACTACTCTCACACACACACATAACAAATGAGAGAAAGAACTGAAATAACTACTTTCCAAGAGAAGGCAACATGTGACAACGGCTAAAGTGCCGGATAAAAATCCACAAAACTTTCAGTGTTTCTGATCCTCTCCTGTTCAAATATTTACAATGGAATGACCGTCTCTGCGTAGTAAATATCAAAGGCACAATAAAACTACTTTAAAAAGAACAAGCAAAAATTGACAAATAATATATTCTGCATTCACTGAAATGTATACAGAAAACTGAATATCACGAAGGAACACACACATATATGTGCACACACACACACACACACACACACCACACTTAAGCACAAAGTGCCATGCAAGCATGTGCACAAGAAAGTACAGAGAAAGTAGCATGCATGGTTTTGCTGGTATGTGAGTGTGTGTGCATGTATGTTTATTATGTACATGTACAAATGTATATTCTTGTGATATGTCTTTCTCTATCCTTCAACTCTGCAAAGAGTCATTGGGGCACCACACATGTGAGTTGGATCAGAGTTTCTCCCCTGATACTGGAAAACATGTAACCCGGTACTACCTTTCACATGTGGGGGAGTAAACCTGACAAGGAAATTGGACCTGAAGAGGGATGGGGTCCGCCAGATTTTTAACTTGCCCAAGACATGCTGTGAAAGAATAGTGATATGCACATACCAAATAAAGGGAATGATCAAGTTTTTTGTGTGTGTGTGTTTTTTTTCAACATGCAGATTAAAACCCAAAAGACTTGGGAATATATAACTGGCATCTGTACAAGCAAATAAGCAGCCAGAAGGAATGTATGCAGAAATACACACAAAAATATTTATATACAGATAATAATTGCAATCTAAAAGAAGCAAAGACCAGCAGATCTCCAGCAGCAATGCTGTTTGAGCTTCAGATCATGGCAAAGCGGATATGCATGCACAACGACAGGAAGGCACTGCATTTTGCAGGTCATGGTTTTGCAACAATTTACAAATGAGAACAGGCTTTGTCAACAGGTAGCTCACTGCTTGGAATGTCTGGTGTATGAAAAACATTCAAAATCAATAAAAAGGAAAAGAAAAAAACAAACAAACAAAAAAAGTCTCTTTTTTTCTTTCTTTTCTTTCTTTTTTTTTTTTACCACGTAGAAGAATGAACAAAAATATTTGTGTTCAGACTAATCATACTCTCTCAAGAAAGAAATATTTGTGTTCAGACTTATATTCCTCTCATGAAAAAAACATGTTTGTATTCATACTAACTATACTCTTGTGACAGAAAAGTTTATGTTCAGACTGACCATACTCTCATGACAGAAATGTATATGTTCAGAGTGATCATACTCTCATGACAGAAATGTATATGTTCAGAGTGATCATACTCTCATGACAGAAATGTATATGTTCAGAGTGATCATACTCTCATGACAGAAATGTATATGTTCAGAGTGATCATACTCTCATGACAGAAATGTATATGTTCAGAGTGACCATACTCTCATGACAGAAACATGTGTTCAGACTGATCATACTTTCTCATGGCAAAAAAGTTTCACACACATATGTTCACACCAATCAGTGCTGAACTTATCCTTGAGAATATCAACAAATGACTTGACTGACACTGCAGTTGTGGTTGTCATTAACATTTATAGTTTTCTGTCAATGGCACACAAGTAAGTTTTCAAAAAATATATCTAAATTTGAACAGCTTCATATTGGCCTGAGCAGAATGTAATAAAATGTAATGCACTAAGTAATTCTGTCAAGCAGCATAAACATCAATACATCACTGAGATGTGTAAATTCAACTGAAAACAAATACCTTAATTTTCGGCCCATAAGGCGCTGCAGCACATAAGGTGCACCCCCTAATTTAAAGGAAGAAGTTATTTTGAATTCATATAAGGCACAAACATCCGATAAGCCACATCTGTCACCATTTTGCTTTGCATTCTGCCTTTGAAAAACGATCAGTTCACTTCTGATTTCTCAACTTTCACACCATAAATTCATCCCCAACTCAGACACTGTTCTTTTTTCATGGCCTAAAGGTGAACTGTGATCATGTTCAGCTGAAATTTTGTGTGCATGCAATCTGGTTTCAATTTGATTCAATGACAAACATGAACTTTGTTAATTCAAAGGGTTATAAGACTGAAGTGTTGCTGTTCAGCATGATCGTGAGCATTTATTGTGATCAATGAAGTTGTCATATATTGAGTTTGTTGTGTCAGGTAGCCCCATGTGGTGGTCAGAATTTAGTTTGCAGACACTGACAGGGCACACACAGCCTATACGACACAAGTCAGATTTGAGTAAAAAGGTAACACCTTATAGGCCAAAAATTATGATCATTACATACACTGAACGTATATTAACACATACCCTTACACACACACACACACACCATGCAATGAACAACATGAATGCTCATATAAATCACACTTATTTCTATCCAAAGCATCATTAATTTGCTGTTTTAACATTCAGCAGGTTTCGTCACATGTTCGAATGCAGACAATCTGGACTCAGGTTAAAAGCTTTTTAAATAAAACTCGATAACACTAAAGGTGATGGAATGTAGCAAAACATGTGGTTGCCTGTATCCAACAGACAGCATATGACATGTGAAGCCAGCACAACCACTGGACCAGCTGTCATTCTATCAAATCAACTCTGAAAAGAAATATTGTTGTCCAGAATAAGCCTCCTTGTAAAAAATATTTGCTTCATGTACTAAGAACTGTCACACATGGAGATCTGTTTTAGATAAGAAGATAAGAAGTCAATTTCAAAGGAAGGCAATTTAACATGCAATCATGCCCAAACCACACACACACACACACACATTCAGGTGCACACAAACCCACACACTCATGCTCACACATATGCATGCATATATACACATAGAGGAAGAAACAGACCATGTGGAGATGAACACACTACCTACAGACAAACGATTTGTGCCAACCTGACAATGCACAGTGAAAGGCAAAGCCATCTTTCTCAATACTCTTAAGCCATGAAGAGTTCAATGAATCGGTTGCCAAGGTGCCGACGGTTCCGTTCCACAATTGCCCGCTCTGCTTCCACTCTGGTAGCAAAGGTGACAACTGCATCACCATTGGGTTTCCCTTCTGCGTTGGTCTGCAGCTGGATACACTCTGCCGTCACCTGGCCAGCACACAAGCTTCATTTTTAGAACTGAAAAAATAATGACGGTACAATGTAGTGTTCTGATTTGAAGAAAAAAAAATCTATGAAGAATTATCAAAACATCATCAAGTGTATGTAGATTTATAAACATCCAAAACTGTACTGCAGTGTAGTTACTTTTTTAGGCTTCGATTAACATGGATTTATACAACGGTACAGTTTAAATGCCATTATTACTAAACAGTCACAGACATTACCTTGGATTATAGACTCAAAATTTCATAATCAACAAAAGAGATCAGGTAACTCGTATGTCAAATGACCATCATGCTTGAATTAAACAAAAAAAAAAAAAAAAAGAGAGAAAAAAAAGGATTATGTTTAGTGAATTTTGTCCCCTGAATGGAAGAAAAGAAAAGAACTGATTTCCTGCAATTTCTGTCCAACTCATTGTCATAACTCAACAGCAGAGTGTTTTCTATCAGTTTATATCCAGCAGTGAACATGAAAAAGTGAAAGGAATTGGCCAGTTCAGGAAGAAAACTGAAGTCCAATAATTTTTTTTTTTTAAAGACAGAGCAGACACCGTTGAAATAAGAGGGCGTTTACCAGTTATTCCACAAGAAAGGTATACTTCTGGATCATAAGCAAAGCAAGTCATGGTCATTTCATCTTCTAGGGACTCCTCAGGTTTGCTAACCTTGTTGCTCCCTGCAGAGAAGTTCTCTAACACTTGTGAGCAGCAGCTCACTAACAATGGGAAAGAGCAGAGAAATCAATGACCTTTTTAGCATTGAGCAACACGAGTTCTTAGACCTGAATCTCCAAAGGGCAAAATGTCCATTACTTGCTTTGGTGACAGTCAATCATTATACCTCCCTTGCCTCTGGGTTTGATCTGGGGAGAAACAGGACAGTCAGCACCCTTGATTATTATTTTCCATTTTTGTTTTATCTTTCTCAAATCAAACTTTTGTTCCAGACCAAGCCACTGCTTTCCACTTGTCCACATCCGCTCCCTGCACTGAGCAGGTTGAACAAAGGTGGAGAGAAAATCATGTCTTTCATGGGCAACTTAAAAAGTACAGTATAAAAGAAAATGTAAATAAAAGAACATAACATCCACCAAAGCAAAATGGTTGAGTCATTACTTCAAAGAAATAGTCATGCCTTAACTGTCTTTTATTACATCACTGCAATCTTGGAAGTCCACCTCCACCTTTTTTTTTTATGAATTATTGTTAAGACGCATTCAGGACACAGATTATTCAAACACACAGCAAACCTCTGGCACTGCTGATGACTTTCATAACTGTGTTCACTACTTTTCTTTTTCTTTTCTTCTTCTTATTTTTATTTTTTTTACATTCTAGGTCATAATTTTGAAGGGTAACAATGAGCAATCAAAATAATTCACAATGATTTACTTGAGCGAGAAGGATCCTGTCACAGTCACCAATTAATTCTTGTAGAAATAATCACGTTGGCAGACAGATATGTACATAGTATACACACACAAGCATTGCCTTCATAAAGATACTTTGATATTTTCTTGTTTCTGAATCAATCTCTGCAATGATAAAAAGATGAATGAATAAAGACTGGAGAAACAAAGCAAACTCGACCAAAACAAGCCACTGCATAATGGAGAGCCAAGCCACAAGATGGTTGCCTGGAGTCAGACCAAAGGGTATCGGCTCCTGTCTTCATGAACTCTTTTTCCAGTGCATCAGTGCAATACATGTGCACTTCTGTGAGAGCATGAGCTTCATATTTACCATTTGCAATAATGCAGCGCTGAATAATCTTAAGTCAAACTTTATTCTTTAAGGCTACACACACCACATAAAACAAGCTGATTTACTTTGTTATTCCCTTATCACAGTTTACTCTGGGAAAGTTAGTTTAAAACTGGATTTCTTTGAGAATAGCTAAATGTTCTTGGTTCCTTTAACAATACTATATGAAATGTTACAATTTTTTTCTGAATGATTTTAATATTTTCAAGCACCAAGCTGTTATCTGACACCCCTACCTCAATAAGAGTCACAAAGCAATCAACCTTATTTAAACCCAACAGAACACAAAGACAGACAAACAAATAAGCAGACACCCAAAGAAAGTGAATCCCATCAAAATGTAACACAAGGAACAGCAAAAAAGCGGGCATTTTCTTTACACTGAGCAACAAAATGCTCCCATCCCCGAACCAAACTGACAACACGTCCCATAACCCTGTGAGCCAATGTGTCTGCAGCTTGCATGGTAACACTGTGTGGCACTCAAGAGGCTCCACACCCTTCAGCCTACCTCAGGGAAGCCCTGGAAATAGTTCACTACGTCTGGGATGGTTACATTATTTGGCAGGCCTCGCATTACGATGGAACAAGGACTGGGGTGGGTGAAGAAAGTCGGGGGGGAAACGGGTGGAGTGGGGTACCAGAAAAGCATCGGAGAGTAGTAGGGTGGGCGCTGGTGGAGGGAGGTCATGGCCGGGGGGAAGGCGGCGGCCGGCAGAGGCTGTGGGAGCTGAGCCACTGGCATGGTTCCCAGCTGGGCTGGCGCTGGAGATGGAAGTGGTGATGCTGTCAGCTGGAGTGTTGGCGCGGTCACTGGTGAATGAACATCAGACAACAGGTCATGTCACATGCAGATCACCATCTGTCTGTATTATCCTAGCATGTCATGTGACTGATAACAGTTGGTCCATCAGCACTGTGAATTGGGGGGGGGGGGATTGGGGGGGCGGGGAGGGAGAGAGAGAGAGGGAGAGAGAGGGGGGGGATTTGAAACAGTACTTGAAATTACAACCACAATTTTTAGTATACAATTATACTTGTGACCTTTACAAGACATCTCTGGATCTTATTCTACCCACAATATACAACCAGAGTATAAAAAAAGGTTATTTTCAAAACTTAAAAGTAATGACCATTGTCAAGAATTACTGGCAAAATTTATGCATCCACTGGACTGAGGCACATCAGAAGTGACCCAGTGATAACATCCATGAGAAAAAACAACAAAAAAAACACCACCATCAGCACATTGCACTCACTCATTCCATTGGGGGCAGCAATCATGGGACGCTGAGAAAGCGATACAGGCACAGGAGGAACAGAGGCCACAGGCAGAGGGGGGATGGACGCCAGCTGAGGCACCTGTGGCACCTGAGGTACCTGGGCCATCATTGGGGGTAGGCTGGGAGAGAGGGTGGGGAAACTGTTGGCCACGATGACGCTCATTTCATCGCCAGACACCTGCAGCACCTCGATGATGCGTTTCTTGTTGCTGAAGATCATGGGCTGTGAGTTCTTGTGGAGGGCAGTCAGGTAGGCCGAGTTCTCTGAGTCCATTTGAATAAAGGCCTCTCCTGACGGTTCTCCCTGCAACATGGGAACAAGGGATTTCCAGTAAAAAAAGGCTGACAATTGTTTTTGATTTGCATGAATGTAGCTTGTGTTCAGCTTGACCATCCCTATCAACTCACGTCAAAACTTTGTAAGCCAAATAGCGTACACTGTGGATAAAACAAAAGCAAGCAGTCGCCATGAATATACCATCTTTACTGCCGCATCCTTTTTGTAGTACCTACCCTTAACACTTGGCCAGGAGTATCCTGCTGAAGGTGGCCGATAATATTTCTAAAAAATCTACCAAGCAAATGACAGAGGGGAAGTATATCAAGCATATCCAAACAATTGCATCTGTTAAATCTTTAACCTTTTCCCATCTTCTCCACAGCTTTAATGCTCTAGTTCTTCACAACAAAAGCAGTTATCAGAATTCAAATGCCATCTTTGAGGCAAGATTGAAGATGAAGAGCTGCAGATAATGTTGCCGACTTGAATGTTCAATCAATAAGACAAGGTTTATTGAAGGTACTTTAATGTCCCCTTTTTTAATACACATGTACTGGCATGCCATCAGCACATCAACAGAGCAGTCATGGCAGTCAGTCAAGAATTTGTTTTTCTTTTCAAGAAATGAAGTGTCAAGTTGTACAAAATCTAAATATTCACAAAACTGGAAAAAAAAATCTGCCAAACACATTTTTTGTGTGTGCTAAACCAGCAAAAATCCAGAAAAGAACCAAGAAAAATTTTGCTATTCCAGAGGGTGAATTTTTTTCCCTGTCTGACTTGGCAAGACAGGCTGTACTGTAACCCACATTAATAATCAACATGATATAGATGAAACAAAATAAAATCAATGAAAACAACAGCAACAGCAGCAGCAGCAGCAGCGGCAGCGATCCCACTCCCACCAACAAGGCAAAATAACCTGCACAGTGAGGACCATGTGGACACCCTGGTACTGAATGTGCTGGGCAAAGTTTCCCAGGAAAGTGAGGATGTCGGTCACCTGCGCCCCGGAATGCAGATTGCGCACACGCAGGCAGTCCCTCTGTGAGCCGGCGGTGATGAAGTTCTGAGGCATGTGGATGGGGAATGCCGGGGATGGGAACGGGACCAGTGCTGTGCTCATGGATCCATCTGGCTGCTCGGGGATCCGTGGATCCATGCTACGGTTCAAAACCTGAGGGGGAAAAAAAACGATGACGTAATTTAGTCAAGCCATGAAACAGAATCACACAGCACTCTATGGCACAACCCACATCAAACCTTCATGGCATACCCACACAAAACAAGCCATGAAATATAGAGATGCCAACCCCTGTCAAGTGTTTGTAGGAACAACCTGGAAATTTGGTAGGAACATTTTGAATTAGGTAGGAACACTCAGACTCCGAGCCACATCAGCAAACATTCAATTTATCTACAAGGCATACAAACACTTGGGCCAGCCTGCAGCACGGTGTAACTGCTATGATTAAGCTGATTGGTCCACTCAGTACTGTTTAAATGTAAACACACATGTGATTAGCTGAGCATCATCAAGTGAGACCAAGGTTAATAGTGACTGCTCTGGCCTCGTGATCGATAGGTCTAGACCTCCTGGGTAATGTTATGACAGAAAAGCATGTGACCATGACCATGCTATCTGGTAGAAAATGAACTTGTCAGAGCAATTTTGATGTTGGCATAACTTTGGAACAAACTGCAATTGAGGGTAACAAAATACGGTGAAATCATAACAGTTGGCATCTGTGGAAATACAACCACACAGCACTCAATGGCATAACCCACATCAGGCTTCATGGTGTATCCACACAAAGCAACAGAGCCAGAACATAACAGTTTTCCAGTTCTATCCTGATCCATTAAACAACACTATGACCCATTTCAACTGTCAAAAATAGGAACAAGAAACTGTTGTTGGTTACATTCCATTAAAACATCTACACCCACATCAGGTATGGTGACAGGGATAGACCTCCCAGTGAATTCTGGGGGAGGGGACCTATCTGAGACCATCCTGACACTACCAGAATAACAATGTTATAGTGTCAGGTGCAATCCCTCCACCCCTTTTTACAAGTTAAGACAGAAAAAGAAAATTTCATACTCGCCACTATCTTCTCCTCCTCCATTAAACCTTGAGTGAGTGGTCTGGGACACTAGTCATTAAGATAAGACAGTAAACTGATGTCCCATATGTAGCATGCACTTGGCACAAGTAAAAGAACCCACTGCATCCAAAGAGTAGTTGTTCCTTGCAGACTTTTTGCAAAGAAAAATTCACTTTGATAGGAAAACGAACACTTGCAGGAAGAAAAAAAGGCATGAAAAAAAAAAAAAAAAAAAAAAGGTGGGGCTGCACTGTAGCAACATGCTCTCCCTGGGAAGAGAAACCTGAATTTCACAGTGAAAAATTTGTTGTGACAAAACACAAAACAGTACAGTACAGTACAGTACAGTACAGTACATTGCAGTACAGTACAGTACAGTCCAGTCCAGTCCAGTCCATTACATTACAGTACAGTACAGTGCAACACAGTTCAGTTCAGTTACTCAAGGAACTGTCACTGCATTTGGACAAATCCATATACGCTGCACCATATTTGCTCAGCAGATGCCTGACCAGCAGCGTAACCCAACATGCTTAGTCAGGCCTTGAGAAAAAAAGAAGAAGAAAAAAGTGCATAAACAAATACATGGACATGTCATTAAATTAATGAATAAATAAATAAACAAACAGATAAATAAATGGATAACAATCATAACATAAAAAAGTAAGCAGATAGATAATGAAAATAAAATAAAATGTGGGAAAAGAAAAAGAATAAAATAAATAAATAAACAAAATAAGAAGAAAATAATGATAATAAATGAAAAAAACAAATAAGCAAATAAATGTAAACACACACACACACACATACACACATGCGCGCACAACAGATATGCAACAAACACATGTGCAACAACACAACACAACACAACACAACACAACCCAACCCAACCCAACACAACACAGCTGACAGACCTGCTGCACCTCGGCGGTGGTGCTCTTGAACAGCTCAATGTAGCGGCTGCCCATGTTCTCTCTGTGTTTCTTCAGCGCCTTCAGGGACTCCTCCTCGCTGGAGAACAGCACAAAGGCATCGCCCGTGGACCGACCGTCCGGGTAGTGGACAAACAGGATGCCATCTTCTCCGTCCAGCACCTCGCAGGGGTTAGGCTCGCGGGTGAAAAACTCCAGCTGTCAGAATTGAATGAAAGGAATCAATCAAGCAAAAAAACATGGAAAACGGGTTATAACAAGGACCAGGCTGGGGAAGGTCTCTCTCTCTGTGTCTGTGTGTGTGTGTGTGTGTGTGTGTGAGTGTGTGTGTGAGTGTGTGTCTGTGTCAGTGTGTGTGTGTGTGTGTGTGTGTGTGTGTGTGTGTGTGTGTGTGTGTGTGTGTGTGTGTGTGTGTGTGTACTGTTGCATGTATCAACTGCAAGATCCAGAAAAATAAATGTCAAGAACATAATTTTATATTATTCATTTGTATTTGATCAGACTTAGAGCCCAGCTGGACATGGGGGGGATCTTTTCAGGGATGCAAACATGTTAGAAATATACTGAAATTAACAACAACAACAACAACAAAAGAAAATAAAAGAAAAGAAGACAAACACACTGCCAGAGATCTGTTGACAAAAACAAACACGCTGACATGACACTCCTAAACCCTGTTTGTATAAATTAATAACAAGTCAAATTAGTCTCAGCTGAGGGTGCCAGCCATTCTGTTTATCTTTCATATACCATGCTAAAGGTGATCAAAACAGGGAACTGTTCCCAGATAAACATCCATCACACAAGCATAGAGCTGCACAAACGATTTCATCGCAGGAATCAGCTCACAAGTCAAAGAGTTGTGAAACACTGAATGCTATTTGTTGCTACGTGCACCGCAACAGTTATGTTAGCATTCAACAACTTACCTTCACATGAAGTCAGTCAATGACTCAAAGAACAAATGACAAAAAAGAAGAAGAAGAAGAAGAAGAAGAAGAAGAAAATGATCATGCTGATTTTTGAGATGTAAACCTGGACACTTCAAACATAACTGGGAACAACAAGCGAATATTTAAAAAGATATTACTCACATGCACACACATACAAAAACACAACATATCAACCCACACACATGCACATGAGCATATGCACACTCACTGATATGCACACAAACACAGCCATTCTGTACAGTAAGAACATTCCTAGGCTTATCATGCGAAATAATTTCTGTTTGACTGTTTTTCTTTTCTAATGTGAATGGGAAACAAAATCAACAGAAACAGTTACAGGTAAAAATGAGCACAGCACAGAAATATACACATTTCTGTAATTTAAAAGGATCCCTTTCTACCACATCACAATTTACAACTAAAAAATAAACAAGTCATTCACATTTTTGTGTGTGCATGAATATAAATTTATCTTCTCTCCACAGTTCTGAAATGGAATGATAGTTATTCCAGTCACTCATACAATGAATACATTAACAAAACCATTCTTGAAACAATCAAGGGTACCGCACCAACACCCCTAGGTGAAGTATACCTTCTTCCTTTCAGAAGAGTACATACCCACCCTGTCCCAAACCCAAAGCCGACCCCTAGTGAAGTATACCTTCCTCCTTTCAGAAGAGTACATACCCGCCCCGTCCCGAACCCAAAGCTGCGACTCTCAGTCTGTACTCTTCTGAACCAGTTAAGACAGTATGGAAAGTGAAGCACCATTGCAAAATATCTGGCAAACATAAACCCCTTGTCCATGGCATGCGCCTATCACCAATGGTTACTACAATATCTTAATTCAACACCAGCCTTTTCCGTCCATATCCCTGTTTTGTTAACATAGAATAAACAGTTTCCATATCTTGTGATTCTGTAATTTATACAGCATGGCAACAGGTCTAAATGAAACAGGACAAAAATACTGCTGACAACAGTTGAGACACAATAGTGATATGCAGATGAAACTACTAATCTGGTCTTAAAAGGCTGAGTTTCCATGACAGTTTAAAATAAATTTTTTTTTCCATTTTAATATGAAACCCACACCTATTCGTCAAAATGGTACAAGATCTCTCCACAATAGCAGTCATCAACACTATATGATACACATGGTTTCATGGATCTAAATGAGCTGAAACCTGTTTTGGCAAGGCAATTCCAGATGAAAGACAGTTTTCTACGAGAATCAATCTACACATATTTAGTCAGAATAGTGTAAGAATGCTAATACTGCAAATCTATGTCAGACCTTAGGTTGAAAAGCAGAAATACAATTACCTCAGCAGATTATCACCTGAAGATTGATCAGAGTGGAGAAAGACTAAAGTTCATAAAGAAAAAAATGACAGAAATCGTTTTGGAGCTTTAAAAAATTAAAAAAAAGTAAAGAAAAGTGAATTAGATAACTAAGCTTTTTTTTTTTTAAGTTGGAAATGTCAACTGGATTGTTACTGTGCACAATGCTCAAGCACAATTTTCAACATTATGTGTACACACTTTCTGAAGAACGTTTTGAAAGGATGGGGCTAATGGCATAAAATGACCCACTCAATGATGAATAACAAATCAATCAATACAATATTTTTAGTAATACTAGTTTTACTGAGTACTGTCTGTATAACTTTAACAATGACAGATGTATCCAAGATATTTTTAATGATACCAGTTTTATGTAGACTGTCTGTGTAACTCATGCTATGAAGATAGCCAATATATTCAAGAAACGTTTTATACAAGTTTTGTATAGACTATCTGTGTGACTGTGAGTGATGATGATGGGTGTATTGAAAATATTTTTGAGTGATACTAGTTTTATCCCAGACTATCTGTGTAACTGTGATAACTGTGATCCAAGATACTTCTTAGTAATACTAGTTTCATATTGTGTAACTTTGATGATTGTTGATATATCCAAGATACTTCTTAGTAATACTAGTTTCATACAGACTATCTGTGAAACTGTGGTGATGGATGCACCCAAGATAAAAAAAAGAAAAAGAAAAAAAAGTATTACTAGTTTTATAAAGACTATCTGTGTAACAGTGGTGATGATGTATGTATAAAAAAAAATGTTCTAGAAATACTAGTTTCATCCCTGACTATCTGAGTAACTGAGATTTTGTTGGATTATCCATGGTATTTTCTTGGCAATACTAGTTTTATACAGACTATCTGTGTAACAGTGATGATGGTGGGTATATATCGGAGATATTTTCTTAGTAAAACTTGTTTCACACAGACTATCTGTGTAACTGTGATTTTGATGGATGTATCCAAGATACTTTTTTTTTAATTCTTTTTTTTAATTTTTAGTAACACTGGTTTTATACAGGCAATCTGTATAACTATGATGATGATGGATGTATCCAAGATAAGTTTTTTACAGACTAACTGTGTATTGTAAATGTGATGATGATGGATGTATCCAATTCCAAGATTTTTTAAAAATGTTGTAGTAATACCAGTTTCATAGAAACTATATTTGTAACTGCGATAATGACTGAGGTGTCTAAGACAGCTAACCCCTTGCCCTGCACTGCCAAACCACCTGCAATGTGACAGAGAGAAAAACCACAAGGACCCAGGATGCGCTCAAACACAAATACACCTCACGCCAAATGTACTGTTTCCTACATATAATTATCTTTACCAATTTCTTCTTTACCAATAATTATTGTTCAACAGACTTAAAAAAATGAGAGAGAGAGAAAAGACAGACTGAAAACTTTCTGCCATTTTTCAAGTACAATATTTGATAGTCAGTCGTGTCCGACAATGACCATCAGAGCAGCAGGGGAGGCAACTGCTGTCCCAACTGTCTGGGCTAGAATTTGATCATAGAGGCGAGTGTTTTCCCCATGTTACATCCCCACTCTCTCGGCCAAGAGGATTTTTGGGCAGTCATGTTTCGAGTACAATAAAGCACTGAGAAATGCAGTACAGGAGGTATGATCGCAGTTCAGTAAAAATATAAATGATTTATTTAAATACCTGATGTTAAAAAAAAAGAAAATAGGGAATTAAAAAAAAAAAAAATTACAACACTGGGGATGAAATAAAAATTTCAATAATTGTAGTTGTACTTGAGAAATGGCCATTTGTTTACAGCTGACTTGAAAAAAAAAAAACCTCTGAAATAAAGCACCTGGAACTCTGGTCAGAGAAACTGATACAAATCCCGAACCAGAAACTTACCCTTCACGTGACTTTCTTCAGCACAATTTGTGTGCAATGTATCTGCTGTGATTACTGAAAACAACATCATATGGCTAAAAATAGTGATGAGGATTTTGCTCTGGAGTGATTTAGACCACAAATAATCTATGCTCAGCAAAACTGAAAATCTAATGTCAGTAAGACTGAAAATCTATAATATGTAACTAAAACTGTGCTAGTATGAGAAACTTATATCAAATATGGTTTTGTTTTTTTCACATTTCGTAGGAAATGTGACATTGTTGTCACAACATTTATGTAGGTGAGTAAACAGACAGGAACACATAAGCAAAGAAATGTCATGCAAACAGACGCTCCCTTCGTTCAGCCATCACACTCGTCTGTTGCGCTGAAAATACCTGGAATATTTTTCTTGCAAATACTTCAGAGATATTCGCACAAGCAGCATCAACAAAATCGCAAACACTAAAGGAAAACACAAATACAAAACCTCATCCTCCATCTTCCACTGCAGTATATGACATCAACTTTGATTTTTCAAACTGTTCTTAAAAGGCATGATGAATGATTCTTAGATTCAGTTCCAAAGACACACTAAAAATACACCCAGTCATAAAAGTCATTAAAACTTTGCATCCTAGTGCACTGAACATATTTTCAATCCAGGCATAGGTCCTGCTCTTTTGTGTGTTTGTTTCTATTAAGTCGTGAAACATTATAGAAGGGACACAACTCTTTGGAAATTTGGTAGGTGTGACCTTTTCCAAAATCATTAATCATTTGAAAGAGGCTTTGTTCCTTTGTTTTGAATTGTTCATAATCATGGCTTAAAACTCATGTTTCAGAAATCAACAAGTGTGAAATGAATTGTTCTATAATTCAGCCACTTAAAAACACTGGAAATTAAGTGTTTCAAAACAGTCAGATACCTGAACTGTTGGACTTCTGATCCAATGATCACCAGTGATCAGAGTTTGAGGCAAAGTGTCGTTTTTTGGGGGGCGTTGGGGGTGGGTGGGTGGGTGGGTGGGGGTATATGGGAGCACTTCACTCCTATTTTTCCAAGTCTATCCATGTGCAAGCATGTACCTGACTTCGGTTGAGCAAGGTTAATAAAGTGGAGGAAGGAGAGTATTGGGTCGCTTCTTACCGTGCCTAACCCCAGAAAAAAAAAAAAAAAATCACTGCCCCGATGGCTGTGAAAGTCTGTGGGACCCTTTCTTTAACCTTTCACCCAAACTCCTGTCATAGAGCAAAAACAACAACAACAACACTCTCTCTCTCTCTCTCTCTCTCTCTCTCTCTCTCTCTCTCTCACAACAACAACAAGCAAAAACCCCCTTAAAAAAAAAAAAAAAAAAAAAAACAGGCAGGAAAACTTGCAGCGGCTTTCGTTGTTTGAGGTATTCCCTTGCAGGGCTGAAAAAGAATCGTGGGGCATACAGCCACCAACCACAAAACACAAGGACAGCGAGACTCACCACTTGCGCTGTGGTGGCTGTGAAAGGAAGGCCGCGCATCCTGATGATGGTCTGCCCTCCCCGCGACAGGAACGCCTGGGCCTCTGTGTTGCTGCCTGAAACACCAAGAGGGACGATGGCCCAGTGGTTACAAAACGAGAGAATCTGGAGTGCACAGGATCGAGCCCCACCACTCGCCAGTACTTTTTCCTCCCCCTCCACTACTAGACCATGAGTGGTGGTCTGAACGGTAGTCATTCGGATGAGACGATGATGATGATGATGATATGGATACTAATGTAGCTAGCGCCTATCCTCGGTTGGAGACCAGGCTCTAAGTCAAGGTTCTGTGTGCAGGACGCCGGCATGCACTTTGTGCACGTAAAAGAACCCACAGCAAACAAAAGGATTGTTCCTGGCAAACGTCTGTAGAAAAACCCACTTTGATAGGAAAACAAATACACTTGCAGGCTGGAGGGGGAGGGGGGGGGGGCCGGGGGGGGGGGGCAATGCACTGTAGTGAAGGGACCTCCCTGGGGAGAGCAGCCTGACTGTCATATAGAGAAATCTGTTGTGACAAAGAGTAATACAATTACGATACAATAAAACACAATACAATACATATAATGCAATGCAATGCAATACATTACAATACAATACAATGCCAGCCAGTCTCCCAACACAGTCGTGACTCATCAATGCATGTACTTCACTGAAGGACCATACGACCAAATTATCAATCACCAAATCAAAAGACGCCTCAGCGGAGCAAAGAAATGAGGTGTTGGGCATGCATAAATGTGAACAACAGATGTGCATGCATGCACCCACACACACACACACACACACACGCGCGCGCGCGCGCGCGCGCGCGCGCACACACACACACACAACTATACACACAGACACCTACACACATACACACACACACACACACACAATCACACACACACACAATCACACACACAAACACACACAATTACACCACCCACCCACCCACCTACCCCCCACCCCCCCACACACACACACACAAACTACACACACACAAACATGTGTGCGCGAGTGCGCGCGCGTGACACAGACCTCCAGCCACATTGATTAAGTTCTTTCCTGGAGGCCTTGTAGACCTCGGTGTTGTGCTACAGACACACACACATACAACAACAACACACACATATACACTTAACTACACACACACGCACACGCACGCACACACACACACACACACACACACACACACACAACTACACACACACACCACACACCTCCAGCCACATTGATGAAGTCTCTCCCGGAAGCCTTGTAGACCTCGATGTAGCGCTGACCGATGTGATGCTTGTGGCGCTTTAGGGCCAGGTCTCTGTGCTCCTGACTCTCAAAGCGAATCAGCGCCTCCCCGTTCCTCCGGCCCTGGGGGCTGAGACATAGCGCCACGCCCCCCCTGCACACACCACACCGCACACCACACCACACCGCACCGCACCACACCACACCACACCACACACCGCACCGCACACCACAAGCACAGGTGTTAAAAAAAAAATTATCATTGATACTTATCTATCTTTGATACCTTACACCACTCCACCTACACAGGTGTTTTGCTATCACTGATCCTTATCTATCATTGATCTATCATTGATTCCTTACTCCACTACTCCTACACAGGTGTTTTGCTATCATTGATCCTTATATATCATTGATCTATCATTGATTCCTTACTCCACTACTCCTACACAGGTGTTTTGTTATCATTGATACCTTACTCCACTACTGCTATACAGGTGTTTTGTTATCATTGATACCTTACTCCACTACTGCTATACAGGTGTTTTGTTATCATTGATACTTATCATTGATACCTTACTCCACTACTGCTATACAGGTGTTTTCTTATCATTGATACTTATCATTGATACCTTACACCACTACTCCTACACAGGTGTTTTGTTATCATTGATACTTATCATTGATACCTTACACCACTACTCCTATAAAGGTGTTTTCTTATCATTGATACTTATCATTGATACCTTACACCACTACTCCTATACAGGTGTTTTCTTATCATTGATACTTACCTATCATTGATACCTTACACCACTACTCCTATACAGGTGTTTTCTTATCATTGATACTTACCTATCATTGATACCTTACTCCACTACTCCTATACAGGTGTTTTCTTATCATTGATACTTACCTATCATTGATAACTTACTCCACTACTCCTATACAGGTGTTTTGTTATCATTGATACTTATCATTGATACCTTACTCCACTACTCCTATAAAGGTGTTTTCTTATCATTGATACTTACCTATCATTGATAACTTACTCCACTACTCCTATACAGGTGTTTTCTTATCATTGATACTTATCATTGATACCTTACACCACTACTCCTACACAGGTGTTTTGTTATCATTGATAGTTATCTATCATTGATAACTTACACCTCTACTCCTACACAGATGTTTTGTTGTTATTGATACTTTTCATTGTTGATATGTACATAGCACCTATCTTTTTGTCAAGAGACCAAATAGTTAGCGCACATCACCCACACAGGTGTTTCATTACCATTTATACTGATCATCACTGATAACTTTTACCGCTCCACCTACACAGGCTGTTTTCGTTATCATTGATACTTAACCACTTCACCTATACAGGTGTTTTGTTATTATTGATACGTATCATTGCTAACACTTATACAGCACCTGTCTTCAGTTAGAGACAGAACTTTCAGTGCCCATCACCCACACAGGTGTTTTATTATCACTGGTAATCAATAGTATATTATTGATTTTTATACAGCACGTATCTTTCAGTCAGCGACCAAGCTCCAAGTCTATGTGCACACAGACCACATAGGTGTGATGTCATTATTGATACTTATGGTTGTTGATACTTATCATAGCACCCATTTTCAGTCAGAGACCAAACTCTAAGTGCATATACATATATAGAACATATTGTAAAAACACTTGGCTGTTTCTCTCTCCAAAGCGTTTAAAAGATGATGTGACAGGCGCAATAGTCGAATGGTTAAAGTGTTGCACTTTCAATCTGCGGGACCTGGGTTCGAATCTCGGGTAACGGCGCCTGGTGGGTAAAGGATGGAGATTTTTCCGATCTCCCAGGTCAACATAATGTGCAGACCTGCTAGTGCCTGAACCCCCTTCGTGTGTATACGCAAGCAGAAAATCAAATACGCACGTTAAAGATCCTGCAATCCATGTCAGCGTTCGGTGGGTTATGGAAACAAGAAATACCCAGCATGCACACCCCCGAAAACGGAGTGTGGTAGCCTACACGGCGGGGTAAAAACGGTCATACACGTAAAAGCCCACTCGTGTACATACGGGTGAACTTGGAAGTTGCAGCCCACGAACGCAGAAGAAGAAGAAGAATAGATGATGTGCTTTTTTAACAAAATAATCTGAATACGTTTCTGTTATGTTCATATACACCCCCTTCTGAGAGGCCATGGCCTTATGAACTAACTAACTCTCTCTCTCTCTCTCTCTCTCTCTCTCTCTCATAAACAGTATCCTGTTTCACTTCCCATGTGATCGACTCCCACTCAGCAATTTTCACGGTATGGACAGAGATGATGATCAGTTCAAAGGTACACAAAAGACGTATATATATATATATATATATATATATATATATATATATATATATATATATATATATATATATATATATATATATACACATATATACACACACATACAAAATCACATATACAAAAGCAGCTGCTGCCCACATATGGCAAGCAAGCAAGATGGCTAGGGGACTAGAGTCAGCTGCAGAGGCAGATCAATATTTCTGTTGCCCCTCCCCCTCTCTCCTCCATGTCTCCCTGGCTGTGAAATAACTGGGGTCAATAAAAGCGGCAACACCTGGCCAATTCATCCTGCTTGGCCTTTCACTGAACTCCCTGGCGATGGGTGTTGGGAGGGGGTGGGGGTGGGGGGAGAGATAGGGGTGGGGGAGGTAGAGGGGTGGTGGTGGAGGAGAAGACAGAGGAGCACAGTGTGGTGGAGAGGAGGAGAGATGAAGCGATGGTAGGACTGGGTGGACTGAAGGGGGAGGGGGAAGCTTCTAATAAATTATTAAAATTATTCAAGATGTACTGGATGGCAAAGCACTTAAACTGATATATGACATAATAGAAAAATTATAGTACTTTTATATGTAGCGCTTTCAAACCTCTTTAATTGTTTTCCAATATGTCACTCAGACACAAAGCACACACACACACACACACACACACACACACACACACACACGTCCTATGACAGTGAGAGGTTAAGATTTCATGACAAAAATATATAAAATCCTTCTAATATTTCCATCTATACATTCCACTCTACTCTGTTCTCTTCCATGTCCAAGACACAAACACAAGGAGAACAAAATCAATAGAGCTTTCATTCCTCTCAGTTTCTAGCCCATCCGTTTCTGTGACTTACTTTGCTATGTTGAGCCCCTTGAAGAAGCGAGCGATGTCCTGGTCAGACGACTGCCAGGGTAACCCCCGTGCCCGCACCACTGTGTTGTCATCCACAACTTCAGATTTCATGCTGGGGAAGAAAGCACACATTACTGGGTCATGCAGTGTAGTAGTAGTAGTAGTAGTTGTAGTAGTTGGGACTGGCATTTTTGCCTTTAGGCCTCGCGGCCTATAAACGTCCCCTTTTTGTATTAATCTCTTTTTGGTTTGCATTGCATGCTTCATTTTAGATATATCAAAGCAATTATTCGTCAGTGGTCGAGTTTGGTCTTATAGAACTTTTAACTGTAGACTTTTGGCCAGCACAAAAATTGCAGAAACCCTAGAAAATAACTGGCGCCATAGGTCAAGGAATGTTAACATCAGTCCTTTCCTACATTGACAGCACTTCTCTCTCAGTCTCTCTGTTCCTCTCCTTGCGTGCAGTGAGTGACTGCTCATGGCACTGACTTCCACCCTGACTCTTTGTAGACCTCTGTGTACTGTAGCCGAAAACTGAACAAAATAACGTGTTTCAAACTACATCGACAGTGTTCTCTCTGGATGTGATGAACGAACACTTCAACAACAACAGTGTCTTTAATGGAGAGTTAGGAATTTAACGAGGAAAGTGATTTTCACTGCAGGTCCACAAAATGCCGAAGTTGCTGCCATCCAGTGACATTGCGTAACGCTCCAATTTTGAGTGAAGTCAGAATCAACTATTTAAAACATGTTGTCAAGCACTGTCTCCATTAGCTGTGTTTCTGGCTGTGTGTATGGCTGTTTATAGTGCGTTTGTGCATGAATTGCGAGTTGTGTTTCTTGAGCTGAGTAATGCAAGTGTCAGGGAACGAATTGCCCGATTTTTGTGTACTCCATTCTGATTGGTCGGACTGGCAGAGTCAGAAGTTTGGATGTGCAGTGGACAAATTCCTGCGTAACTTTTTGTATGAGAGAGAGAGAGATGCGAGCATGAAATTTGTAGAGAGAATGCTGTAGGATGAATGTATCTGAAATTTGAAATGCCAAGCTGTTGAGCACCAGCGACCATCCATGTTATTTTCTTCAGCTGGCTCCCTCCTTCGGATGCATAATGTAAGTTTTTGGTTCTTCGTCTGAGCTCGTCTTTCATTGCCATGTTTAGAGTAATTTGAAAATTTTGAAGTGGTTTAGGATTTGAACTGAATGAGAGAGCGTTATGCCGGCGGTAAGAATGTGTGTATGATTTGTATATCTTGTGGGAATGGGGGTTGGTCATTTCGGAATATCCCGAAATAATGAATGAATAAATGTGCAAGAAATGAAGAGAAAAATGATTTCGTTATTGTCCTTGGTCGGAATTGGAAACGGAAGGTGTGAGCCTGGGTATTAGTTACATTTTTATATGTAACAGCAAGTCTTATTCGTGACAGCAAGATTATATGCAATACATAGAGCATCCATCATCATCCATCACCCACCATTGTCCACCACCACCACCACCACCATCATCATCATCATCATCATCAGCATCATCATCATCATCATCCACTGACCATCATCATCATCATCCACCATCACCATCATCACATATCATCACAATTACCATCATCATAATCTTTTTATGTAGAAAGGAAAAAATCAAAGTGACAGTCAGGAAGGAAATGCAGGGCGCAATCTTGCTGGAACTGACAATTTATTCACTTCTTTTTCTTAAACTTTATGTTTATGTTTGATAACAATGCTGACAGATTGGAAGCATCGAAGTTTGTCACTGTCATCAAAAGTGTCAAATGCAAAGATTGCACCACCTTTGAAGCCTGTATCAAATGCCAACAAAGACTGCATCATCTTCCCATCTCCAATGGATGTGTTTAATACAATACAATACAATACTCATACTTTATTGTCTGTACTTTGGTACAAAGATGGTGCAATGATTGTACCATTTCCACTAGTGTTCCATGCAGAAACTTTATTAACCACGCAAGTTTCCCTTCATTGAGACCTTATCAATTCAGTTTTGACTTATTTGGAAAATGTTCTCTTCTTACCAGATTCCTCCTTCAAGTCTCTCGTTGACTATCTGAGGCTCTCCAAAGGTGTGACCTGAAACAGGCAGGATGTCGTCACACTCATGGAAAACAACAAATATGCATCCATGTGTGTGTTTGTGAGTGTGCGTTGGTATGTAGTATGTGTGCGCACATACGCACAGAGATGTGTGTGTTTGTGTGTATGTGTATGCATTCAATGTGTGCCAGTCAGTGTGTGCCAAAGTATGTGTGTGTGTGTGTGTGTGTGTGTGTGTGTGTGTGTGTGTGTGTGTTACTGTGTGAATGTGTCACTCTGTGTGTGTGACATAGGAGAAGTGGAGAACGTGCTCAGTACAGCAAACAAGATGGTTACTGTGCAAGGATGGACGATGGAACAAACAATACAGGAACAGACACACACAAGCATGCACCACACACTTGTGCACGCCCACACACGCGCACGCACGCGTTCTCCACTGCCCCCCCCCCCCCCCCCACCCCCCCCCCTCCCCAGCCCCCCTACTCCACATCCTTCCTCAGTTCCTGTAGGTCACGGCGGTGGGACACAAGGGGGGCACACACAACTCAACCTTCTTGGTGAGAGTGCCCTGGCAAGGGAGGTAAATATTTGACGTGGGGTTTTAACGCCCCTGCCACAAACTCTTCAGCAAACACCAGCTCATCCCACCATGCTTCTGCCTTGCTTGGAGGGGCGACAGTCACAACGACAGTCACAACGACAGTCAGAACGACTGACAGACTGACAGACAGGGATGGTGGGGAGAGGAGAGCAGAGCCACGGTGGGATGGAGTGTACAGTGTCTCTATTTTCACAGGATTCTTCTCGATGATATTTGGAACTCAGTGTTACAGAACACCAGAGACGGTCACTCAGTCAGCGGGGCAAAGAAGGGATGCGGTGTTGAGACAGTGAACACTATCCTTCATTTTCACCTCCTTGTTGTTAGAGAGAGAGAGAGAGAGAGAGAGAGAGAGAGAGAGAGAACTTTCCAACACAAAATAGTTTTTTTGCTGTTTGTTTGTCTTGTTTTCGTTCTGGGTAGGACTAAGGGGAATTACTCAGTGGCTGTGCAATGATTTGAACTGATTACAAATATTTACTGTTGAACTATGGCACTGACTGAAATGATTTCTGGTGAGTAAAAAATTGAACGTGTGGTTTCACTGTGACTGACTTGAAGTTGAACTGCCGGACTGTGGCATACACACACACACACACACACACACACACACACACACACACACACACACACATGCACCGATACACACACAACACGCACACACACACTGGCACGCACACACACACACTGACACACACACACACACACACACACACACACACACACACACACACACACACACACACTGGCACACACACAAGCACCGATACACACACAACACACACACATACACACACTGGCACACACACACACACTGACACACACTGGCACACACACACTGGCACACACACACACACACACTGGCACACACACACACACACACACACACACACACACACACACACACACACACACACACACAGTGACACACACACACACTTTAGTGTGAGGGAAGTCCTCACAGCTCGTGCGACACTGACACGGCCACCGTGACGACACAACACGACCCGTCGCAACGCAGACAAGACAAAACACGACAATGATGACACGACACCGACACATCACGACACGACACGACACGACACGACACCGTACATTACGCTACGCTAACTTATACTACGCTGCACTGCACTACGCTGCACTACACTACACTCTACACTACACCACACCACACCACACCACACCACACCGCTACACTACACAACGCTACACTACACTACCGTGACTACACTACAATGGTACTACACGGCTATACTACACTACGTCACACTACACTACACCACACCACACCGCTACACGACAATGACGACACGACACCGACACATCACGACACGACACGACAGGACACAACTGACACCGTACATTACGCTACGCTACCTTATACTACCTTCACTACACTACGCTACACTACACTACACTCTACACCACACCCGTCACCGCTAGACTACACTACACTCTACATTACACTACACTACACTACACTACACCACACTACACTACATCACACTACACCACACCATACCACACCGCTACACCACAATTCACGACATCAGTTACACTCTACACTACGCCACACTACACCAAACCACACCACACCGCTACACTACACTACACTTCACTACACTACACTACGCTACACTACACTACACTACACTACACTGACGAAGTGTCTCAAGTTCTCGGCTGTGTCACCCCCGTGAAGGACCGCACACAGTCCCGGGCAGACAGACAGGCACACTGCAAACATCACGTGCTGACACACGGCTGTGCCTGACACAGGGGTCGTGCCAACTGACCCCCCCCACACACACTTTTTTTTCTTCTTCCATCCGCCGGCCATGGCTCCACTGCCAGCACCCCCTCAGTCCCCCGCCCCGGCACCACCACCCTCCCCCCTCACCAACACTCACTGGTATTAGTCCTTCGCTCCATGCCCACACTTCCTGCCCACCATATCCCTCCCCCCCCTTCCCCCACATACGCATACGCACAGTGTGACATACCATCACACACACACATACCGTCAAACACACACACACACACATACACACACTGTGGCATACCGACTCTCTCACACACACACTCGCGCACACGCACGCATACACACTATTTCGTACACATACGCAAACACACACACACACACACTAACTCACTCGCGCATGCGCACGGATACACGCGCTATTTCGCACACATACGCAAACACACACACAGACACCACACACACACATACCGTCAAACACGCACACACACACACACACACACATGCCGTCAAACACACACACACACACACACACACACACACACACACACACACACACACACACACACACACACACACACACACACACACACACACACTTTTCACTGTTTGCCCGGACAGCTCAAACTGTAGAGTTCCGAGCGGAGACGAGCAAACAAGGTGCTGCCGGTTGTGGGTTAAGGAAGCCAGAGGTGTCTCACCAGGCCAGGTCAGGATAGGACACTGGCAGCTGGGGAGCGCGTGAGAGCTGGTGTGTGTCAGGAGGGCACAGTGATGAGGGAGGGCAGGGGGGGAGGGTAGGGGGGAGTGGGGTAGAGCGGGAGGGGTGGGGGGTGGGGGTGGGGGTTAGGGGGGGGGGGTAGGGGGAAAGGGCAGAGGTGTTTGGGGGATGGGAAAAAAGAGAGCGAGACAGAAACAGAGAGACGGGGGATGAGAAAGAGAGAGAGAGAGGCAGAGAAAGACAGAGAGAGAGATAGACAGACAGACAGACAGGTAAGCAGAGCGAGAAAGAGACATAAAATGTGGGGCGGGGGGTGAAAGGAGAAGGGGAGTGTTTGGGAGGAGACACACACACATACACATACACACACACACACACACCAATGCACAAACAAACATTCATACATCCATCCGAAAACGCCCAGACCCACACAACTCCATTCCACCACCCTCACACACACACACACACACACACACCTACTCCCCTAACCCCCACCGCCACACCACACAACCCTCCATCCACCCACCTACCACATCACCAACTCACACCCCCTCCCCCCCTCAACAAACATCCACACAGCCCCTCCCCCCCCCACACCCACACACACAGAACAATGATGCCTCACCATCGTTGAGAAGTCTGGAGACGATTGTGGCCATGTCCTGACAGTTCCTGATGCCAAACTCAACAGACTGGTCCCCGGCCACGCCCAGGTCTGACACTCCCGTCAAGGATTCAGTCACCGTAACGTCGTTCACAACACACACACACACACACACACACACACACACACACACACACACACACACACACACAGACAATACAATGACACCAAGATGCAAGACGAGACACGACAGCACAGGACGAGACAGGACAGCATGGGACAAGACAGGACAGGGCAGGACAGCATGGGACAAGACAGGACAGCATGGGACAAGACAGGACAGGGCAGGACAGCATGGGACAAGACAGGACAGGGCAGGACAGCATGGGACAAGACAGGACAGGGCAGGACAGCACAGGACGAGACAGGACAGCACAGGACGAGACAGGACAGGGCAGGACAGCACAGGACGAGACAGGACAGCACAGGGCAGCACGGGACAAGACAGGACAGCACAGGACACAGGCACACAGAGACAGGGAGACAGAAAAATAACGATAATAATAATAATAAGAAGAAGAAGAAGAACAATAGATAGTACTTATATAGCGCAAACTCCCCATTATATTAGGCTCTGAGCGCCTCACGTGAATCAATATACATATACATACATACATACATACATATATATATATATATATATATATATATATATAATATATATATATATATATATATCTACAACAGTGCATAATAACATGCCTCTGCACGTGAAAAAACAAGACATCTCTACACCAAGACAAAACTACAAAAGAACAATTTTACACACACACACACACACACACACACACACACACACGAGAGAGAGAGAGAGAGAGAGAGAGAGAGAGAGAGAGAGAGAGAGCCAGAGCCAGAGTGAGAGACATGGACAGACAGAGAGCGAAAAAGAGAGTCATTAAAACTGAAGAGAAACAACCAAACATAGCATCGTTAAACATCAAGTAGCGACAGACAGGCTAGTCTCAAAGCAGAGAATAATTTATATCAACTCCAGCGTACATCTGGGCCAATAAACGCTCGAGCAAATATTGCACACGCTAGTAGAAGAAAACAAACTATGACGAAACCGCCTTTCAGTTGTACAACTTACTCATTTTGCTGGTTTGGATTCACGCACGATATGAACAGCGAATCCACATACAAAAAACATCGACATGAACTCTCTCGATGTGGGGGAAGGGCGTCAACGGCATTTATATATAGTGTCTATAATTATATCCCCCCCCCCCACCCCCTTCACCCCAGTCCCAGGATATACCCAGAAAAGAAAAACCACAGTGCACGGTCGTTTATAGAAAGACTCTGCGCTCGTTGTTCACACCCAACCACAATT
>NC_134884.1:23671054-23678554 GCF_041734735.1 Babylonia areolata
CCCCGCCCCCACCTAAGCCCGCACCCCGCGACATGGATAATACCGCATTCTTCAGAAAGATGCAAAGGTTGCCGCGTTGACTCCACTCATCCTTCCCAGCAGGGTATAGTAGGGGGCCAGTCACAACCAGAAAGCAGTGACATAGTCCTGTCCCTAGACAGACAGACAGACACGCCGCACGTGCTACTAGTCGTGAACAACGTCAATTCTATGGCTGTACTTACTCAGGCACGCTGTTCTGGTTCTAAGGTCGTTGCGGTGCATCACTATGCTAAAGGCATTCAACCATTTTTATATCAGTGAGCAGTGGCCTTCGCTTCACTACGACGCTAGCTGGGAAACCAGCAGCTTCTCAGCCTTGAGGCAAGCGTTTCCGTTTCCACGAAGCAGCATCTTTTTAACAGCGGACACCAAGACACACTGCACAGCGAGTCACCCAGTCTTCAAAGAGAATAATGTGACCATAAAAGTGAGTGTCATGTGATCCAGGTACTGGTATCCCAACAACAAATTCCCACAGCTAGAGTAATGACTTTGCTGCGATTCATTCACTTTAACAATCCCTTTTGTCTGTACCAAGGTAACAAGACGTTTTTACTTGTGTGTGTTTGTGTGTGTGTGTGTGTATGTGTGTGTGTGGAACAGTGAATTCATGTACCCGTGAATAGCCCAGTAAAGGAGTTTTGAGACTGGATGTGATCAGCCGACGAGGATGAGCTGTTGGTCACAATGGTGTGCAAAACGATCGACTTATTTGGACGGTCGGACGGCCCATCAGAGAGTGCAACAGAAATCACCACATGGAGTACTTTTATTGACGTTTTTTAAATAAAAAAAACTATTTATTTATTAAAAAATACAGACAATGATTCAGCAGGAGGTCATAACACATGGTATCTATATTCAAAAGAAAGGCTTCGTCAAGACTGAAACAAAAACTCAAAGAAAAGAAACCTGAAAAAAAAGAAGAAGAAGAAGAAAAGTACACATCAAGAACGTTCTATAGGATGATCACTTCACCCGCTAAGGCATGATATGCAATGTCAGTGCGTCAGTGTGCATAAACTGTGGCACCAACACACGTAAATACTGTACACATCACTGTACACATCACTTAAGAAAACACAAACATGATGGACAACAAATTAACGCAGAACTCTGGGATCTTCCGGGTCATTGTAGTAAGGGGAAGGGGTGGAGTGGGGGGTTGGGTGGGGGGTGGGGGGTGGGGGGGTCAGGGGAACGGGCAAAGGAGGGGGTGGGGGTAAGCGATGAGGTGTAAAGTGAGTAACCCACCCCTCCCCCATTTCTGTCTAAGTCCCCCGAGTTTTGGCGGATGACCAGTCAGACGCTGTCAGTCAGGAAGGAAACACCCCAGGCATCTGTCTTTGGAAGTTTCTCAGTTTACACACAACTCCGTTGACGCCGCAACTTGAACTATTAAGAAAATCTCTTTTAGAACTGGTGGAATTTTCATAATACTGGCCTATAGTTTAGAAACGCTGACTTCCTTGTTACGAAGGCAGCGTGGCGGCCTTGGTCATTTCAACATTTCAGCTGTGTTATGAAATGCATTGCTGTAGTGTGTGACATTATGAATCAGTCCTGTTCTGTTACCTGTCGCATGCTTTATTCTTCACAGTTTAATTTCTGTTACCTGTCGCATGCTTTCTTCTTCACAGTTTAATTTCTGTTACCTGTCGCGTGATTTCTTCTTCACAGTTTAATTTCTGTTACCTGTCGCGTGCTTTCTTCTTAAGTGTTTAATTAACTGAAAAGGTCCCTGCAGAGCTTTCTCAGTGGCGTCCATGGCAACAGCAGGCCGTGCGGGCAGGAACTTGAGGCGGTGGCGGCAGGCGCCGGGCCTGAAGGGTATCAGTTTAATGGCAGAGTAGTCCCGGGCCCTTACCCCCTCACAAACAGTCATTAACCGTCACCACCCCGCCGGCCACCCATCCCCACTCCCCACCCCCACAGCGACAGGAGCCGTCCTCTTCCCAGCAGGGGCACCCACCGCTAACTTGAACCCACCCGAGACAAGGGGAGATTATAAAACGGGGTGGGCAGGGGAGGGGAAGGACGATCAACGGTTCAAGCCACAGACAACTTTTTATCATCACATAAAAGAACCGTTAAAGGGAGATAAGATTTTGAAGCCGTCTGGTGACGGCGGGTGTGCGGATGGAAAGGGAAAGTGACGGTAATATGGGGAAAGGGAGACCGTTCACAGATCAGCCACTGACACCTGACAATCCGCTGTCTAAGCCCTCCAGTCTCAAGTCACAATTGGCTGCAGAAAACCCACTGTCTCAAGTTGACGCCGCGGGCGGACTGTCAGTAAGCTCGCCTGTCTTTCCTTATAAATCTAGCCAGCATGGTGACGGCCCCATTCTTGACTTTAGCTGTGGAGAGGGGCAAAGCCCCGGTACATCAGAATCAAGACTTTTTACTGATGTGTATTATTCATATGTAAAGCCATGGTAGTCTACTTCACTATTAAGACTATGTTATGTAAAGGCTCGGTGCTCCACTATTAAAACTTTATTTGTATTATCAATTATGCAAAGCCGCTGTACTTGGCTATTGGGACTTTGTAAAGGCACTGGATAGTTTTAACTAATAACTATCCAGTGCCTTTGTGTGTGTGTGTGTGTGTGTGTGTGTGTGTGTGTGTGTTTTGCTTCAACGCAGAAATGAGCGTGCATGTACGTGCATGCTCCCTTCTTCCCCTACCCTCTCCCCTCCCAGCGTGTGCAAAGTTTCTTGAGCGGGTATGCCGTGCTGTACAAGAGAAAAACAAGGAAATTCAACACACTGGGAGAGATGGGGGAGGATTAATACACACATGTATATCATATACATACAAAGGGGTCAAAATAGACAAGAGTCCACATGAAAGAAAAAAAAGAGAGAGGAAAAAAACAAAAAACAACCCAGAGAAGCCAGGGCAGGGAGTGTACAGCGTTAAATACAGCAGGCGCTGTGATGGATGAGATGGGCGGAACGAGTTATGAAGCAGGGCCCCAGGGCCACCCTTGGCTGAGTCCTGTGTCTTGACAGCGATGACGGGAAGGGAGCCCAGAATACTACACAGGCCTCCGCCCGCCAGGCACAGCCGTCGTCAGAAGGGGGGCTTTGGGGGGTTGGGGGGTTGGGGGGGGGGGGGGGGGGGGGTGGGGGTGGAGGGAGTTTTTACTGGCAATAAAACATCTTGTCATCTCTCCCATCGCTGAGTTTGACAGAAAACTGACGTTGTCTTCCACTGTGCTGTATACGGTGAACGATGAAACATGTTACAGACACAAAAACAAAACAAACAACAACAAACAAACGAACAAACAAACAGCAAAACAAAAACAAAAAGAAAAAATAAACAAACAAACAAAAAACAGTCGTGGTTCTTCTATGTGTTGTACTGATCGTAGTGTGTTGTTGAGTGGTGTGTTGTACTTTGATGTGTTTCGTACTGTTGTGATGAATGGACCTATAGATTATGTCTTGTCACAGAACTGAGAAGGATTCTCGTCAGTTGTGAAATGTAGGATATTTTCTCGCTACTGTAGACCAACATAAAAGACAGCGAACAGGCAGGTAGATGGCTGGATAGGTTAACAGACAGTATTCTAGCCTCTATTTAGGCCATATAAGTATATAATATAATATGTTTGTTCTCAAATGTTCGGTTATTCAGTGAACGAAATTCAGCCTGACCGCGGTATTATTTCAAGTCAGGGCCTTTTTTTTTTTTTTTTTTTTTTTTTTAAGATGCCAAGATTCTTAACGTGGCTTTCAAACTAGTCAGATTTTCAGATGATGACTCCCAGGAACTTTGTCTGTTGACTCGAACTGATCAAGCAGTCGCCAAAGCTATGCTGTAAATAATGCTGTAGGTCAGGACAGCCAATGACAGGACAGCCAAAGCTGACCAAGGTCCCCCACCCGAGCAGGCCATGTCAGGGAAATTTTCCCTCGGTTATATAGGGCTCGAAGAAGAAACCGTAAGAGGAATGCAAATACCCATACGAGTGAGCCATTGAACAATAGTGAAGACATTCTAATTTTACATCTTCAACTGTCATTGAAAGGAAGATTAAAAGATTTAATCCAGATATATAAAATACTGAATAACCCACCCAATATCATTGCAGACAAAGTGTTCGTTAAGAGTTCTTCTGATAAAACAAGAAATAGTGAGGCAAAACTTTACCCAGGACATTGTAACACTAACATCCGTAAGTTCAGTTATTCTAATCATGTTATCAAACACTGGAACAGTCTGAACACTAACATTAAAACTGCACAAAGTCGTAAAAAGTTTTGTGGGTTTTTTTTTAACCCCAAAACGTGCTCAATAGTGATCCCAAAATGCAACTCAGTTTCCAAGAGTTTGATGAGCAGGATCCTATCTTCATTGATGATCAGGATCCTGTCTTCATTGATGACACAAGGAAATGAGGGTAGGCATGCAAAGCAAACCACCAAGCAGCTGTGAAACAAGAAGGGGCGTAAAAGGGCCGTGAGGTGAAAACAAAACGAAACGTGAGCCCCTTCTACTGCTACTACTATCAATTTCATGCCAGCTTTCCTCTTTCTGCTGAGAGCCACTGGGACGGGTCGTCTTTGCAGTCAGGTCGACACCAGTGCTGTGCATGCAGTTTTTGTACTGTACCTTTGTGGAGTCATGAGGGCAGTCTGACACGATAGCTACGGCACGGCTCTGTTAGTCAAGTTGTCGTAGTAACATGCAATTACCAACGCCGTTGATGATGAGTTCAAATCTTTGTATTGGAGCACGGCCAGCCCGTGACCACAGCCTCTAATTTAGAGTGGGAACATGGTGATTTCGCCACAATGGGGTCCTGCGCGACAATCACCGGTTTCAGTTCTACAGCATAGAACACGACACTGGGTGATTGTCGGCTCCCACACACTCCCATCGTTCTCAGGCTGGTGGAGGGGAGAGGGGGGGGGGGTTGGAAGTAATGACACCTACACGCACACCCAAAATACACTGATTACTGGACGTGACAGATTATAAAAAGATACCTCCTGTACCGCTCCATGTGTGTGCCTCGAGCAAGTTAAAGCAGTATTATACCTTAATTCAGAAGGCCTACACCTGTACTTTGACCAGACACTTAGCTGAATGTTATCTTCGTGTTCTTGCAAAAAAACCCATCATAATCAAAGGTGAGCATGGTTTTAAAAAAGATCAACATAATCCCCCTGTCGGAACTCTATAAATGTAAGCAAAGTTTGCATGTAGTTGTGTGCACAGTAATTGTCACTAATTAACCCAGATACATCTGACACTGCTGGCAACAGTCACTGTGCAATTTGGAGCAAGAAACCTCACGATGGCACTGCCAAGTTTATCAGAAATCCCCTATGCACAGTCATCAGAATTCCGTTTACCTCTCAAGCAAGCAAACTATGGGAGGCATAAGTGTGTTCGACAAAAGTAATGGTTATCTGAATGCTTCAGAAACAGAGAGAGCTGCGTACTTACGTGAACAATGTGCCACGATGAAGAAATGATGTTAAACCGAACATCGCAAAAAGGGAAGTCAAACTACTCTTGACTCAAAGCAGAAATATATATATAAGAAATCAAATTCGCTCAAGACGAAAAATAGAAAGAATTAAAAACAACAACAACAAAGCAACAACAACAACAACAACAAACAGACACAAGTCCTTGATCCCAGTGACACCTTCAAAAAACGATCAGTCTTGGATGGCATGAAGACAACGCAAAGGGCAATAACCTCGTTGCTTTTGTTTTCTAATCTGCGTTGCAAAGAGATTGCACAAAGACAAGTTGACAAGACAAAACTATCAACGATGATCAAACATAAGCCTCTGTGACTTTGTCACATGTGTGCTGTCCATGTCCATGAGGGAGCAAAGAAGGTAAATAAGTGTGTGTGTGTGTGTGTGTGTGTGTGTGTATGGGGGCCGGGGGATGGGGGTGGGGTCTCGGGGAGAGAGAGAGAGAGAGAGAGAAAGAGAGAGACAGACAGACATATCCAGAGACATATAGACACAGAGAGAAAGAGAAATAGAGACAGATAGACGGACACATACACAGAGACGGAGAGTAACTCCCCATGCTTGTGAGCAAAGTGTTTCTGCTCAGGTATTTCTGCTGGACTAAAACGAGGCCTCCATTGAGAAAAAAAGGAAAAAAAAAAGAAAGAAAAAATAGATAAATAAAGATGGGTGAAACTGTGAAGGGGCCTCACCCATATACATTCACGTGCTCACATTCGTGCACGTATCCTCCTGTGTGTCCCCCCCTCCCCCCAAACCCTCGTCCCCCCCCTCCCCCCCACCACACACACACACACACACTCACACACGTCACGAACAATCGAGGAGAAAGAAAAAGAAACCAAGAAGCCGGTTTGGTCAGAAAGGTGGGCACGAGGTCTAAAGATGAATCATGTCCTGAAAACCTGTAACCCAACCAGGCACACCTGAATTGTAGACTGTCAGGGATTCAGACTGAGAACAGACAGACGGGTTCGGGTTTAAAAGAAACATGCACTTGACAACAACAGTCTCAGACGTTCCCTGAACTTGTCGCACATGTTTTCCCGGTGTTCCCTCTACTGTTGGGGATGAGGGGTGAGGTGGTGGGGAAGTTGTAGGACCAGTGGCCGAATCGTTTTGGTGTCGGATTTCTGATCCAGTGCTCACAAGGTGATCAGGGGTTGGAGACCGCGTTTCGGCTTTTGTTGTGTCCTTGGGGTAGGAAACAGTGCTCCGATTTGTCTCACTCCACCCAGCTGCAAAAGGATACCCGACTTCAGCAGTCGGGGAAGGTCAAACCGGCGGAAGGAGAGGACTGGTGTATGGCACCGCCTTCCTATAATATGCTGAGCCTGGACACAGTGAATACGCCAGGACTTCCACCATCCGAATCCGATAACAGCCAGGACACAGCGAGGACCCTCCCCCCACTCTCCCCCCCCCCCTCTTCGGCACGAAGCACCACCCAGGACTACACTCCTACACAGGACACCAGGACCAACGCCTCGACCACACCACCCTTTACTGACGGAGAAAGACAACAGCCAAGAACAACGTGATTGCCGATAGGTCGCTTTAGTCTCGCCACTACTCACAGTGACCATGAACTTACTGCCCCAATGGCCGTCACAGGCTGCGGAACTTTTAACTCACTCAGTACGGCCAGTCCTCTCTTCTCCTCTACACAGACCCCTCGGATGTCCAGTGGGTGTCTGAATGACCCAACCTTTAGCTTCCGTCGTCAGAATTGTGGTATTATTTGTCAACATTCACCTCTTCAGTATAAGAGCCTTCCGCTTGCAATATTTTGATGATGGTAACTGGGGTGAAACGCTGTTAACGTCGTCTCTTTCGCCGTTCGTATGGAGAGAGTTAACCTTTCACCGTTACCTCCACTGACTGGTGGCGGAACGAAGACAGGGGGTGTGGCCGAGTCGGTTAGCCTTTGACTTTCGATCCAGTGCT
>NC_134884.1:23681054-23683554 GCF_041734735.1 Babylonia areolata
AGTGGATATGACCATGTTTGCTTTCAACATTATTTTATGCTTGACAAAAAAAAAAGTATCATAATCATATAACACACACACACACACACACACACACACACAGAGGCAGGCACACAGACAGGCAGAGAGCTAACTAAAGCACTCGAGTGCCTGTTGCAGTATGACAGTGTTCAAAGGGTCAACAAACTAGACACTTAACGCTCACAGACCATGGGGGACGGAGGGAGGAGCGGAGGTGGGATGGGGGGGGGCTTCTCCTCCCCCCTGCCCCTTCCCCCGTTCCCCCTCCCCGTCGCCTATCAGTGCTGTGTCCGTCAGTGAAGGACGGTCCAATCAGAAGGACATTACTCACTCTCAGTGCAGCCTACACCCCGCTGTTCTACACATGCTACCTTTTTTTTTCTTTTTTTTTTTTTTTTGGCTGGGCCGTAAGTCGCTGTTCTGTTTGCTGCAATAGTACGGACGTGTTACGTTCAAAGTGCTGACGGACAAAGTAGCGGACTTTTTTTCTGGGTAAGTTGCTGTTCTCTTGCTGCAATAGTAAGGGAGTGTTACCTTCTTCGTACTGATGGACAAAGTAACCACCTGGAATCTGGAACGATACGTTGCAGAAACCTTTGCAGGTTAGCGTTTAGTTTGTTGGAAACCTGTACAACAAGTACTACCCGAGTACACAGCCAACGCAAATCCTCTTGACGGAGCAGAGGGCATGTGTGACAGAGCCTGTTACTGATTGCGCTGTTTAAACAGAGAGAGCTTACCAATGGTCCCATCACACACATACACACACGTTCATGCACACACACACACACACACACACACACACACACACACACACACACACACACACACACACACATACACACATACACACACACAAGGACCCCAGCATTTTAAAGAGCCCGGAACTTTCAAATGATTGATGAACTGGTATGGTTCCTTGTTCTGCTACAACTGTCTGTCTTCAGTACACCAACAAATACAAGAGTGTTCCTTGTTTCTAATGTTACTGACTGCCTGAAGTCCACCAACACACAAAAAAAGACAAACACATGCATCAGAATGAAAACAACAACAACAAAACAAAAACACACACACACACACACACACACACACACACAAGAAAAAAAGACGGAAAGGAAGAAAGAAAGAAAAAAACGTCGTACTCACCTACAGCGTAGTGAACCTGTGTTGAACTTAGAATTACAGTAACCCAAAAACAAACACCAGTATCACGTCAATACAAAAACACATGGGTTGGTTAGTTATAAATCCGTGGCCAGACAAATGGTTAACCTCAGCTCTCCAGCCCAACAACAACAAGAAGAACACACGAACTCACAAACTCACACACACACACACAAACTCACACACACACACACACAAACTTTCTCTCTCTCTCTCTCTCTCACACACACACACACGCACACATACACACACACATACGCAAACTCTCTCTCTCTCTCTCTCTCTCTCTCACACACACACACACACAAACTCTCCCTCTCTCTCTCTCTCTCTCTCTCACACACACACCACACCCACCCACCCACACACACACACAAAAGGATACAGTCCAGCATACTCTTGATGTCCGTGACGTGGGCAGCGTTGTAGTGCCGCTGGAACTCCTTGCGGATGTCGAAAAACTTGCTGTAGTATGAGGGCAGCGCCATGCTCTTGGAGCAAGCCTCGTGCTGCAGGCACTGGCGCACGTGGCACTGGCCGTCCGTGAGGAACACGAAGGACCGACCCCCCTTCTCCGGGTGGATCCCCTTCACGGCCAGGAACCTGTCCAGCTGTGTGGAGGGAGGGGTGGGGTGTGGGGTGTGGGGGGGACACACAAACACACATGAACTTGAATGTTTATATTCACATACACACAGAGTCCAAACTCAAATACTGGTTTATTGTCTCTAGCTTGCTACACAAGATTTGGCCCAACGCTTAAGTTTGATTCACAGATTGAAAAAAAAAGCTTACAAGTCTCTGGACCTTGTAATTGGAATGAACTTCCTCTTTCACTTCGTCAGGTCTCCACACTCAGCTCTTTCGAGTCTGGCCTCAAAACCCACCTCTTCCCAAAGTAGCCTCCCCTCCCTGCCTCTTCCTTGTCTTCAGTTGTTTTTTTTTCCCTCCAGTTTGAGAGTGAGAATGACTGGTGCGAAAGTACTTTGATTTGTCTCTGCACAAGATTCAGCGCTATGTAATAATGATAATAATAATAATAATAATGATGATAACAGCAGGTTGAAAGCTGTATGATCAATGGTTTCTCCATTACAGTGGGAAGCGCGCGCGCGCGCGCACACACACACACACACACACACACACACACACACACACGCACGCACGCACACACACACACACACGCACACACATACACACACACACACGCACGCACGCACACACACACACACACACACACACACACAGTCAAGACTCAACAAGACTGTTTTTTTGTTGTTGTTGTTGTTGTCTACAGCTACACAGATTTGGC
>NC_134884.1:23688554-23723554 GCF_041734735.1 Babylonia areolata
CCATGGATTTTCAAAGCTAGATTCCTGTCAAGCACAACTGTCTGGAAAGACACTTATTTCCATAATAATTTCCCAGAACGTTGGACATGACATTTTCACAGGTTGTCGTAATACCGAGGTTCCTTATCGTGACACACCTCTCCCAAAAGCTGTCGGGTTCACAAAGGCATATGACTTTATCTTCAGCTGAACCTTGGGAACGAAACAGATGACGACCCAAAGAGGACGCACACAATCAACAAGAAAAGCTGACGCAACTTGTGGTGTTTAAGTTCACCACTGTTTCTGTGGAAAGGGGAGCCCTTTAGGGGTACGTACGGGGCATTTGACGGGTACACAGTTGTTTTTTTTTTGGTTTTTTTTTCCGTGTCTTCTTAAACTTCAATTGCAGTTCGCTCTTACGGCTTAGGTCTCATGATATACGTTACGAATCAGAATTAACTGACAGTGGTTTATCATCTACTGTTCCTCATTGAAAAGTTTCTGCTTTTTACATAAGAAATGAACAGTTACAGTGTAAAATAAAACGACCCCCCCCCCCCCCCCCCGCCCCCAGTAACAGGCTCCGTGAAATTAAAAAGTAATGCTAAAATGCAAGATGTTGAAGTTTCATACACAGCTGAAAAAAAGTCTACAAAGCGTGCACTCTCAGTTTCTTTATCCACTGTAAAGCAGTTGAAATGAATCTGGCCACAAAACGCTGTTGTTGTTGTTTTTCCATTCTATCAACCCATGCCAACAAGGCCGTGTGTTTATTCAGTGTCGTGTGCCTTATACCTTTCACCCATGGATATAGGTGTAATTTGAAGAAGAGGAAGAAGAAGCAGAAAAGAAAAATCAGCAGTGTTGTTCCACAGCAAAGCATCATATCAAATAAGTACAAATATGATGAAGATAACGTGTGTTAAGATAATTCTCTTGTTGTTTCCTCTTTCCTTCGTCGACACAATGCACAGCTGGCTGTGTTCACAACCTGCAGAAATCATACAGCAACGTGTTGTGTCCACTGAGCTATAAATAACAACCGCTATTTATAGTTCAATGTCGTCACATGACCGATCGCCATTACAGCAGTGTGAGCCACTTTCCCGTGGATGCGAAGACAACAGTGTTACGTCTCCATCGTCCCGTGAACAGTGATGCGTGATGTGAATAACGCCAAGGGCATTAACTCTGACAGGATATACTAACAACCCGTGGCCGCTTTATGACCAAGCACGTTGCCACACACGTCAAATCGAGTCCGACGGTCGTGAGGATGTCATACTACTAATGGCCAGCCGTGCTAGTGGCAAGTCAGTAATGCGAAAACAAGGTCCACGCTCGGGTTAATCTTAAAGAGTTCACTCATTTCTGTCAACGGTGGGAATGACTCTCTTCCTAATGTCTGTTTGCTTGGTGGTTTTTTGCTGTTGTTTTTTGTTTTGTTTTGAACCCCAAAAGGCGGAGGCTAAGTCTTACTGCCCTACAGCTACCAAGTAAAGACATGTACACCGGATTAAAAATGAATAGAATAAGTAAATAGAATAGAATGAAATAAAATAAATGTTAAAATCACGGTCGAAAGGTAGGGTGTAAAAATTTCAGTCCTCGTAGTTTTACCAAAACTAATTAACACAACGTTTGACCAGAAAATAGTTACACACACACACACGTACACTCATGTTTATGTTCCTAAATTTAGCAGTCACCTAAATAGTTCCAACCACTGAGCTGTCAATGGCAATAAATATATCTGTGCACAGCTCCGTGGTTCCTACTACGCAAACCCATCTGGTGTGGCTAGCACTGCTGATTTAACTGATGTGTGAACGTATAGACTGCTTTGGTTATCATTATTTGCGGAAATCGGTGTTCCCTGTGCATGCAATTTGTCAATCCGGGAGTGATCTCTCTCTCTCTCTCTCTCTCTCTCTCACACACACACACACACACACACACTCTCTCTCTCTCACGCGCGCGCGCGCGCACACACACACACACATCACTAACACATACACATGCGCGCGCGCGCGCGCACACACACACACACACACACGCACGCACGCACGCACGCACACACAAAACATTATTCAGTTATTGAAAAAATCTCGACTACTTTCCCCGGAGACAATGTATCGCCACAGTACAGCTACACACATTAATCTTTCTCCCCCCCCCCTTTTTTTTAAATTTTTACCCTACTGCAAACATGTGTATTTCTTTCACTATCAAAGTAATTTTTCTTTTCTACAACATTTTGCCAGAGACAACCCTTTTGTTGCCATGGGTTCTCTTACATGCATCGAGTACATGCTGCACACGGGGTGTGTGTGTGTGTGTGTGTGTGGGGGGGGTCTTGGTTTATCGTCTTATCCGACCCGCACCCAGGTCTAGTGGAAGCGGGAGTAAAAAAATTAAATAAAATAAGATAAAATAAAATATTAAAAATCCGCAGTCAGTATTATATATCATATAAATAACTATCAAAAATCAAAATCGAATAATGTTCCGAACCCATACAGTGGTAAACTTAAAAATCAGTGTCATCAGTATATCTTATTCTATTTCGTTGTAAAAATAACGGTTTTGTTGCACGCATCTGGACCATTTTTTGTATAGGCCATAGACTATTTTAGAATAGAATAGAATATGTCTATTACCAAGTGTACCGGGGTCACAAGGAATATTGGGAATGGGGGGGCGGGGGGGGGGGGATAATACATAACAAGATACGAACACAAATCGAAAATCATACACAAACACAGATACAGTAGAAATAAGATACATACAAGTGGATATCATTATAAAAACTTGTGCATACTCACGCATGCACGCACTGCACACACACACACACACACACACACACACGTTTGAACAGAAGCTGCATATTACATGTAGATGGGGCTGATGACTAGATATTCAGGTAGATGATTGCTGGTTGCACAATTCTATTTATCACACTGGATTTGTATATATATATATATATATAGAGAGAGAGAGAGAGAGAGAGAGAGAGAGAGGTGTTGGGGACTCGAACTTGTGAACACAGGCTTTCTAGACGGGCGCATTGATTACCACCCCTGGTCACCGCTCCAGCATTGTGGAATGAGGAGAGGAAGAGACTTCACCCCCTACCCCCTACGGCCTTTGAGCGTGGTGAAGCGACTGGAGGCCAGAGTGGAGGGTGGAGGAGTGTCACGCCGGTCCAGCAGATTCCAGTGAGGCTATGGACACGATACGAGGGGCGAAGGAAAGATGTGCCGGGGGGTCGGGGTGGGGAGGGGCTGTCACTGTACTGACTATCTCCTTGTAGTGCTGGGGAGAAATGGCAAGGACAAGGGGGTCGGCTGTGTGTGTGTGTGCGTGTGTGTGTGTGTACATGTGTGTGTGTGTGTGTGTGTGTGTGTGTGTGTACGTGTGTGTATATGTGTGTATACGTGTGTGTGTGTGTGTGTGTGTGTGTGTGTGTGTGCGTGTGTGTGTATGTGTGTGTGTGTGTGCGTGCGTGCGTGCGTACGTGTGTGTGTGTGTGTGCGTGTGTGTGTGCTAGCAACGAGCATCCTGATCAGATTTATGGGGTCCTTTTGAAAGAGACGGGAGGGAGAGAGAGAACACACACACACACACACAGAATGTGTGTGTGTGTGAGAGAGAGAGAGAGAGAGAGAGAGAGTGTGTGTGTGTATCTGTGTGAGAGAGAGAGAGAGAGTATGTGTGTGTGGGGGAGAGAGAGAGAGAGAGAATGACCTGAAGATCTAACACTGACAGTGTGAATTTACGTGATTGGACACGCATGTCTAATTCATTACACTGGACTTCCATGAAACAAACACGACAATCCAAACTGACCAGATCTTGGACTGGGAGTGCAGTTTTAAATAACGACCTGTTAGATTTCACTCTCAATGTCTCGTGTTTCGATATCTCCCGCTGTATTGAAAATGAATTCGTACACATGTTTGAAACAAGTAGCGGAAAAAGAAAGATTACGTACATGTTACGTATTTAATGATTCCTATTTTTCATCTGTTTTCGACTTCTCGAATACATTACAAGCTATTCTACTAGGATGAACGAAACACGTATAATTCTATGAACCGGTTAATTGCCGCATTGTACCACCGTTCCCCTTACGTTTATGGACCATTGGCCTTCACAGTTAAACCTGTTTAAGTGTCAGTGAAGCGGAACAATCCGTTATGCAGAGGAACTGTCGGCACCCGACTGAAGCCTCCGAAGCCATGACTGAGACGCTTTAACGGGAAACAGTCATCACTTTCTCCTTGACACAGCTGTACTGGGCTGTTGACAGACTTTCAACCGAAAAAGCCCCACTTTCTTTGTGGGTATACACCCTTCCTTTTATGTGGGGGGAAGAGGAATGGAGAAAGGGTTGAAGGGGGGTATCCGAGGGATTCAAAGACCCCCCTGTGGCCCCCCCTCCAGGCAACCCGTTTATAATGCCCCCGCCCCCAAGATTCCCCGCCCCCTCCCGTCCCCGAAAGCCTGATTTCATGGGTGAGATTACAAATCACCGTGAAAGGTTGAGCTGGTCAGCTCTGGCCAGCAGGCTTGTTGCACAAGAGCACGCAGACAGACACATACACGCAGACCTAGACACACGCACGCACGCACGCACGCACACACACACACACACACACACACACACACACACACACACTGTTGCTGAGGGGGACTGAAGGTGGGGGGGGGACCTGCTTCCTCAGAAACGAACTGACACACCACTGCTTTTCCCTGGGGCAGCTGGTCAGCCATGCATGACCAGGATGGGTCAGCCAGTGGGTCACCCTGACCGGCACAAGGGCACGGTCCAGACACCGCGTGCTGGGCATTCTAATCGTGCGTGGGAAACAACCCCACTGTACATGTGTACACAGTGGTGGAAAAACTGACCATCAGTACCCAATGCCTCGACCACACCACCTCTCACGAAGAAAGACCACAGCCTTGAACACCAGCCAGTAGATCGTTAAACCACCACAACTGACCCAGGACCTCCTAAAAAGCTCTTTCGCGAAGGCCAAGAACCGATCCATTAAAATCATCGTTAGCTGCAATAGTATGATCTATAACGCGTAACGGGTGTCAATAATAATTATATAAACGAACATGAACAAAAATACACCGATGACAATATGTAGATCTATCGGTATCATTATACTTAAGTAAGCAGAGCCTGGTGTTCCTTTCTGCCAGACATGGATCCAAACACACACACACACACACACACACACACACACACACACACACAAAGACACAACACAACACAACACAACACAACACACCGCACCACACACACACACACACAAACACACCACGACACAAAACACACAGACACACACACACACACACACACACACACACACACACACCTCCTCCAGCACGAAGTCCAAGGGCTGACCATTCCGGACGGCGTTTTCGTCCAGCCCTGTGTCTTCCCGGCATTCCTCGGACAAGATGGTCTCCGTCAGGTCGTTGGGCTGAGGCTTCACGTAGTGCGACTGTAAGGAAACCACCTGGAGACAGGGCAAGCGTTGTCGTCGTCATCATCATCATCATCCTTATATCATTATTGTCATCATCATCATTATTATAACATCATTATTACCACCATCATTCTTCTTATTATTAGTAGTATTATTATCATCACCATTGATGATACTAACATAGCGCCTATCTTAGAGAGTGGTCGGATGGAGAGACACCCTCCCCGCCACCCACCCCTACCCCCACCCCCACGGGGACACATGAAATAAATTTCTTGACGACTCAACTCTTAAGCGCTTATGATTATTATAGCACCCATCGTCGCCGGATCAGACACCAAACTGATAACACTTTGGTCATTTGCACAACATTAACAGGCTGCCATCCTGGGTTTGGCCAGCTGACAGCTGCCTTCAAGCGCTCATCATTCGTTTCCTGTGTCACGTCGTCATTCAGGTCAGACTTCAGTCACGCGCAAACATTTAGAGTGGATATATATATATATATATATATATATATATATATATATATATATATATATATATTTTTTTTTTTTTTTTTTTTAAACTGCGGAAATATAGCCATGGATAACCGGGAAACCAGGGAAATGCAACTGATAGAATTCAGGGGAGACAAGAATCAAGAGAAGAAGACAGAAGGCAGCAGAGGAGAAGAGGTCACGATGTAAACCTCGATCTTGTTGTTGCTCAGTTGTTCTGTTTCGTTGTTGTTGCTGTTTCAAGACAGTATAGGGAACGCTGTAGTTTTGTCTCATTTCTTGAATTAAAACTAAAATGTTTAGACCAGGAAAAGAAGGGAGAGAAGGGGTAGGGTGCAAGCTGGAGCTTGGGAGGGGATGGGGGTGGGGGGTGGGGCGAGGGATGGGAGGGGGGCATGGGGGGGGGGGGGCGGGAGGCAAGAAGAGACAATCAACAGGAAGGGAAAGGAATAGAAATGTTAGAATATGATATAACAAAATAGAACAGTCCAGAATTGCAGAGCACTGCAAGATATAAGACAATGGACAATGAATGGAAGGGAAACTACAAGGCACATAAGAAGCAGAGAAGAAATTATAACAAGACCAGCTGATCATATTCGTTTGTAATACAACAGGATTCGACAAGACGATACACACCGCGGTGCCATGAAGTTCGGAACTGCAACTGATAATGTGGTATAGTGCAAATCAAAAGCCATAAAATAATTATGGTCTACAACAATGAAAACGGTCAGAAGGACCACTGTGGTGGTGGTGGTGTGTCCATCGAGATCGATGATGACCATCGTTGTCATCCAGCTGGGGGATGGGGGGAGGGTGGTGGTGGGGTGGGGGGAAGGATGCTCATGAATCTATCTGTGAGTGCGCAGATGGCTGAATAGTCCAATCTGCGCACGAAATGTTCGCTGACAGTTGGGGCAGACAAAGACAGGCATATCATTGTCAGGGAGCTTGTTTGCCCGTGACTTTCTGGCATGCCTCTTCTGAACAGCTGCAGCAGTCCTGTTGGCCTCGCACAACTTGGCGCCTTTGTGCACAGCAGCGCGCCATTTGTTACGGTCCACTGCAGATTCCTCCCAGGAGTCAGGGTTGATATCAAACGCTTTCAGAGAGACTTTCAGAGTATCTCTGAAGCGCTTCTTCTGACCTCCGTGTGATCTCTTCCCTTGTTGCAGCTCGCCATAGAAGAGCCTTTTGGGCAGCCGATGGTCTGGCATGCGCGCCACATGTCCAGCCCAGCGAAGCTGGGACTGCATCAGGATGGTGAAGATGCTGGGAAGGGTGGCTTTTGCGAGCACCTCTGTGTCTGGGGTCCTGTCTTGCCACTTGATGTTCAGTAGCTTCCTGAGGCATGTTGTGTGGAAGTGGTTCAGCTTCTTGGCATGTCGTTGGTACACTGTCCAAGTTTCGCAGCCGTACAGTAGTGTGGGGAGAACTACTGCTCTGTAGACCTTTAGCTTGGTCTCAAGACTAATGCCTCTTCTGTTCCAGACATTAGCATTGAGTCTACCAAAAGTTGCACTTGCTCTTGCAATCCTGACATTCACTTCATCGTCGATGGTCGCATTTCGTGACAGTGTGCTGCCAAGGTATGTGAACCGCTCCACCGCACTGAGTCTCTGACCGTTGACTGTGATGTTGGGCTCAACGTAGGGTTTCCCTGGGGCTGGCTGATGGAGAACTTCAGTTTTCCTCGTGCTGATGGTAAGGCCGAAATTCCTGCTGGCAGTGGCAAACTTGTCGACGCTGAGTTGCATGTCAGCTTCAGATCCAGCGTTGAGGGCACAGTCATCAGCAAACAAAAAGTCTCTGATGATGTCTGTCATGACCTTCGTTTTTGCTTGAAGCCTTCTGAGATTAAACAGCTTGCCATCTGTTCGGTACTTTAGGCCGATTCCAACATCGCCATCTCTGAAGGCATCAGTAAGCATTGCAGAGAACATGAGGCTGAACAGCGTTGGAGCCAGGACGCAGCCTTGCTTGACACCATTTGTGACAGCAAAAGGAGCAGATGTTTCGCCATTGTCCTGGACTCGAGCCTGCATGCCTTCATGGAATTGGCTGACCAAGGAAATAAATTTCCGAGGGCATCCGTACTTGGCCATGATCTTCCACAGTCCCTCTCTACTCACGGTGTCGACATAGGTGGAGAACAGATCAGCATTTTGCTCCTGACATTTCTCTTGCAGCTGCCTTGCAGCAAACACCATGTCGGTGGTTCCGCGCTCTTTCCGGAATCCACACTGGCTCTCAGGCAAATGACCTTGGTCAAGGTGTGCTGTGAGGCGGTTTAGTAGGATCCTGGCAAGTATCTTGCCTGCGATGGAGAGCAAGGAAATGCCCCGATGGTTATCACAGGCTTGCCGGTTCCCCTTTCGCTTGTACAAGTGAATGATAGATGCATCTTTGAAATCCTGGGGGATCGTCTCTTCTTTCCACATGAGTGAGTACAGCTGATGAAGCTTCTCAGTCAGCACAGTGCCTCCATCCTTGTAGACCTCTGCTGGTATGGAGTCTGAACCAGGTGCTTTGCCACTGGATAGCAGACGGATTGCTTTCTGGGTCTCAAGAAGTGTTGGTGGATCGTCCAGTGCTTCGTTGGTGGGGACTTGTGGGAGACGGTCTATGGCTTCATCATTTATGGAGGAAGGGCGATTTAAGACACTGTTGAAGTGCTCAGCCCATCGTTCGAGAATGTTCTCCTTCTCGGTGATCAAGGTATTCCCATCTGTACCTAACAACGAACTATACGACAGAACAGAACAAAGGAACAACACTGGACATTTTGCAGAAGGTATTAATTTGGACCTGAAACATTCCCGTCTCGGCGTTTGTCCACGTGCAGTACACGCACGCACGCACGCGTTCGTGTGTGTGTGTGTGTGTGTGTGTGTGTGTGTGTGTGTGTGTGTGTGTGTGGTGAAGCGAGTGGAGGGGTGTGGGGGATGCCGCAGAATTGAAACAACAGACTAAAACGTTTGAATCATTTGAACTGTGTTATTCACCACACATCCACGTTTACGTGGAAGAAAAGTGGAGGATGGCAATGCATGCATGATACTGATTATCACAGTTTGGGCCTGCTGAGCCCCCTCCCCCCCCCCCCCCCCCTGCCCTCCAACCCTCCGCCCCCCCCCACGCCCATCCCCCACCCCTCCTCCCGCTCCCCACATCCAACCCACCCCATTTCCAGCCAAGCCTGCTAATTGAGCACAGTGACAGTCCGGCCAGGAACAGACCAAGCCACAGACTGTAAGACCAGCCACAGCCTGTTATGTGCTAATAGACTGGATTACACTGACCCTTCACAGCAAGCCGTCACAGCTGGGTAGGAGGGGTTGGGAGGGTAGGAATAGCTAGCAGAGGACCCATTGACAAGAGGGGAGGGGCCGGGTGTGCAAAGGGAGGAAGGAAGGGAGGAAGGAAGTGTTTGAGGCTGTGCGTGAGAGAGAGGAGGAGGAGGGGGATGTAGAGGGCAATGCTCCAGCGTTCTCTTCAACACCACACTGGGCTATTAGCGGTCCAGGTGGACTTGGTCAGCTATGTCTGGAGTAGAGTGGACACCCGCAGACTGACGCCTAAAAGACAGTCACAGCCCTGTATCACTGTGGGGGGGGGGGGGGGGGGGACATAAGGCGAACAGTCAGACTGCTGTCCGTCCGCTTCAAAGACTAACGATAGATGGAGTTTATCTGGTTTTGACTTAATAACGAGATCTTTGGACTTGGCCACCAAGTGGAAAGTTATCAAAAATCAGTGTCTGTGTGTAACTGGGGGGTATCGGCAGTTAGTGTAAAGGGAGGAAGGGAGGGGCGGGGGGTTAAAGACAATGTCAAATTTAAACCATTCCAGGCACTGAACAAAGGGACAAACTCGTGGATATATATATATATATATATATATATAATATATATATATATATATATATTGGATACATATATATATATATATATATATATATATATATATATATAATCTTGTGCCTGTGAGTGAAACGTGTATGCTCTCTCTCTTTCTCTCTCTCTCTCTTTCTCCCCCCCCCCCCCCGCTCTCTCTCCCTCCCTCCTCTCTCTCCCTTCCTCCCCCCTCTATCTCCCCCCCTCTCTCTCTCTTGATCCGCTCGAGCCACACTGACATCAATAACACTGTGCTCTCGCTTCAACTTTATGGGCTTTTCAGCTTTTCAACAGGTCGTGTATAACACTGCATCCACAAATATATGCAGTGGTAAGATTTGCGTTTCTTCATCAGTGAACACTGCCAGTCCTTTAATGTGCTGTATTCATTATGCCCGTGTTGTTGAAAAGCCGCTTTGTGAAAGGGCATGCTCTGTTCTTGGAAGAAAAAAAAATCCTTGTTCTGGTTTACTGGAAAAAAAAAATTGGGGAAAAGGGGAGGGGGGGGATTTGGGTAGTGAAGGGGGCGGGGATGGGAGTGGGAGTACGTACAGGTAAAAAATACACAAAAAACAACAACAAACAAACAAACTAAACGTCGCAAGAAACTGAATACTAGATTTGTTTTAGAATCAGGTAACATTGAAATGAACATCTCCTGGTTGGCTTATTTGGCCAATGAGCGATCCACAAACTGAAAACTTCAATTCCGTGAATATCCGGACGTGGAGATATAGAGTGTCGAGCGTTGTGGGTTGGATACCGACGCGTGACACAGTGCTAGGACCCACCTTTCTACCTCATCCAATTTCACTCTCTCCCCTCCCCCCCCCCCCCCCCAACCCCCCCCCCCCCCCCCCCCGACCCACACTCCTGCCAGCAAGACCCATCCACGCCCTATTCCCCATCAAATCCCCCCCCACTTCCCCTTCCCCCCATCCACGACCCCCCCCCCCCCTCACTCTTATTTCTTCCGGCGATGTTCAACAACGTCGACTACATAACACAAACTATACAGTGATAAGAAACTCTAGGGAGAGCTGGACAATACAAGGTCTTCAGAGAAGAAGACCCCCCCCCCCCCCCCGCCCCTCCCTCCACTCAGTCCAGTAATTCGGCCCTTAACTCCTTACACTCTGAGGGCGGCAGTGAGCACCAGAGAAGCAGACCACAGCAAAGCAGCTGTTGTTCCCACGGTGTCATCCCAAGTCACCGATTCCTGACTCGCCTGTCACTATACTGGGTTTTTTTTTTATATTATAATTATTATTTATTTATTTATTTATGTAAGCTTATCTAGTATTTATTCACCTTTTTTTCTCAATGCCTGACTAAGCGCGTTGGGTTACGCTGCTGGTCAGGCATCTGCTTGGCAGATGTGGTGTAGCGTATATGGATTTGTCTGAACGCAGTGACGCCTCCTTGAGCTACTGAAACTGAAACTATACTGGTCAGTCCTGATTTACCTGTTCCAGTTTACCCGTGTACTCTCTCTCTCTCTCTCTCTCTCTCGTCTATGTGAACTGGGCTTTGGATATGTATGGGAATATCAAGGAGTAGGTAATGCGAATATGTTTCTGAAAACTTTTCGTCAGCGTTTGATAGACTGTAGATGGCAAAAACTGGGAAAAAACATATTCCCAGTGAAAGATTCTGTCTCTATAGATCTTAAACTTCTACACATTTAGTTAAGAATTATCTTGTGTTTAACATGGAGAGACATATACGAGTGTTATTAACAAGATTTAGATTTGGCATTTCTGAAATCTGTATGCACAGAGACCGTTATATAAGTATTGATAATACAGAGAAGCTGTGTCCTTTGTGCAAGCAGTCAAATGAAGATGAAGTGCATTTTGTTTTGATGTGTCCTGTGTTACATGGTTTTCGCGTAAGACTTATTCCAAAGAAATATTGTGAACGTCCATGTTTGTTTAAATCATGTTTATTGATGGCATCATCTGATAATGGTGTCATACGTAATATCGCATTGCATTTACATAGAGCATTCAAGTGAAGAGAAACGGTATTATCAAAATTTCTGTAGTTAATTAGTATTATCAAAATTTCTGTAGTTAATTAGTATTATCAAAATTTCTGTAGTTAATTGTGAAAATGGTGAGTGTTTACTGATGGTTATGGTGACATCTGCATATGTTATCGCCCTTCATATGGGGCTGTGGCCTTCAGTGAATAAATCATCTCAGTATATATATATATATATATATCGCGTGCACACGCACATGTACATGTGTGTGTTAAACAAAAAATCTTATTTTCTTTATATATGTGTGTGTAACTGTTTATGAGTGTGTGTGCATGCGTGCGCGCGCGCGCATGTGTGTGTGTGTGTGTGTGTGTGTGTGTGTGTGTGTCTGTGAGTGTCTGTCTGTCTGTCTGTCTGTCTGTATGTTTTTAGAGAGAGATGGAGGGAAGAGAAAGAGAGGCCAAATGGTGGAAACGGGTACAGCAGTCAATAGGTCAGGCGAAAGATGACACCAACAAACTCTCATGAGGACATCTTCAGATCCTGCATGCCAGGACTACCGGGATGGTGGTACAATCACAGAGCAGATCAAACAGGACATGGCGCATCGAACCTGCTCGAGCATGTTCCCAATAATAGCAATTATTGGTGGAATATGTCATCAGAAACTGCCCGCAAGAGAGAACATTTCTTTTCTTTTTTTTTTTTTTTTTTTTTTTTTTTAAACTGTATCTGCCGTTTTGTCTTCGTCCATAAACCGTATGGGTGAGTTTAACTATTGGCGTTTCGTCAAGTTGTTCGTGGCTGTGGTCTTTTAGTCCATGAGCTGCAGAAGGGATATATATATATATATATATATATATATATATATATATATATATATATATATATAAAATATACACCGTGTATTCTGACGCTGAAGGCAATCGTACTGCAAGCCACCACTCTGATTTTCTCCAAACCTATCATTCCTCTTATATTCTATAGTGGCTCTTCGGGCCCCAAGTCTAGACATAAAGAGTTAGTTTAGTACTGCTCAGTATATATATCGAGCACCTCTCCACACCGTGCTCCGCATACTACAGTATAGTAACTTGACTTCAGTAAACCCATAGCGGCCTGACATGTCTATACACTGTGGACCCCTGTACCACTCTGTACAGGCAATAGTGGACAGGCAGACACCTCTTTGTTTGTCGGACTTAATTAAGAAAACAACAGCTTAAGTGAACAGAGGAGATAGGGAATGCGCGCAAGCATGCATACACACACACACACACACACACACACACATATACATACAAGCACGCGCGAGAACTCATACCACAGACACACTGACAGACACACACTCACTCACATATACACAGATTATCGTTTACCGATCGTAACCAGAATCAAAATCAGAATAACTTTATTATCTCAGTTGGATAAATTATGTGCTTAGTCAACTAGTGCTGAGAAAACCCATACCACATGCACTCCAGTTTCAGCTAATAATCTAATAATTTATCCAGTAATGATATTTATGATGATCAAAGTGGTACATAATATCACACACGGGTCACATTTACTTATTTAGTAATGAAAATTTTGTAACATCAGTTATTAATGTCTGGGGAAAAAACCCAACTATATAAACAAGCAAGGAAGCCTGAACATTTTCATTTTTACAATATACAGTTCAGCAGTGTGTGTGTGTGTGTGTGTGTGTGTGTGTGTGTGTGTGTGTGTGTGTGTGTGTGTGTGTATTTGCTTTTTTTGTGTGTGGTGTTGTGGTGGTGGTTTTGTTTTCGAAAGAAACCAATTGCGAGGATCTTTTAGAGGCTGTAACCAGTAACCTCTGGCAACAACAGAGAGGACACAAGCACCACAAGACAGAACTGGGGAACACGACATAATAAAACACCTGGCTGGAAAGTCTCCGTGGATACTAGAGGTGACACATACCAGCTGTGAGTTTGGCTGGGGGGCTGTGGGGGGGGGGGGGGGGGGGTATTTTTCTCGCCAAACTCACTCCCAACCCCAACCCCCCTCACACCATAGAAAATGATTTGGTGTAACCACATTTCCCAGCCAGCTGAAAGTCAACGACTGAGAAGGCTGTTTTCATGGACCAAGCCTTTACGTGTGATCCCCGACAACTCTTAACTCACTCAGTACGGCCAGTCCTCTCTTCTCCTCTACACAGACCCCTCGGATGTCCAGTGGGTGTCTGAATGACCCAACCTTTAGCTTCCGTCGTCAGAATTGTGGTATCTTTGTCCACATTCACGTCTTCAGTATAAGAGCCTTCCGCTTGCAATATTTTGATGATGGTAATTAGGGTGAAACGCTGTTAACGTCGTCTCTTTCGCCGTTCGTATGGAAAGAGTTAAACCTCCGAAATTTCAAGTCCTTTCAACTACTCTGCAGGACAGAAGTGCTCTTGTGTCGCTGTCGTCAGTCCTGGTAGAGCTGACTTACTGAGTGATGTAACCTGACCCTAAAGACACACTACACTTTGTACAGTGCTGTGTAGTAAAGCTCCCCGCCCCCTACCCCTCTACCCCCGCTCTCACCCCCGTCCCTCCCCAACACCCCTGTCTGTCTCTCCCTGTATGCCCAGTCTTTCTTGAGGAGCCGGACCCTGCAGTTCAACCTGACTTCACGGCAGAACGGGTTCAGGTCCGGTTTGTATTGGGCCTCACTGACTGCACAAACATCACACACTGTGCTGAGGGAGGGGGTAAGGGGTGGGGCGGTGTGGTGGGGGGGGGGGGGAGGAGGCGGGGGGGGAGGTCCACTGGCTAAACTGACATGTAGTGGGCAGGCCCAGCGGCCAAGCATTCACACACACTCACACACCCACCCACACACACGTGATGCGTGCGCGCATTTAAACACACACACACACACACACACACACACACAGGCTATTCCGGGAAAACTGTGCCACCGAAACAACCGTTTATTTGAGCTCCACGATAGCTAGCCATCCCCGCCCTCTGGACAAATAATCTCTCCCTCCTCAGCGAGCTTTGTGCAGGTCAGAGCTTCAGTCATGAGACACGTCTCCTTCTCTGTCACCAAAATGCTGGAGACGTCCAACAAAAAGATTGTGTGGTTGCGTCAGTGCAGTGAATCAGAAGGGAGGGTGTTTCAGTTTTGTTGTTGTTGTTGTTGTTTTTCCCTCCGTGAGCAAAAACTATTTAATTGCCATCCGAACTCATTAGTTATCCACCACCACCACCCCTCCCTGCCTCCTCCCAAGTCATATTTCCATCTGTCTCCACCTGCATCCTCTTGTGTGTCCCCGATTGTGTGTGTGTGTGTGTGTGTGTGTGAAACTGGTTCTCCTTGCTCTCTTGAACAAAAGTCACCTGAGGGTGAGGCTGTAAAAATAATCGCACTTTCCTTGCAGGAAAGGTTCAGTTGGACTGCAAGGTTGCTTTACAACAAAATAAGCGGTGTGTGTGTGTGTGTGTGTGTGTGTGTGTGTGTGTGTGTGTGTGTGTGTGTTTATCTGTCAGTAAGTGGACGCGATGTGAAAGTAAAGGTTTCTACCTACAACTGCATGAAGGAGAGTTACATCGTTATCTGCTCCAGTGTATCCGGTGGAAGGAGGGAGGAGAGCGGATCTGGCCTGAACTACCTGAAGTCCTCCCGACCACAGATAAGACCTATCTATATCACTCTGAACACACAGGCATCCCGGGCCTGACTGCACGATTTAGTGGACCACCACCACCACCAACCTCCACCACCTGTCTGTGGCTTGACTCATGTACTGGCTACCAGACAGATGGATAAAAAGAAAGAAAGCAAGCAAGCAAGCAAGAAGAAAAATGACAATAATCTCTCTCTCTCTCTCCACACACACACACACACACACACACACACACACATACATATATATATCATTATACACACAGACACACACACACACACACATTCTCTCTCTCTCTCTCTCTCTCACACACACACACACACACACACACCTGCACTTGTTTACATCCACTCCCCACCACCATCCACCATGTTGTATGAAATAAAATGTTTGGAACTCTTCCCTGGTAATGATGTCTGAAGACTGTGTGTGTGTGTGTATCTGTCGGTGAGATCAGCAGACCAGACGAGGACCTGCGGCCCAGTTAACCTCCCTCTCCAGGACGGGACGTGACGTGACGTGGTGTGACAGTATAGTAATGGCACGAGGGCGTGACGTGGTGTGACAGTATAGTAATGGCATGAGGGCGTGACGTGGTATGGCAGTATAGTAATGATACCAGGACGTGACGTGGTGTGACAGTATAGTAATGACACCAGGACGTGACGTGACGTGGTGTGACAGTACAGTAATGACACCAGGCCGTGACGTGACGTGACAGTATAGTAATTACACCAGGGCGTGACGTGGTGTGACAGTATAGTGATGACAACAGGGCGTGACGTGGTGTGACAGTAAAGTAATGACACCAGGGCGTGACGTGGTGTGACAGTATATAGTAATGACACCAGGGCGTGACGTGGTGTGACAGTATAGTAATGACACCAGGACGTGACGTGACGTGGTGTGTGATAGTATAGTAATGACACCAGGACGTGAATTGGTGTGACAGTATAGTAATGACACCAGGGCATGACGTGACGTGGTGTGACAGTATAGTAATGGCATGAGGGCGTGACGTGGTATGGCAGTATAGTAATGATACCAGGACGTGACGTGGTGTGACAGTATAGTAATGACACCAGGACGTGACGTGACGTGACAGTATAGTAATTACACCAGGGCGTGACGTGGTGTGACAGTATAGTGATGACAACAGGGCGTGACGTGGTGTGACAGTAAAGTAATGACACCAGGGCGTGACGTGGTGTGACAGTATATAGTAATGACACCAGGGCGTGACGTGGTGTGACAGTATAGTAATGACACCAGGACGTGACGTGACGTGGTGTGTGATAGTATAGTAATGACACCAGGACGTGAATTGGTGTGACAGTATAGTAATGACACCAGGGCGTGACGTGACGTGGTGTGACAGTACAGTAATGACGCTAGGACGTGACGTTACGTGGTGTGACAGTATAGTAATGACACCAGGGCGTGATGTGACAGTATAGTAATGACACTAGGGTGTGACGTGACGTGGTGTGACAGTATAGTAATGACACCAGGACGTGACGTGACGTGGTGTGACAGTATAGTAATGGCACGAGGGCGTGACGTGACGTGGTGTGACAGTATAGTAATGGCACGAGGGCGTGACGTGGTGTGACAGTATAGTAATGACACCAGGACGTGACGTGACGTGGTGTGACAGTATAGTTATGACACCAGGACGTGACGTGACGTGGTGTAACAGTATAGTTATGACACCAGGACGTGACGTGACGTGGTGTGACAGTACAGTAATGACACCAGGGCATGACGTGACGTGGTGTGACAGTATAGTAATGACACCAGGATGTGACGTGGTGTGACAGTATAGTAATGACACCAGGACGTGACGTGATGTGGTGTGACAGTACAGTAATGACACCAGCGTGTGACGTGACGTGGTGTGACAGTATAGTAATGACACCAGGACGTGGCGTTGTGTGACAGTATATAGTAATAACACCAGGGCATGACGTGACGTGGTGTGACAGCATAGTAATGACACCACGGCGTTATGTGACGTGATGTGACAGTACAGTAATAACACCAAGACGTGACTTGAGGTGTGACAGTATAGTAGTGACACCAGGACATGACGTGGTGTGACAGCATAGTAATGACACCACGGCGTTATGTGACGTGATGTGACAGTACAGTAATAACACCAAGACGTGACTTGATGAGGTGTGACAGTATAGTAATGACACCAGGGCGTGACGTAGTGTGATAGTATATAGTAATAACACCAGGACGTGACGTGATGTGGTGTGACAGTATAGTAATGACACCAGGGCGTGACGTGGTGTGACAGTATAGTAATGACACCATGGCGTGACGTGGTGTTACAGTATAGTAATGGCACCAGGGCGTGACGTGGTGTGAAAGTATATAGTAATGACACCAGTACGTGACGTGGTGTGACAGTATAGTAATGACACCAGGGCGTGATGTGACGTGGTGTGACAGTATAGTAATGACACCAGGGCGTGACGTGACGTGGTGTGACAGTATAGTAATGACACCAGGGCGTGACGTGACGTGGTGTGACAGTATAGTAATGACACCAGGGCGTGACGTGACGTGGTGTGACAGTATAGTAATGACACCAGGGCGTGACGTGGTGTGACAGTATACTAATGACACTAGGGCGTGACGTGGTGTGATAGTATAGTAATGACACCAGAACGTGACGTGACGTGGTGTGTGACAGTATAGTAATGACACCAGGACGTGAATTGCTGTGACAGTATAGTGATGACACCAGGGCGTGACGTGACGTGGTGTGACAGTATAGTGATGACACCAGGGCGTGACGTGACGTGGTGTGACAGTATAGTGATGACACCTGGGCCGCTGTATGGGGACTGAAGAAGATACGGGTCGTACCTCAAAACGTCTCTTATAACAGTGACACCGCCCCCCATATCCACATCTCTACCCCCTCCACCCACCCGTGGAGAAGCCCCCACACCCCCCACTCCAGGGAAGCACACCTGGGCACAAATTTCTGGAGATGATGAGCAGATCGCCACTTTCCTTACAGCTCTCCGGCTCCTACTGTGGCGGCGTGAAGCACAGAAAGGGAGATCCCCCAGGACCTAGCTGCCAGAAAGGGCTGACTGTTCTTGCCATGACACCCCTGGGGTTGACTTTTGTCAGTAATGGCAACTCGCCACACTGGCGAGAGAGGACCTTCTGTTCGGTCACGCCTTTTGAGTATGAACTGACGATGGGGGAAAATATTGTCCACCCTTTACTGACTGCGTACAAACAACCATTCCAAATCATGGGGTGTGTGTGTGTGTGTGTGTGTGTGCGTGTGTGTGTGTACCAGAAACAGAAGGGTGTAGCCTTTAGGGTGAGAAGGGGAGATCAGAGAAAAGGAGCTTGATGCGGAGAGGGTTGGAAGTGTGTAGGGGAGGAGGGGGGAGGGGGGGGGGGGTATGCCGCGCTCTCTCGGTCCCGCTTGCGATTGTATAGACTGGATGTATGTAGGCTCATACACTACCACAGCCATCACTGTTCACGACAGCAAACAGAACCACACGTAACATAAAGCAGACCTGTTTGTTATCCATTTGGTCAAGGAGCTGATTATAGCCATGTTCGCATTTCGACGTGTTTAGACTAACTGAAGACTGCATGTTTTAACCGCACGGTTTTTGCGTGGAGCCCCAAACCATAAAACACAGCCAAAATAGAATGAAAACAGGTAAAAAAAAAAAAAAAATTAAAAAAAAAGTTGGAAGCGGAGGGTGGGGCGTAGGGGCGAAACGTCGCACTAGAAATCTGCCTTCCTTTAGTCTTTCACACACACACACACACACACACACACACACATGTGTACTTCACCGGCAATTTTTAAACGCTCTTCTGCCCATAATATCATTAATTCATTACATTAAACGGGATAGTCACGCGCTCTCCTTTTTCAGTCTTCTAGAACGTCGCCAACACCACACACTTGTCGTTTACGAGGGATAATTCATTTTATGACACCGGATGCAGTTTCTCACGTGCTGTTGATAAATTGCCATGGCTGGCTTAATTAAAAACACTGCGCGCTCAGCTCTCTCTCTCTCTCGTATTATACAGAAAGAACACGAGTGGCCGCGGAAAGGACACACACACACGGACACACTTTTTTTGCGGGCGAAAACTCCACGGATCACTCAGTGGGGGGGTGGGGGTGGGGGGTTACGTGACGTAATTTCTCTGTTCCCATAATCCATCTAAAGGAGAAGGAAATCATGCACAATGCCCCGTCACATGCAATGGTGATAAAATAGATCATATATAAAGTATTAGTGTTCACACTTTGAACGTGATGATAAAAAAAAAGGTGAAAATGGAGAAGAGGCGGGAAGGGCGGCGTCGGGGGGTGGGGGCGGGGGTGGGGGATGGCGGGGGAGGGCGTGTTATCCATTCGGAGACACCTGGATTAGTAGCGCTTTGAAATCGTCGTGTGATGGGCATGCGTATCACATATATATATCATCATAATCAAGAGAACCGTTCCGATCCACTGAGCTGGAAACGCCTCATACTTTTATTTATTGCTCAGTGTGTTTCTCCCTCATTCCACATTGTTCTTTCTCTCTCTTTTCCCCCCTCAATCCCCTCCTCCTCACCCTAATCATCATCATCATAGAAAAAACAACAAATAATAATAATATCCTTTACTTTCAGTCTAATGTCATCATCTTAGATGAACAGACTATAAATGAATAAACGACGATACAACGGTAGAGTGATCAAACTGCCTAGTAGTGGAAGCCATCCGACTTTGTTTTCTGTCGTTCTGTTTGAAATGAATGCATTCGAGACGCATCCCGGTCTGGTATGAGTACGAGAAAAGCTGTTGACAACAGACGAAGAATTAAATAGCCAGAAGAATCGTATGACAGTCAATCGTGTTCGACTTTGAGTATGACCATCAGAACAGCAGAGGAGGTAACTGCTGTCCTGAATATATGGGCTAAAATTTGATTACAGTGGACAGTGTCTTGCCCACGTTGCCCACTCTCGGCCAAGAGGGTTTTAAGGACAGTCGGCGTTGGGATGTTTCCCAAAGGCCAGCTAGCCCCCAAGGCTGCAGCACTAAGAGCCAGTGCAATTTTGCCTCCTGGTTTGCTGGTAGAATCCCTGAAGCAAAGCAACGGCGAAAGAAGACAAGCCCAGAATAAGCCAGTAGAAACTCACAAGTACCCCCCACTTTCCCGTCAGACTCAAATCACATCGTGTTGCTTAGTTATGTAGCTCCAGGGACTTATAAACAGAATATAAATGACTATTTTGAAGTCTATGTTACAGCCCAGTCGACCGCAAATAAACTGGGCCATTTCAGGGTCGGTGCTGCCGTCAAACTCATCCGGGTCCTCAGGCAATGGTGTCAGTCAGCTCAACACTGTGGGAGCGGAGCTGAGGGGAATAACTCTAATACCATTGATGGATGAATGCGCGCACGTGCGTGAGTGCGTGTGTGCGTGTGTGTGTGTTCTATGAATTAATGCATTTTGTTTTAATCTGAGCCTTGTTTACTTTTATAACTTTTATCATCTTACATCTAATCAATCTCTGAAATGTGCTTTTGATTTATATGAATACATTAAATATTTTTTGTTGGCAGAGAGCTGTTGAAATGGTTTTTTTTAAGGCATGTAAAATTCATCTGGATGATGTAAGGCGCTTTGAGCAGCATTGGTACTGGATATCGCGCCATAGAAAAATTATGTATTATTATTATTATTATCATGATTGTGCACAGAAAAGTTAAGACACGAGAAAACGATAGAAAGTGTCAGTGAAGAAGTTTTTTTTTAGTTGAAAAGAACTAACTGGATTACTGAACTCAGTCTTGTGGGGTTTGAAAGGTTTTCTGCATTAACTTTTACTATTTTTTATATGTCATTTAGTCTTACATATGTATATCTTAGTCAATGTCATGTGAAACTGTGTTGAATTTGTACATATTTTACTAAACTTAGTCTTAAATTTGTAAATCTTTTCGTAAAGTGCGGTGAGCCCCATCTGAGATGGGGGTACTGCGCTATATAAGCCTGCATTTTTATGATGATGATGATGATTATTTATTATTATTATTATTATTATTATTATCGCGGAGACTGGGCGTGTCAAACTTAACGAACGACTGAGAAGGAGAAGAAGAAAGGTCACGGCAACTTTCAGCAGTGGTGTTCAGGGAGCAAGATGATCCCGTTATGACTTGCATACCAATATCACATTATTGATTAGACAGTAATAATAAATTACAAGGGGGTGAGTGGGGGGTGGGGGTGGCGTGGGGGGGTACCGGGATGTATGTGAAAAAGTAAGAATATTTTGGCAAAGGCGTCAGAATGAGAGTGACAGAAGATAAGGAGGGACACACTCACAATCAGAGGCTTTCAGTCAGAGAGAGAGAGAGAGAGAGAGAGGGGGGGGGGGAGGGCAGACAGCAGAGACAGACAGCAAGACTGAGAAAGGTGGAGAGAAACTAAGTCAGAGAAACAGAGAAAGAGAGCAAGCCATCAATCGACAATTGTATACAGCAGCAGCAGCAACAGCCCGTGGCCAGATGACAGCCACAGCTAGAACAGAAAAAAAGGAAAGTGAACTGATTTCCACAGCAGCCACAGTGGAGTGCTGTGTGTGTGTGTGTGTGTGTGTGTGTGTGCGCGCGTGTATGCGTGCGTGGGTGTGTGTGTGTACGTGTGCGTGCGTTTGGAGTGGGTGAGAGCTGGGTTGACTGAAAGGGGGGTGGAGCCTGTCGTGCCTTTTGTTGTCCATCAGCTGTGCAACAGGTTGTGTCCACAGGCACGCGCCCAGACTGCTGAGGGGGGGGGGGGGGGGGAGGGGGGGGATGACGAAAGGGGGGAGAGAAAAGAAAAGGGGGGAGAGAAGATGGGGAGTGGGGTGGGTGGGAAGAGGTGGATGGAGGTGGGTATACAACAATAAAGGAAGTGTGTGGGGGAGAAGGCGGAGGGAGGTGGGGGGTCGGGGGCGGGTAGAGGGAAGGGGATTAAAAGAAAGTGTGTACGTGAGGGAGTGGGGTGGGAGACAAATAGGTGGTGTCTGGAGGGTTGGGGGGTGGGGGGGGGGTGGAGGGGGGGGGGGAGAGGCATGGAGGATTGATGTGTAGTAGGAATAGAAGTGGTTTATATTTGGCGGCCAAGGTGTACTGCTGTGATATGAGTGTATAGGGAGAAAAGAAAGTGAAGGATTGAGGGAAAAGCGGGGATTGGGATAGAGATAGACAGATAGAGAGAGAGAGAGAGAGGGGGGGGGAAGGGGGGGGGGGGGCGATAAAAACAGGGAGAAAGATTCGGAGCCTCTACAGATATGGGTGGAGGCTGAATCGATACAATCATGGGTCTAGGGGGGATTTTTCCCTCGATTCTATCACTGTACGGTTCGAGTTTTCACACACACACACACACCTCCCAACGTTTGATTCCCGAACACTCGCATACACATTCCCGCAGCTGTGTTGGCTTTTCGTCACTGACGATCGACACGTTTAGAAACCTGTACGAGTATTACTCATTTACTGAAAGAATTAGCCATGTTCTTATTCATGTTCACTATCACAAGGAACAGCCATGTTCTTCTTTATGTTCACTATCACAAGCATTAGCCACCATCATCTTCTTCAGTCATGATCACTGTCACAAGGATTAGTTATTGTCTTCTTCTTTACATGTCAAAGTAACAAGGATTTACGTTCACCACTGTCACGAGGATTTAGCCATCTTCTTCGCATTCACTGTCAGAATGTTTAGCCACCTTTTTTACGGTCATTGTCAATCAGGCATCTTATTTGCGTTCACTGTCACAAGTGGAGTATTAGCCATCTTCGTTATATTCACTGTTACACAAGGATCAGCTATGATCTTCTTTGCGTTCAACCTCATAAATATTAGCCATCTTCTTTGCGTTCACTGTCATAAAGATTAACCATCTTTTTTCTGCGTTCATTGTCACAAGAATTAGCCATCTTCTTTGAGTTCACTACAGTCACAGCGATTAGGCATCTTTACGTTCACTGTCATACGGATTAGCCATCTTCTTTACGCTCACTGTCAAGAGGATTAGCTATCTTCTTTACGTTCATTGTCACAAGGATTAGCCATCTTTACATGATGAATTCACTACTGCCACAAGGATTAGCCATCTTTACATTCACTACTGCCACAAGAATTAGCCATCTTTACATGATGAATTCACTATTGCCACAAGGATAAGCCATCTTCACATTCACTACTGCCACAAGAATTAGCCATGTTTACGTCCACTGTCACAAGGATAAGCCATCTTCACGTTCGCTACTGTCACAAGAATTAGCCATGTTTACGTTCACTGTTGTCACAAGGATAAGCTGACCATGCTTTTGTGGACAGCATAATACAGTGACTGAACCGCTACCACCAGCTGACGAGTCAGCTTTTTAAATAGCGTCATGATGATGGAAGCAACAGGCTGTATCAATGTCTGGACTATTTGTGTACAGGGCAATAGTTGTGGAAAGATGGTGTTTAACACCATGCTGCAACCAGTACTGATACACTGTCCGAATTGTTGTCATCCACCAACCCCCGCCCTCTTTCCAATGGTGAGTGTTTACGTGTGCAAACGCGCATCCAAGAGGTTGCGTCATTTAATGATGTAGGCAATACGTTTAAGGTAACACCGATGATTAACAATATAATCAGTAAATCGATTGATTTGTTGCAAACAGCCGGTTCAGTATGTAGAATGATATTCAGTCTACCAAGTACCAGACAATGCTTTTTTGTGTTGTTTTTATTTGTTTGTTTGTGTTTGCATCATTTCTGAAAACAAAAGAGCAGGTGTTATTTAAAGAAAGAAAAGAACTGTAAAAAGAAAAGATGTACAAAATCAATGATTTCCAAAGTTATCTGGGTTCGCTAAGTTATAAGAACTACAGACAACAACCACAACAACAATAACCACGATTAACAATAACTTCAAAACAATAACCACAGTACAAGAACAATAACCAAACACAGTGCATACACAATACACACAACGCGTTTCAGTTCTGCCCTTGCCATCCTGTGTGAAGCGAACCATATGGCAACAAGTGAACGTGTTGCTCAGTGACGGACCCTGCATGGGGGCTGAGTGACTGACTGACTTACCTTGTTGCTGTACACATCGTAGAGCAGGTAGACCAGGTACACGATCTGCTCCTCGTCCGATCCCAGCTCTTCCCCGTTCTTGCCTGCTGACACACAGAACAGCAGCACCAGGTGCGAGGGGCTTCCAGAACTTCCCATCGTCACCTGCATCTGTGAGCACTCGAGTGCAGCGGTCTACAGCACTTCACTGCTAAGTCAGGAAACACTTCTCTTAGCCCTGTGCCCAAGATGCTCACCACTGGAGCTGGAGAATCAAGGAAAAACTCACGACTAAAAACTACCCACAAACTTTCCAAGTTGGAGACTGACTAGGGAATGAAACCAGAGCACCGTATGTTGTATGTCCACACTACAGATAACTGTTGTCCGAGTCACCACAACAACATTAACTCCCAAAAACCAGATAATCCAGTCTGCGCGAATTTTCCTATTGTCACTTATCAGTTCAGACAACTTTTGTAAACACCCAGCAAGTTGAGAGTTCAATGTTGACAAAATGACCGTGGTGATATTGGTGGTGATATCAGTCTCAGTGAAGTAGTACAGAAGAACACAGTCTTTTAAAAACACGTGGTGCGAAGTCTGGTGACTGGCACGTGGTGCTGTTGGCGCGGTGTGATGAAGGAGCGAGTCAGTCAGTGTATGGTAAGCTCTCACCACACAACACTGTGGGCCTCAACTGAACTGTCCGGTGACTTCTTTCCAGATGGTTGGCTGAGCGAGGCTGTCCACGTCATCCAGCACAGCAGACCAATCACCATCATCTGGCGGGGGGAAAGCCAATCACCGTTACACTGGGGGTATTGGAAACCTCTCCTTGCCAATGGGATGGGGAGAGAGAGAGGAGGAGGAGGACGGATAGAGAGGAGGGAAGGAGCTCTACACCCCCCAGGTAGTAAGGATGCAATGGGGTGGGAGGTGGAGTTGAAGTGGACTGTGACAGTGACACTGTGGCCACGACTCGCTGATCACAGAGTTGAGTGAACTGACTGTACACAGACACGAACAGAGTGTGTTTACACGGCGACCGCGGCAGGTTTGTCAACTGTCAGTGTGTGCCGAGGTGAGGGCTTTCTCTGTCGTCGTCACAGCCTCACAGGTAGACACCACGAATCGTCAGCTGGGACAACCAGCGGGTCGGCCCAACACCACCAACCCACATGCATCTCAAAACCCCACTTTTCACTCACTGGCAACTCCTCACAACTGTCTGCACGGACTCCAGCGCAAACACTTTTTTCTTTTCTATTTAACCGTGCGAATGGGCACAGGTAAAACAAGACAGTCAGCCAATCCGGGTCGCTCTGTATAGGACTGGTAGTGGAGGTGGCTCTAGGCGAAATTGTGCAAGCTGTTGTTTCAAAGTTTCAGCCGTCCGCCGTGTCTGTTCGTACGCCGGCGTGGTGTGCGTGTCAGTGTCGGGGTGGGTCGGGTCTCGGACGGAGTCAGTGGCTAAGAGGACAGCTACACGATATACATGTGTACAGCCCACATGTCAGCGCTCCCACAGCCCTCAGTGTAGCACGGTCACACACACACACACACACACACCACACACACACACACGCACACGCGCACGCACACACACACCGAACATCTTCACCTTTATCTCTCTCTCTCCACACTGATTACACGGATCACACTGAGAGAGCACAGGCACACACAACAGAGTTCACTATTAAATTTTTATTGTTTAAAAACTAATTCTACCGTCTGGTGGCTGTCTGCCGCTTGGATCTTTCCCGGCCTCCCCCGCCCCGCTTAAGTGTGTCGTCACACCACTTACAGCTGCCTTACAGCCCAGGAATTCACACAACAGTGGGTCTGTAATAGTCGGTATAGCCACCACACATTGTCCAGGTAAACTGCGCTCACCTCAGTCACCTGTTGACAGCAGCAGACCGACTTGCTGACGTCACGTTATAACGGCAGGCAGTGAAAGTACGGGTGGCCCGCGGAGAGCCGTCAATGGTGGGGGTGAAAAATGAAACAAAGGTTTGTTGTGTGTTTTCTCACGGTACGTGTATACTGTGACTAATCTTCTCCGTGTCACGTTACACATCAGTGTCGTCACAGTATACACAGAGCCCGCCTCACCACCCTCCCCTTCCTTCACCACTCCAACCCATACCCCCACCGCAACCCCCCTTACCCCTACCTTCACGGCGCACGATTATTTATTACCCTTTACTTCCGCCTCTATGTCTCCCACCGTCCCCACGGACTTAATAGTTCTATTTATAAGACCCCTTCCAACGCACACAGACACAGGCACACACACACACACACACACACACACACACACACACACACACACACACACATACACACCCTGCATGTATTCAGTATTCAACTTAGGTCATATACGTGGTCGAATTTTTAGCTAACTATAGACACACGCTGCATGTATTCAGTATTCAACTTATGTCATGTACGTAGTCTGAATTTTAGTTAACAATATAAATACTTGACTTTCAATTGTGTAATTATCTCGTTACCACTACCACCCCACACCATAATAAACATCATCACCACTACCACCCCCACACCATAATAACCATCATCACCATTACCACCCCCACACCAGTAATAACCATCACCACTAACACCCCCACACCATAATAACCATCATCACCACTACCACCCCACACCATAATAACCATAATAACCATCATCACCACTACCACCCCACACCATAATAACCATCACCACTACCACCCCACAACATAACAATCACCACTACCACCCCAGCACCATAATAACCATCATCACCAATACCACCCCCACACCATAATAAACATCATCACCACTACCATCCCCACACCAGTATTAACCATCATCACCATTACCACCCCACACCATAATAACCATCATCACCACTACCACCCCACACCATAATAACCATCACCACTACCACCCACACCAGTGATAAACATCACCACCACCACCCCCACACCATGATAACCATCATCACCACTACCACCACCACACCATAATAGCCATCATCACCACCACCACCCCATACCATAATAACCATCACCACTACCACCCCCACACCATGATAATCATCATCACCACTACCACCCCCACACCATAATAACCATCATCACCACTACCACCCCCACACCAGCAATAACCATCATCACCACTACCACTCCCACACCATAATAACCATCATCACCACTACCACCCCCACACCAGTAATAGCCATCATCACCACTACCACCCCACACCATAATAACCATCACCACTACCACCCCCACACAAGTAATAATCATCACCACCACTACCACCCCCACACCAGTAATATCCATCATCACCACTACCACCCCCACACCATAATAACCATCATCACCACTACCACCCCCACACCATAATAACCATCATCACCACCACCACCCCCGCACCAGTAATAACCATCGTCACCACTACCACCCCACACCAGTAATATCCATCATCACCACTACCACCCCCACACCAGTAATAACCATCACCACTAACACCCCCACACCATAATAACCACCATCACCACTACCACCCGACACCATAATAACCATCACCACTACCACCCCCGCACCATAATAACCACCATCACCACTACCACCCGACACCATAATAACCATCATTATCACCACCACCCCCACACCATAATAACCACCATCACCACTACCACCCTACACCATAATAACCATCATCACCACTACCACCCCCATACTATAATAATCATCATCACCACTACCACCCCACACCATAATAACCATCATCACCACTACCACTCCACACCATAATAACCATCATCACCACTACCACCCCCACACCATAATAAACATCATCACCACTACCACCACCACACCATCATAACCATCATCACCACCCCTACCACCACACCATAATAACCATCATTATCACCACCACCCCACACCATAGTAACCATCATCACTACTACCACCCCACACCATAAAAACCATCATCACCACTACCACCCCCACACCAGTAATATCCATCATCACCACTACCACACCACACCATAATGACCATCACCACTACCACCCCACACCAGTGATAAATACCCACACACCATAATAACCATCACCACTATCACCCCCACACCATAATAACCATCATCACCACCACCAGCCCCGCACCAGTAATAACCATCGTCACCACTACCACCCCCGCACCATAACAACCATCATCACCACTACCACCCCCGCACCATAACAACCATCATCACCACTACCACCCCACACCATAATAACCATCACCACTACCACCCCCACACAAGTAATAACCATCACCACCACTACCACCCCCACACCAGTAATATCCATCATCACCACTACCACCCCACACCAGTGATAAATATCACCACTACCACCCCCGCACCATAATAACCATCACCACTACCACCCCCACACCATAATAACCATCACCACCACCATCCCCGCACCAGTAATAACCATCATCACCACTACCACCCCCGCACCATAATAACCATCATCACCACTACCACCACCCCACACCATGATAACCATCACCACTACCACCCCCACACCATAATAACCATCATCACCACTACCACACGACACCATAATAACCATCATTATCACCCCCACCCCCACACCATAATAACCATCATCACCACTACCACCCGACACCATAATAACCATCATTATCACCCCCCCCACACACACACCATAATAACCACCATCACCACTACCACCCTACACCATAATAACTACCATCACCACTACCACCCTACACCACAATAATCATCACCACTACCACCCCACACCATAATAACCATCATCACCACTACCACCCCCACACCATAATAACCATCATCACCACTACCACCCCACACCATAATAACCATCATCACCACTACCACCCCCACACCATAATAACCATCATCACCACCCCCACACCATAATAACCATCATTATCACCACCACCCCACACCATAGTAGCCATCATCACCACTACCACCCCACACCATAAATACCATCATCACCACTACCACCCCTACACCATAATAAACACCATCACCACTACCACCCCACACCATAATAACCATCACCACTACCACCCCCACACCATAATAACCATCATCACTACTACCACCCCACACCAGTGATAGCCATCATCACCACTACCACACCCACACCATAATAACCATCATCACCACTACCACCCCCACACCATAATAACCATCATCACCACTACCACCCCCACACCATAATAACCATCATCACCACTACCACCCCCACACCATAATAATCATCATTATCACCACCACCCCACACCATAATAACCATCATCACCACTACCACCCCCACACCATAATAATCATCATTATCACCACCACCCCACACCATAATAACCATCATCACCACTACCACCCCCACACCATAATAATCATCACCACTACCACCCCCACACCATAATAACCGTCATCACACCAGTGCACCATTTCCAAAACCACAGGAGCAACTCTAAATCAGCACACTGCGACAGCAGCAACAGAGGAAGGAAAAACTGTCCAAGATAAATGGCACGGTGCAAAAGTTAGCCACCGCAATGGTCTTGTTATGGGGACACTTTTGTTTTGTTTTGTTTTGTTTTGAGACACCTGTCTGTTTATTATGCAGACAAATGAATGACATTTTACTTGTCAGCCTTCCAATGCCCTCAAATTTGACGAACAATACACCATGAGCTACCGAGAAACCCCTGCCATCAAACCAGTTGTATAAATGAACACATCAAGGATATACGTCCCTTTTTTCTTTTTTCTTCTCTTTTGAAAATATATCTTTAAAAATATGTTTCCATTATTGGACAACGTTTTACAGTGAGCCAGTCATTAAGAGTCATACGTGAAGCAACGGAACGGTCAGATGTGTACTGGAAACATAAAAAGATGATTTTGTCGTTGTTTCGTGAAAGTTTCTGACATTTAAAAAAAAAGACTGACAATAAATGGAAAAGTATATCCCCTCTGTGGTGAATATATATATTTGGTGAGAGGCTCATTATGTCAAGTGCAGATCCGAGTGGATGACAATCGTTATCTAAAACGAGAGGAGATGAAGTGGTGTTGTGCTGAAAGGCGGCGGTTTCAAGTGAGACAGCGAGACAGCATGGGTTTGTAAAAGCCTATCTTGTCTTGTCTTGTCTCGCATTGTATTGTATTGTGTTGTGTTTTGTTTCGTTGTGTTGTATTGCGGTATACTGTGCTGTGTTGAGCTGTGCTGTGCTGTGCTGTGCTGTGCTGTGCTGTGCTGTGCTGTGCTGTGCTGTGCTGTGCTGTGCTGTGCTGTGCTGTGATGTGTTGCTTTTAGTCACAAGAGATTTTTCTCTCTGTGTGTTGCGTCGTGTTACATTTTGTCACAACAGATTTTTCTGTGTGAATTTCTAGTTGCTTCTCCTGGAGAGAGCGCCGTCTCGTTACAGAACAGAGCCACCTCCCCCCTCCCGCCCTCCTGCCCCGTGCCCCCCACACCCAACACCTTTTTTTTTTTTTTTTTTTTTTGCATGTGTTTATGTTTGACCTGACGTGTCTCATCCCTTCAAATGAGGCTAAGGCCTTTCTGAATGAATACGTGCCCCCCCCCCCCCCCCCCCCTTTTTTTTTTATAACCTGTTTTGCAGAGAAGACAGTGCTCGTGGTCTTCAGCAGACACAAAACAGATGGTCGGCACCACAAAATGTTCATTGCCTGATATGCCCAAGCAAATAGGTATAGTTACCGCCTCCCAAAAACGTGACTTGTGAACGCCAGGTCGTCACATCATTATCCTGCATATTGTGCGTGGAAACGAGTGGGACTCGTGATGAAGGTAATGCGCAGCAATAAACTTTAGTGTTTCCTCTCTCTTTGACTCGTGAAAATGATAATTCAGTAATAAAATTTCATGTCTGTTCTCTCTCTCTCTCTCTCTCTCTCTCTCTCTCTCTCTCTCTCTCTGTGTCTGTGTGTGTTTGCTTGCCACTAATGTCTGCCTCTGTGTGTGTGTGTGTGTGTGTGTGTGTGTTTGTGTGTGTGTGTGTGCGTGCGTGTGTGTGTGTGCGCGCGCGCCAGTGTGTGTGTGTGTTATCGTACACGCGATTACTAGTGGATGACTTAGATGGTGGCAGATGAACAAGTTAAAAAATTCGGTTATAACTTGTGTGTGTATGTGTGCGCGCGCGAACGATTGCGATACGAGTGACTAAAGAAGACATGAAAGACAGAAAGGGAGAAGAGAAGAAGGTTGGCTTTGCATATCGATGAGGTTCACGTGTTCGAGCAGGTGAAAACTCTCTCCTGCTCGCTCTCTCTCTCACATAAGACAACACCTCAGGCAAGAGACACAGTACAGGCTTATCCTGACAGCCTGGTACACACGTGATGTAACCTATGGAACGCTCCAGGCTCTTCACTGCCTGTAGCCACACAAACTTCGTCATCGTCACCTGAAAACAGTCTGTGGACCAATTTCCCAGCAATGGAGCTTGTGTGTGTGTGTGTGTGTGTGTGTGTGTGCGCGCGCGCGCGCGTGTGTGTGTGTGTGTGTGTGTTCGTACACGCGATTGCTTGTGGATGACATGGGCGGTGGCAGATGAACAAGTTAAAAAATCCAGTTTTAACTTGTGCCTCCAAATATAATAAATTATATGCTCACAATTCAGGGGGCAGTGGGTAGGGAAGAAGTCGGGGTCTGACTCCCTCCACTTTCTTCTGAGCTGAAAGTGGGCTACTTGTTCACCCTCTGTCCAGTCGAGCGTTACACTGGCAGCCTTCGAAAGTGCGCTTTGTGTGACCACTGGCTAAGGTGCTGTCAATACCTTGTCCCTTCTGGCTGTTTGCTTTTGTGAGAAATGAGAACCTCCGGCAGTGCGTAAACATCTTCCAGCACTGTCAAATGACCCAGCCACATCAGCACCAGCCCTCAGCACGGACTTCAGGCCGTGGGATGCTGCCCACAGGTGTAGTCCGTATGAACACTGAGAGCATACCTCGTACACAGAAGAACGAATCTGTTCAACACCCAGACTGCGGAGATCATATGGAGCGGGTGGACGAGTGAGTGGATAGTAGAGAGGGGTGGGGGTATTCAGACAGACCAGACCCAAGTGAAACCGTTCATTTCTATTGATTCTGAATTCCACCCTCCATCTACCTGGTTTCCCCCACCTCACCATTTATCCCCCTCCCCCTCTGAAGCGATAACAGTCAAGTGTCAAAATCGATACTTTAGCAAAATGTCTACAATCACCAGTATGTATGACGTGACGGGACAATAAACAAAATTCATCCTCATCATCAACTGAAACCAATCTCAGTCACACTGCGCCCTCTCCCGTAGCTTGAAAAAGATTCGTGGCGGCAGTGCTGCCCAGTGCAGGATCAGTAAAGACAGCTAATTCACGGTACAACTCCCACGAATCCAAAATATTCGTACCAACTTGAACCAAACACCTTTCCTACGTACTCTCCCTGGTCCCCAGTCCAATGATACACACCCCTCCGGCCTTTCAATGCCTTAACCGAAACAGAAACCCTTTATATCTTGAAATCAATGGCAATAGAATCCTGTGAGTTCCATCTTACACCACATTCTGTCTCAGTTCACAGTGTGTCCCTCAGGTTCCCCAAACAATCACCAACATGGACAATTAATTCTCTCAGTTCTAACTGGAACTTTCCCACCTGATTTCCAAAACTGCAATCGTCCGGCCTCTTATGAAGAAACCCAACCTTTACACAAACAACAACAACTACTACTACAACTACTACTATAATTCTTTTTCGCATTGCCAGTGGCATCAAAGCCATCTACTATTGGCCTGTCCACCCACAACTATTCCATTCCCCTCGTGTTTTTCCCCTTTTATAAACTGGTTATGAAACAGGTTTAAAGGGGGATCTGGGAGTACGAAACTTCCTGACTCCAGATTTGACAATGATGCCCCTGTCTTAAACTTGAAGTTCAGGAGAGACGGTCGATGATCTAGAGATATAAACCTGTGCCCAGAGGGAGATAACTGTCAGTGATCTGACTGATCGCGTAGAGTTAGGACCCCTATCTTCCACAGGTCAGCTAAGTCAGTTGCGCCATCCCAAAGATGTGGCACGGTCATACTGTCAACCTATTGCCTGAGGGTGGTATGGTGACATTAATGGATCATTATAAAGACCGAGCCTGCCTTCTGGTGCTGGCCAAAATTCAAGCCCTGCACAGCTTCAGGGCACAAGTCAGTAGGTCGTTAATTAAACTCCTCTCCACTCTGTGATGTCTGTCCACTGATCTCCAAGAAAACGAAGGACACTGAAAAGGCTGTATATATAAACGAAACCCAACAAATCTTGGTCAGGGAGACTACCCCTCACTTCGTTTCCCCACATTCCACACGGAAACGAAGGTATGAAATGATATTACCATCAGTAGATGTTGTAACCCATTTTCAGCAGTTTCGACTCATATTTTGTACGTTGTTTTACTGCTCAGTTTTGATGCTGATTCAGTCACTAAACTAACATGCCATCATCTTGCTTTTTCAGTTTTTCGTCTCACAAACCATGGAAATGTTACCAAAAGGTGCAATAATTTAGGATGCTAAAAATTAATGGGACATTACCCAAACGAACTATTAGCTGGTATAGAGGCTCATGACGACTGACCATAAATCATTGGCCTACAGAGGCATTATTTATCAACTTTGACAGCAAAGTGTATACGTGTACAATAAATCATACAGTTCAAATCAATACACCGTTTCTGTTTATTGTTTACTTGTTTTTTGTTTATTTTTCTCTCTTTAAAAAAATGTTCAGAGCAAGAGATATTCCGAGCCAAGCGGACGGACAGACATATATATATATATATATATATATATATATATATATATATAATTACACACCTGGAACTGATCCATTGTTATGAAAAAACAGCGCAAGGGCTGGCCCGGGTACGGGTCTACAGATAATTCAGGTGACAGTGATAATCATCACACCCTAAAAGAGGCTGTGAAACGGGTGTCGCCGGGGCACCTGACGCGAGCAGACACGCCTGCCACCCTCATTGACTGGGGGCTACTAACGCACTCAATCACCCTGATCAATATCTTCTACCCCTGTCACGGATGCCTACCCTATGGGTGTGTTAGGGGTGGGGAGGGGGGGGGGGGGAGGGGTGCAACGCCTTGTGAATGTGGGAGCAGGGGGTGCGGGCAACTGTGCCGGGTTGGTTAGGAGAGGGGGAGAATGTGTACAAAAAATCATTTGCCCCCTCTGCTGTTGCTGTGATAAATGATTCGCTCAAATAATGTTTTTATTCTA
>NC_134884.1:23728554-23813554 GCF_041734735.1 Babylonia areolata
AGCGATATACACACATATAACTGTTATACCATAGCTGAGTACATCAGTCGACATTCTTTGCAACGGCGCTGGTGAAATCACTGTCAAAGAAGTCAGCGAAATATGTACATCATTTTGTTTTTACAAACCCTGTTGTGTGATAGGCTATTTCAATACACCAATATTTTACTCATCTCCTACTTGGCAACCCCCCTAACTTCGAATGCGCTATTTTTCTGTATTTGTAAACTTGGTTGATCTCAGTATGATTGTCCGTCGATTTAATTCCATTTTCCTCTCTCTTGTCTCTCCACTCATCTGTGAAATGGGAAACACACACACACACACACACACACACACACACACACACACACACACACACACACTATAAGGGACACATCACAGGGACATAAGTATCATCCTAAAACTTTTATCTCTCCATCCGAATGCAACCGACAATTTTCTCCACAGCTTGCTCCTTGTTGAGAATGAATAAAAGAGGGGTAATTCAAAGCCGTGAACACCGAGTGAGTTCCCCTGCCTGTTGCACGCGCCACAGCGTGATTGGTGAGACGGACGATGACAGACACAACCACGTGCACAAAACGTTGGTGACAGCCGTGAGGAAAAAGTGCTACTGCAGCCCTACCCCCCCCCCCCTTCCCCCACCCGTCCCCCTTCCCCCCTGTACCCACCCCCACCTCATAAACAGCGACAGCTTCGGCTCGTACCAGCTGGTGGCACCCGGCCGTCACGGTTTCCAAGGCAACGCATCTAATCAAATCCATCTGCATTGCACTGTTGTTTAGCTAGAAAAAAAGTTAACGTTAGCATCCTCTTACCAGGCCGCATTCATTTTGCACAATAAGCGCATTGAGCTTCAAGAACATGCGCTACAGCAACTTGACGATGTCCCAATAACTGAATACTTGAAATACGCCGCGCGGCTGTCGGTGATTTCAAGTTGATGCTTTGCACGGCGGTGTTTCAAAATTTACGTCTCTGTGACTGAAGTGAAGAAAGGGAAACGGTTACCTAGAGGGAGCCCAGAAGTACAGAGAGACAAACAACAAAGCCGAGAAAGGGATGAAGATGGCAGTTGAGACGCCGTGTATCACTGGTGTACAGTACAGAAATAGACTGAATTGAGAAAGCCTAAAGAGAAACAACACCAAGAAAGCTTACCACTGAAGTGGTTAAAGATCCCACCACAGAGAAACGGGGCCCAAAGACCTACAACATATTATCCAGAGCATGTCAGGGAAGTATGTGCCTCACTAAGAAAAGGGGGTACTCGACAGATGGACAGAGTATTGCTCATAGCTATATAACCACCATCTGGACGGACTCGGAGATCCAGCAGTGCTAAATTGTCCACAGCTAAGACCAGAAGACGACTCACACTTAACCCTACTTGAGGAAGTCGAGGCAGCAGTCCGAGTCAAGAGGCGCTGAAACAAGGCTGGTCAGCAGGAACCGACAATAGACCCACAGAATTGGGTTCAGGCAGGAGGATCTGGAGATCTGCAGATCTGGAGCACTGGAATAATTATGGCCAACTCCCTGGATACAGTCACTTATCATCACAAACACTGAGGACATTCAAATACCTTGGTTCCATCACACCAGATGAAGGTTCAAAACCTGAGATTGTGGCAAGGACTGCATAAACAACAGCTGCGATATCGACAATCCATCTGGAGAGACAAGACTGACTGAATATCAGCCTGCGCGTAAAAATCCTGCGCCCCCTTGCCTTGTCAGTCTTCCTCTATGCCTACAAAGCTGGGATCGACGCTCTCAGCAAAGAAAGATCCTGACAACTGAAATGAGAAGCAACACGGGAAGATCTTGGGCATCCACTACACAGATTATGTGACAATCGAATAGGTCCGTAGCAAGATCCAACAAGCAATAGATCCGTTCTCATGATGACCTCACAGTCGTCAAGCAACGGAAAATGAAGTGGTACGGACATGCTTCCCGCGCAACTGAGATGACTTGCAAAGACCCGGCCATTGGAAAGAGAAAGTCAGAGGTAGCCACAGACGAGGAAGACAGTGGAAGGGTTGGGAGGATAATAAAGTATCGAAGAGTGGGCAGGCATGAATCTGGCAGAATCACAGAGAGGGATGGAGGACAGAGACAACAGGTGGAGGAGAGTGGTAGCGTTGTCTTCACTGGTGCCCCAACGATATCAACAGACGTCAAGGGATAGGCAAAATTCGTAAGCATGACAGCCCAATAGCGCTATAGATTATTACAGAAATGCATGTTGTTTTTTTTCCTTTAGCAATATCAAAGTGTTATGGAAGACATAAGTTTCCAGGGCAGATCAAAATGGAAGATTATTACAGAAATAGATGCTTTTTGGGGTGGGGTGGGAGGGCGTATTATTGAATACGTCATGGAAAACATAGGATTCTAGCGTAATTCAATTAAAAGATGTTTTGCACACAAGTGTGTAGGGAGTAATTATTGATAGGGCATACTGATTATTATTTGTATTTGGCATATACGTGATTGTTTCCAAACTCCCAACGGATGAAAGAATTCTCTTGGTGAATCCTTTGAAAAGTTGTGCAGAAAGAACACTGAGACAAATAAAGAGCCGCCTAAGGGTTTCCATGCGCGCGCCAGTGTGTCAAGTCAAGTAAAAATGATCTTTACTGAGGGTAAAATAATATGCTTGTACAGCTTTTTTCATTCTGCCCTCAGCGTGCGTGCGAGCGGGCGCGCGCGCGCTTGTGTGTGTGTGTGTGTGTGTGTGTGTGTGTGTGTGTGTGTGTGTGTGTGCGCGCGCGTGTGTGTGTGTGAACCCCTACACGGTAACTCCACGAGTATTACAGTCTAATTTCATCATCTTAGATGAACAGACTATAAATGAATGAACGACCACAATAAACGACGTCCACGAGCATTGGTGACCCTGAACCACAGAAATAGGCACCACCACCAAACACAGCTGTGGACCACTAACTGCGGTGAACAACAGTGAACACTCGGTTAACTCGTTGTGTGCCTGTGGGTCACAGCTGCTTGGAGAAGCGGGCATGGTGTGTCAGCGCACGTGCACACACAGGCATTTCGTATTTTAAAAAAAAAACACAACAACACAAAAACCAACTACAACATGGACAACAAATTTAACATGGCTGTGTGCATAGTCTAACACTGATGTTTCGTTAGGGGGCCAGCGAGGAGGACCAGGGAGGGGGTGGGGGGCAGAGGATCGAGGGCAATTGTGGAAAGTCTGTAAAAGGGACAGCTTCATGCGGGTGACACACTCAAGGCCACTCAGGTCCTGCCGTGTCATTTCACCACTTCTGACTGCTTGAACGGTTAAATGGGCTGACAGTTTAACATGCATGGGCAACATACTGGATGGGCGCTTCAAATATTATCAATGAAAATGTTCGAAGCAGGGGCACAATATTATAGCCTTCTGGTTACACCAAATTATTCGGATAGAACAAGGGATTTCGTATTAAAAAACAACAACACAACAACACAAAAACCAACTACAACATGGACAACAAATTTAACATGGCTGTGTGCATAGTCTAACACTGATGTTTCGTTGTCGCTTATGCTTTGCTGGTATGTGTGCACTCAACTGCTTCAAAGTACAAAACAAGACAGATGGGGGTAGACGGGTAGGGCGCAAATTAACATAAAACCTGAGCTAACTGAAAGCCGGCTTATTTTGTTTTGATATGATGAATATTAATGTAAAAAATGATGTGGTATTTGATTTTATTATTCTAGTGGTTTAATCCTGCATTAAAAGTGTTAACGGGATAATGGTTAGTCTGATTTGATTATATTGAAAACACTACTAACCCCAAGTAATAAGTATAACATAGAAAAGCTGACATAACACTGCCAAATTTCAGACTGTCTTCTCCACCAACTGGCCGGGTATTATTGACAAAAAAATCTGCTGACAGAAACCCCCTGACTACATTAATTTGTTTCTTTTTCGGTCTTTTTCTTTTCTTTTTTTTATTTCATCTGAATTTTGAAAAAGTAACAAATCTTAACAAATATGTATCTATTTTGTGTTGTACATGATCTTAGCATTGCACAATTATGTAGCATGTGCATGCTGATCATCATAATAATTAGAGCACCATCACCAGCGTTGTTTAAAAAAAAAAAAAAAAAAAAAAAAAACTTATGTGTGCTCTTTATTTTTTTTTCTGGGGAGGAGCCAGAGAAGCACTATCTCCACCCGCCCTTGGAACAATCCTGCACCACCCTTGGAGGCCTGCGCTGTGTTCACGATGGGTGCAGGCACGCACAGGACACTCCATTAAAAATTCAAGGGACATAACTGCTCCTGAACAGAGGCAAAAGAGGCCACAGGATGCAACTCGCGACAGCCTTAAAAGAAGCATCCTCATGTGTGTACCAGCCAGTATTTCATGACTGCAGAGCCCACCGACACCACCCTCCAGCTGCTGAGCACACCCCACAGACCAAACCGCCCCTGCCCGCAGACAGATGAAGACAGTGCCACTCCAGACACAGCCATACGGTCTTATGTGCCCTCAAGAGAGAATCCCATGTTGTAGTCTTTCCCACTGTCAACAGGACTTTCCCTGTGGTCAGTGGGTCTTTCCTCACCGTCACTGGACCTTTCTCCAGAGTCAGCCTAGTCCAGGCAAAGAAGAAAGAGAAACACCTGTAGGGTGCTGGGGATGACCCAGAGAAGCACTGTCTCCACCTGCCCTTGGAACAATCCTGCACCACCCTTGGAGGCCTGCGCTGTTCGTGTGCCTTTAATCTGTCTCTCCTGCCCCCTCTTCTCTCACCGCAACGCAAACTGCAAGCAATAAACCCACACCCACGCTCTTCCTGTACTATTTCTGACAGATCTTCGCCTCCCACCCATACTGTACCAACCAACTCCGTCCCCGTCACACACACACAACATCAATCGCCCTCTCTCTCTCTCTCTCTCTGTGTGTGTGTGTGTGTGTGTGTGTGTGTGTGTGTTAGTTATCATAATATACAATACATTGTAACACAGTGTGTGCCCCATGCTGAAATGTATTGACTTGTATTGTGCGCATCCTCCTCTCCCCCAGCCCCCGTCTCTTTTCTACGTCTGTTCCACTAATGCAAATTTGAATCTAAATTCCCAGATTTATTTCCCCGTGTACTGTATACTGCGACCATTTTCCACTACAGCCCCACACCCCCCTCCCTCCCTGCGCTATCTTCTCTTCCCGGTCATGTCTCCTTTGTATTTTTAAAGTAAAGCAGGAAAGATTATGCAAATGTGATCTCTGACGAGATCGCATCAATGGCCCTCGGCCAATTATTCCCTGTCTCCATCACCCCCTGCCCCCTCTAGCCTTGACAGCTACCTTTGTTTTTGTGGGAACACTGTCTAGTTATGTATGCTAATGAAGTGTGTATACTACGTGTGAATCCATCACTCTGCTTGTCACAAAGACATGCCCACATTGGTTCACTTTAAGAAGAGAAGAAGAATAAGACAAGGTGAGCATACGTAATTCTTTTTCAGTTTGTTGATAAGAGAGCACACAAAAAGAGGGAAAATCTGACTCTGTGTGTGCGTGTGTGTGCGAGAGAGAGAGAGAGAGGCAGACAGACAGACAGATAGACAGAGATTTAAAAATATTGGTCGTAATGTCTTCAGACTCCAACATTTAAAGGTCCTCGAAACACACCTTTAAACAGGCTTTACTGAGTCGTGCAAAATTAATTAAGAGATACAAAATCAAACTATCAAACTATTTAATGTCATCAAAATGCTTGATACGCCTGCACACACTCATGTTGATTCAGTCATATTTTGCACACACACAAACAGAAAAAAACAAACAAAAGCACACTCAGTCCTTCTGCTGCGGTATCTCATACAAATAGTCCGCCATGGTGAGACATCTGTGACGTCACAGTTCGAAACAAAACAAAGCTGGCAATATCGCTTGTTAACGACCCGTTACAAAAATTTAATGACAATGCAATGTACTGCAACTGGACGCACAGATATTGTAGCAGATATTAGCGTGTTGGGTTTTATTCTGTCACCAAATGACTCTAACATCAGATGATTTGCAAAACCTCCATTGCCGTTTGGTTCATTTGAAGCCGGCTACACTTGCTCTGTATATCATTATTCCTCCTTGTCACTCTTATACACACTATTTTAGATGGCACAAGACTTGTTTGGTGTATGACTGCCAGAAGTATGAGTGCGTGAATATATCAGTGTGTGTGTGTGTATAGGATGGGGCCTGGGTATGTTCGTGTGGATACAGGGTGTCTATGGGTGTCAGTAATGTATCTGTATGTGTGTGTGTGTGTGTGTGTGCATGTGCGTGTGTGTGCACATATGTACGTGTCTGTGTTTGTGTGCATGTGCATACATGCATTTATGTATGCCTTCGGTATATGATTCTATTAATTCTGTTTTTATTTCTATTCATTTACCTATTGTTTAGTTGGTTGTATTCCATTTCACTATTGTTAACTGTTTTTGTATGTATTTTACTTCATTTTTTTCAGTTTTCAAACACACACAAATACATGCATACACATATATCCAAGTCAGTTTTAATGTATGTGTAAGCTCTCTCTCTTCCTCTTTACACTGGGAAGGGGGGTGCCAAACAGATACACATTTATGGTTTCATCCATGCATGTGTTGGTGCACTTGCGTGCATGCAAGCAGTCACAAATGTGTGCATGTGCATGGATGTGCTCCTATCCTGACATACACACACGCCCTTGCATATACACAAAAGTGAGTCAGTCTTAACAGAGTGTACATGCACTCTATCTGACGTCAAAAGAAGGTATGATAGCTCTTGAGGCTGCAAAAAAAAAACAACAAAAAAAAACACAGCTTGCATACACATGATGTGAGCAATAGCACTAATTTGAAGCTCTGAAAAGTGTTGCTTCAACAGTGTTTTACAGATAAAAGTGTGTGTCTGCTTACATTACCCTGAAGAATGTGATTTAGGGTAGTCGATAACAATAAAGTTTGCATTAGTTGCTCACATGTTCTTTTATGATGGTATAAGAGAGAGAGGGAGAGAGAGAGAGAGAGAGAGAAAGAGAAAGTTTGTGAGTACCGGTATGTATTTGACATCTGTCACCAAACCCATTTTTTCAAACATTGCAAATATAAAGACGAAGAAAGTGTGGATTTAGAGTTTCAGATTTAATCAAAACAACAATTCAATAAACATATGCTATGTATTCAACCTTTTCACAACAACACTATACTTACATACATACAATCACACATGAGCAAACTGACAAACCAACACACAGAGATGCACACTCACACATCACTGATTTTTATCATTCTGAGTTGTAGAACTTTACAAATCGTTCGATTTCTGTTTCAGCTTGGAACCAATTATGTCCTTCCGTCTAGTGTCTTCAGCTTCAATTCGCTTCAGATGGGTGGACTTGGCCTGCTCCATTTCATTCACCAGCATCACGATTCGCTTCTGGAAAAAAATACATGTTTTGTTGTTGCTGTTGAATCAAGATTCTTTAATGGATTCAAGTGCAATAATTGGAATGCACAAGGGGAATAAAAATGACATTCAATCATCAGCCACTTCACATCTACAAAACAAAAAAACAAAACAAAACAAAATCAGTTATTCTTTCCTTTCCCTTTACTGGACACCCCCTCCCGCCAACATTATTTTCTCCTTTTTTTGCAATCATGTTTCAGTATGGAACACAGGGAAACAGAAGGAGACCAAAGACAAAAGCTGGAGAGAGAGAGAGAGAGAGAGAGAGAGAGAGAGAGAGTACATAGTTGAAAATCAGACAGAGAGCCATAGAGAGACAGAGACAGAAAGGGAGAGGATGGATGGAGGCTGTGGAAGGGGATGGTGGCAGTCATAGAAGGCTATAAGGAAACAAAACTGGACCATGAAATCAAAAGGAAGCACTATATTACTTGTTAGAATGAAACCAATTCTCTGAAGAAAATCCTTCCCAAGCTGTCAGTTTCAGCTCCATTTCAGAGACTTTACAGCTCAACTTGGAGACCACAGCTGGTGAGGAATAAGGAACAGACTCCAACTCTCCACACTTCTCTAAGGCCCAGAATGCTGGAGAATGACTGAGAGTGACCTAACAAAGTTGTCAACCTTCCAAACCAAAAATCTCAAAAGAAGCCTGCGTATCTTCTGACACAATACCATCTCCAATTAACAACTACTCGCAAAATGCAGTCAAGAGAACATGAGACCATGATCATGAGAAGGCAATAGAAATCAACTGGACTTGTCATGTAAAGAGAGCACGCCGCTAACATCACCCAGACAGGCCTTCACTAAAAACCAAAATGTAGGTGGAAGAGAGGAAGGCCAAAGAACTCATGGCGCAGAACACAGGAAATTCAAGACCCTTCAGCCCATCTGGAGTACCATTCAGAGACCTGTGAAAACTGACAAGAGTGGCAGTTCTTTGTTGCTGCTGTACATGCCAGAGGGCATATGGACAGCAAATAAATAAGTACTCCCTTGATGAGTTGTCTCTGTTCAAGTTAGTTTCACTGAATAATTTGCAAACGGGAGTAACACACAATTTGTACCCTGTTTTCACACAATGCCATCAGTGCAAAGCCACAAGATGTCTAGAGAAATTCGGCTGCAAAAGTGACTGATTTAGAACAGTCATCACGTCAATTCCCCATCCTGTCCGTGCTATGTCAATGTCATCTGTTCACAACAACAGCATTAGAGAGAAAAAAAAGCAACAAACAAACCACACACTAGTTTTCTCCTCTTAAAGTCTTAACTCCCGAGAGCAAGGTTTCGGTTGCACCCCTTTTCTCTGCATTCAAATTTTGTATTACGTGTAGCTGACACATTTTGTACTTTCCAAAGTCAATTCAGGTCTAGATTGGAAGCTGCTAGGCAAATCTCGCTCTCTGCCATAAATGAAGCCAAACCGTAGCTTTATTAGGCTTTTATTTTGAATAAACCTTCACCGACGTCACAGTGTCAGACTCTGGTGAGAAACTGGCTTGATTCAAATCGCCCGCCATTTATAGTCCGGTTCAGGCTTTAAGTAAGATCACTAGTTTCAGTTTTAATGAAGTGTCAAAGTGTGTGGACTGATCCATATATGCTACACGACATTTACGCTAAAACAAACAAACAAAAAAAACACCCCAACAAACAAACAAAAGAAAGCAGACACCTGGCCTATACATGAACGCAACAAGCCGGTCAGGTCTTGAGTTCACCACCTAATTATTATAACATCAATGTTACAAAAACAGAGTACTTAGAATGAAGGATTTTTTCTTTCAAGATTTCAGTTCAGGATAATTTTTAGTAGATCAAAGTGATGCTGTCTGATATGGAAGGGTGATGACGGAAAATAGAGCTCAAATTTAAAAGAAAAAAAAAAAGAAGAAAAACAAAGAAACATTCACCAAAAAACTGCCAAGTCCACCACATTTCACAACAATGTCACTGGTAATGGCCCTTCACTGACAAACATGATGCCTGTCAGCAACAGTCCAAGGGCTACAACCAATGGAAACAAACTCCAAACAAAAGAAATTATGAATTGATTTAAATTATCTTTCTTTTCTGACCTGTCTTTGGTAAATTAGTTAATGCAAGTAAAGTGCCTTCTAAAGACTTTATAATGTATTTTGTATACAATGTCACTGGCTAATGCAACAAAGTGTGAAAACAACACGAGGAGGCATGCACTCACTCAACAGCTGATGACTCCATTCAGAGACAATCCTGCCTGACAACATTCCCACTTTCAATTTAGAAGTCTACACGGTTACTTCCCTTGAAAAGCAAAAAGTGTTTGGTGCTCTCACAGAGACTGGCATTTTCATTACAGGCAGGTAAGTGTTCAGACAAAGACATTTTACTGACAAATAAAAAACCATGCCTATAATTTAAAAGCAATATTTTCATAAAACAGAGAGAATGAGAAAGAGAGAGAGAGAGAGTGTGTGTGTGTGTGTGTGTGTGTGTGTGTGAAGTCTCATCAGGAAAACAAACAAGCAATAGAACTCACAGCCAAATGATAGTTCTTCTCTTTCTTCTCCAACTGCTCTTTGGTCAGGGGTGTTGGGCGTCCATCTGATAGACACACATAAATACACATGTAGGAAATGAATCATGTAACATGCAACCTTCCATCCCGTTTTTGAGACCCCTCTTCTTCCCAAAAGAAGTTTGGGTTAGACTTTGTAGGCTGCCAATAAACATTTTTTGTTCACCAAAGCTGCTGTTCATAACTACATACATTGTCTGTCATTCCAAGCTTTTATTAAAAAAAAAAGAAAGAAAAAAGTTTTAATAATAAGTATACAGGTGTAGTCTTTGCAGGCTTGTTCTGTTGTGTCCTTGGGGAAAAGCATTTACTCTGATTTCCCTCACTCCAGGCAGATGTGAATATGTACCTGACCTATTGGGGAGTGTTAAAGCAGCAGGAGAGGATTGGGCTCAATCTTTCTATGTTGAGCCCTTGACACAGTGAATATCAATTCATTTCCCCTAGGACCATAAGAGGTCATGGGACCTTTATCCTGTTTCCTTTGCATCTTTGTCTTTTTTGGCCTTTAGCTGCTTCAAGTGATGGCTCTCAACTCACTGACAGTGCAAGCATCATTTTCTGGTATGTCCAGAATAAGAAGACACATACATATAACAAAGAGCTGAAACTTTATTTAAGCTGGGTAGAGGATGGGAGCATGGTGGTAATCCAGAACAAAACAACAAAAGTGAAAAAAGAAAAAAAAAAAAAAGAAAATTTTTTTTTTGTGTATAATATCACCTAAATATGTGAAATCAGGCAAGTCGTACAAAGCACTTCGTTGTCTTGATCTGTCCTCTCGTGGAAAGTTTCTGCACATCAAAAAATAAATAAATAAAATAAAAATAAAAATAATCACAGCATGCTTTAATACTCACCTAATATACTTTGTATTTAGTTGCCATTAACATGACAATAACATCCAAAGCTGAAAGATACTGTCCCAGTCATTTAAATAGCAAAAATCACCCCCACCCTCAAACACATTGAAAAAAAAAGTGCTCAAACATGTGCACACTTACACACACAAACACACACTTACATGCCCACACACACACTAACACACAGTGTTCACACTCCACTGCTGTGTAAGTGGCATCATCACACACAAAGACAAATCCAGTCTAAGAAAGAGTCAAGCCAAAACTCTTTCTGCAGACATATCTTCAATTATAAGCAAATTTTAGGATTTCTGAACAACATTCACAATAATATATATATATATATATATATACACACACTCAGTGACACTGTATTAAGCAGAATAGTGTAAAATGCCCAATGTACTGGATTAGGGATATAACCAGGTAAATCCAAAATCTGATTATTACGTCATGGAAAGTATCAATTACTTACTCCAGGCCCCATTTTCTAAGAGCTGGCTCCTTCCTCCTCTTGCCTTGTAACACAATGGTAGTGCTCACATGTCGGCTGGCTGATGGTATTCTGACACTCACAGCTGAAACATAACAGTTAAAAACAAATTAAATACCTTGCACATGACTGGAGCAAATACATATGTTAAACTGATGGGAAATGCAAGGCAACAATGGCTTGAAGTTAAAAGTGTGTGACTGTATCTTACCAAGAGCAACAGTACTTGCTGTCTTAACCCTTTCGCTGCCAGGAAAATAAGATTTAAGTGAAATCTATTTGCCAGGGCTTTTTCACAAAAAAACGGGTATAAATTTTCAAAAAATTCTGTGCTCTTTGTTATTGGAGAAAGACCCATAAAAGTATATATTTTCTGAAAGGGAAATGAATAAAGAATACAAAACACACGATGTTTTCCCATTATATATATTTTTTGTGACATGCTGTTGTTTTGTTGTTTTGTTTTTTGTCACATTTTCAACTTGTTTATTACAAACATTAGTAAGGTAATTTGCACTAAAATATCATATTTTCTGGACAAATGGATATCTGCACACACAAAACCATACCAGAACAACCACAATATAAAAAAAAAAACTGAAAAAGAAACATACATAATGCACTGTGACTTCTGCAAGTGATAATATGGATGTGAGGCCACGCCCCCTCAGTCTCCACCCCCCTCCTCTTCACCCCTCTCACATGGTCACTTTATCCAGTTCTCATCAGACCGCATTGGCTGAGTGCCAAGAAAATAGCTCACACTGTGTCCTGCTAAAAATTCAGTGACTTCTGTCGTGTGCTAGAGCTGAACAGCCGGCATCACTCACTGATAGTTGTATCTTGGCCACTCTCTTGATTGCTCCCTTTATTTTCTATCAAATCATCCTGTAAATGTTCACCACTGTCTTCTTCAAATTTATGCTTCAATTCTTTTTGAGCATCAGCTAAAGAAAGTAATCTTGGTTGATTTAGTTCACCATGATCGCATGTCTTGAGCACAGAGTCAGTCCGACATTTTGTTGAGCGAGCGAGGAGAGGAGCCAGGCAAAGACTGCGGCCAGTAACCCAACCAAAACGTTCAAATAAAGGACTGCCTTATGATGCAGATGGTGTTTCTAGCTATGAATAGAATCTAGAAAAATTCCCCAAGCTAAGGCTACCAGCATTTTGTCAACGAACTGAATGCAAAGCAGGGAAAAGTCAGAATATTTTGATGACGAGTTATCTCGTCATTGTGGCAGCGAAGCATACATGCTTTCCATGACCAGTTATCTCGTCATATAGGCAGCCTAGGGGTTAACCATTCCCATACGTCACCTAAAATTTTGCATGCTATATGTTGTGGGTGTACAGAAACCCATGCTTTCTATGAAGGAATGAGTCCTTGCTGTACGTTGTGGGTGTACAGTAACCCATGGTTTCTGTATAGGAACTAATCCTTTGCCACACGTCAAAGATGTACAGTAACCCACACCTGTCCATAAAGCAAATTTGACTTTTTCTTCAGCAAACTTATAAGTTATATGTCACTTGCATGCATTTACTCAAGTGCTTGTCCAAGAGCACTGTGAATCTGGAGTGCCTGTGAGATGGGTCTTGTTACTGACGTCAAACATTTTTTCTGTGGATGGCAGTGCACATGCATGTATGTGTGTGTCTGTATGTTTTTGTCATTGCCAGTGTGTGTGTGTGTGTATGTGTGTGTGTGTGTGTGTGTGTGTGTGTGACTACCATCATTCCCACCCATCTCATTTGCAGACAGACATACACAGACAATGTGCTCACTCACGCATGCACAATGTACACAGGCACATGATACATGCAAATGCACCCACAAACACACTCTTGCATGCAGACATACTCACTCACACACATAAACACTCTTATTCTGCCCTCTTAGGTAATTTGTTCTTCCTCAGGTCATGCACTGCACATGTCATTCTCATATTCATAAGTAGTTCAGTGTCTTTAGATCAAGCTGAAGTGGAGGAACTTCCCATGCACCGATTTGGTGTAGTGGACCATTGGTTGGCCTACACTCTGATGTGGTGGACGTTGTGCCCAGGACTGTTTATGCAGCTGTGCAATGTGGTGTCATTTGCATATCTATAGATACAGATTGTAGGTGATTTCATTTGATTTTATATGGATAATTATATAGCGCCTGTCCTCGGTTGCAAACCAAGCTCAAAGCGCTTTACAAACATAGGGTCATTTGCATAACAGGTTGCATTCCTGGGTAGCTCTAGCCGACTGACGGCTGCCATTGGGCGCTGATCGATCATTTCCTGTGTCATTCAATCAGATTTCAGGCATGCACACATACACACAGACTGACATGTAATGTTTTATGCGTATGACCGTTTTATTTATTTTCCCTGCCATGTTGGCAGCCATACTCCATTTTTGGGGGTGTGCATGCTGTTTATGTTCTTGTTTCCATAACCCACCAAAAGCTGACATGTACAGGATCTTAAGATGTTATGCATGAGTATTTGATCTTCTGTGTGCTTATACACAGGAAGGGAGTTCTTCTTCTTTCCATTACACGACCAACATCGACTTGCCGATGATTCTGTCGTGGTTGATGCATGCTGGATATTTTCCTGTCTCCATAACCCACTGAACACTGACATGGATTACATAACATGTGCATTTGATTTTCTGTGTGCATATACACAGGAAGGGGGATCAGGCACTAGCAGGTCTGCATATATTTTGACCTGGGAGATCGGAAAAATCTCCACCCTTTACCCACCAGGCGCCGTTACCGAGATTCGAACCCGGGACCCTCAGATTTAAAGTCCTACGCTTGGCTATTGCACCCGTCAAGTTCAGGCACTAGCAGATCTGCACATATGCTGACCTGGGAGATCGGAAAAATCTCCACCCTCTACCCACCAGTCACTGTTTCAGAAATTCTCTCTGAATCGGTCCTCCTGCTGCACTAAGTATTCCGTTTGTGATGTGACTGGCGAGTTTATCAATTATCATTATTACCTATCTGCTTCAGTGCTTGGAAATCCCACTCCCCCTTTGCGATCGGGTGGGCTGTAACAGTTTCAACAAACTGATTTGATGTTGCAACACAAAAGTTTTCGTACACGTACTTAGTGCATGTTATATCATTCCATGTGAGTGCTGTCCACCACCTTCCCTACTTGTCGCAATCTGAAACGTCAACTTCTTCATTCATCAAACCTTCACAGCGTTCGTCACCACTCATTCATTTAACCATCTTTATCTTCACCAAACCCTTTCTTTCCTACACACTACCATGCGTATTTTTAGTTTAATACGAGACACAAATTTACCTCTCTGAAACAGTGCAGAACACCTTGAGCATGCCATTTTGTTTCAATGTCGCATCTCTTTACCGAAAAGTTTACAATGAAGTGAGATAGGCCTAGTGGTAAATAAATGAGCGACGACTGAAATACTCAGTGTTTGCAAATGAAGTAAACCTGTTTTTTTTGCGGGCATGTAACAAACAATGATTCTTTGTGACAGAAACTGGTCTGGAACTGTTTGTTTAAAAATGTTGTCACATTCTTTATTTCATTGAGCATTGCCAGTGTTATATGATTTTTTGCGGTTCATGAATAATAAAACCGAACAAAAATACTTTTTTGCTTTGGCTTTTATAAATGATAGATAGAAACAGTAAACAAGCAAACAAACAAAAAGTATGGACTTCGCAAAATCAGTAGATTCAGATAATATTTTCCATCAACGAGTACAGCAATGTTTGCACTCCAATAATACATAATAATACCTCCCTTTGCAGACGATTTATTCTAGGAACCCGTGACTGGCAGATTGCTTTCACTGCCTGTGACGCACACAGGTGAGATTATTACGAGCGCAGAAACCACAACAGTGGTTTAAACATAAGCAGATTTTTTCCCAGGGTACTTTTAAGCTATTCTTTCACTTGTTCGATGGGCGCTTTGTACAATTATGCGCAGAAATAACGACTCCTGGAACATTCCCTTAAAAGGAAGTTTTTAAAGTCGTCTGCTTCGTCATAAACACCAGTGACTGCTAAACGTGTTTGCAAGATGCCGTGAGCAAGGAGTAAACATACAAAACAATAGGGTATGGCAACAACGAAGCAGACAACTTTTTAATGCAGAACCGAGGTAAATGTACGCAAACCAAAGCAAAGAGAGGCAAATACCAATCGAGTGGTTACCTACACTCAACAGAGATCTAAAAACACACACTCGAACAGCCGCCTATTATTGTGTGTAAACAATGAAAATTCCATTGAATCAGTTGGTAAATCTTTCCTTTTATTGTTTAAAATCTTTAGTGCACACCAGATTGATTCCAGGCCCTTTTAAAAGTAGAGAAAAAGAAAAGAAACACACACGACATTCCACGACAGAAGTGTGGAAATGAGAACAGACACGCCCCTGAGTTGAGCATGTCATAATGACGAGATAGAGACCAGCAGGATACCCGTTGGGAGAACATGAAAATGTTACATTTCACATAACTAATACAAACTATGAAACACACTTGGCATTGATCTCACAATCAATGGGAACGGCCATACCAATTGATTAGTTAAGAGATAACATTAATTCTGTGGTATTGTGTTCAGACACATTAAAAATCATAGATAAAATGAGAGTGACATTTTGGTTTTCCAGTGATTTTTTTTTTTTTTTTTTTTTTTTAATATTGTCTGTGTGTAAGTCTGCTGCTCATTAATCCTTTAATGAATGATAAATAACCAAAGTCTGCTGCTCTTTGACCCTTCAACTCATTGAACCCTGCGCTCTAGCATTGCTAAGGCATGGAAATTTGTTACATAAAACAGATTCCAATATGCCTTGACAGCAAGCAAATAGTACTGATTTCTACAGTGTGTCTGGCTGTGTCCACATGTGTTATTTGAAGGTGATGAGCGGTCAATTTCATTATACTTCCTGTGTTTTTCAATATCAATATGGTAGGGCCCCAGAGTTGAACAAATGGGTTAACGAATGGTAAATGACTATGTCTGCTTCTCTTTGATCTTTTTTTAATCGTAAATAACTTATGTCTGCTTCTCTTTGATCCTTTGATGAATGGTAAATAAGTATAACTTGTATAAGTCTGCTTATCTTTGATTCTTTGATGAATGGTAAATAACTAAGTCTGCTTCTGTTTGATCCTTTAAATTAGTGAATGGTAAATATATAAGTATGTAAATCTGCTTCTGTTTGATCCTGAAATGAATAGTAAATAACTATAGGTCTGCTTCTCTTTTTCTGCCAATTCCAGCTGGATGACTCCCTGAAATGGCTGCGGATGAAGAATCAAGAAATGAGGATGGCGGAATGTGGGCAGCGTTGCCAGACCACATTCTGGTGATGGTGCTGTCCTACCTGACACCCCACCAGCGTCTCCAGATGGCGCTTACCTGCAGGAGCTGGAGCACCTGTCTCAAGCACCCCCTCTTTTGGCGTCGGTTCCTGTGTCACTTTAAATCACCAGGCCATGAAAAGGTGATTAACTGCATGACTTTTGTATTCTTGTTCAGCCGTTGTGAAGATGTGCACACACACACACACACACACACACACACACACACACACACAGAGATACACACACACACACACACACACATTGACGCACATACAGACACAAACACACACACACACACACTTTGACACACACACACACATTGACACACACACACGCACACACACACTTTGACACACACACACACATTGACACACACACACACACACACACACACACACACAGTGTCAACATACAAACAATTTAGGTATTGGGCACAGTGGAAACTCCATACAGGATATCAAAATTTAACTTTAAGCTACAACAAGATGTCAACAAGTGGTTTTTGATACTAACAAGCCAACTTACAAACTGTTCAGGTATTGAGTGCAGTGGAACACCATGGTCACCGGATTCGAGCCTTTGTAATGGAAATAGACCAAAGCAGTCCAGACAACCGCAAAAATGCCTGCAAAGTGAGTGACCTATGGGTTGTGGGCTGGTTGATTTATTTACAGTCCATTTGCACAAGTTGGTAATTTGACTCTGTAAATTAATGAAATAAGGTGAATTAATTGAAATTACACAGAAGAAATCATCTAGATTATAACAAAAATAATAATAAAAGGGAGTCAGGGAGGTGGGAAAAAAGAATGAAAGATTGAGTTAAGAAACTGCCTTTACTTGCAGCCTTTTTTGTTTTCTCATTTTTATCATTCAGTTGTTTTTTTATGCGCTTAGTGTAATGATATATATTGTCTAAATCTCCCTGTAATATGAATACGCAGAAAGTCAGTGATAAAAAAAGTGGGTTCATATGTCTGTCTGTACACCCATCTCTCTGTCCACTCAGTTGTTTCTGCCAGTCTCTGTTAACCTATCTCCTGTGTTTTCAGGCTTTGAATCGTCTAGCCAAAACCACCGGGCGGAAACTAACATCACTGGAAATTCATTTTGTTGGGCAAAATCCCTACTTCTATGCTGGGCAGGAGTTTGTTGTTGAGTTGAAACTTCTCTTTGGCTGTATTGAGGACAACCCAGAACCATTCAGTCTTCTCACACACATTGATCTCAGTGGGTTGGACATTGCATTAGATGATTCGTTGTTTGACATTCTGGCAGAAAACCACCCTCATCTGGAGTTCCTGAACATTCAAAACAAAAGCTTGGTATGCAAAGTCAGCTCAAGGTGTATGCAGCGCCTGGTATCACGGTGCAGAAAGTTAAAAGACCTGCGAGTCTTTCATCTGAGTTTAACGGATGACATTTTGACAGACATTGCTGAACAGAATGAACCATGCCTTCAACGTCTGTCCATCATTTACAGACGTGAGACAAAGTACACGTCAGATTTGTCCTCAGAGGCTTGGTCCAGGCTGGTCACTCGGATACCCTCGCTGCGTGTCACCCTGGGCTTTGACCACACATGCCCGCTTCACAGAATCAGTGAGGTCATGAAGCCAGAAATCCCTGTGACAGAACTTCGCTTAGAGACCTTCACACGGATCTACGAAGAAGTCAACCTGGCCACAAGCTTTTACAAGGAAACCTTGGAGAAGCTGGTACTGCAAACACGCAACTCAGAAGAGCTTGGGCAGGCACTGCTGAGGCTTGCGGAGAAATGTGAGCAACTGAACGCCTTGTTGGTGTACTGTGTTCTGAGCCAGGATGTCATTGACCGCATTCTGGACCTGCGCCCACTGATGAGGCAGCGAGGATCCTTCATTCTCAAGTCCACCTTGGAGGAGGGGCCCTGGGTTGTAGGAGCAGAAACGAATGAGGAGGCAGAGGAACAGCTGATTGAGCATCGTTGAGCAGGAGCTTTGACATTTTGTGCAGTGATCAGAGTGTGCGTTTACATCTATGAACTGTTGTGAGTATTGCCTGTGTATTTGTATTATTGTGATTGATGCCAGATGTGCAAAGCTTAATTTGTGTGTAGCAGAACAAAAGAGCATGTTGAATGTGTATTGTTGCAAAAGCATGACATTTTGTTGACATAAGAAAAAAAAAAGCTAGTGTCAGCATCTTGCTATATGCCAGGAATTTCTTGCCAAATGCATAAATCATTTCTGACACTTTCTGCATTATGATTGTTACAAGTTGATCAAACAGCTGATCAAAGAGCAGCTGCGCCAAATAAGTGAGGAGACAGAAAGAAAGAACAGACGTATTGTGTTATAATCTGTCTTGATTGTATCAGTTCATCAGTATATGTGTCAGCTAATAGCTGCATTGAAAGGCTCTTTCAGTCTTTGGTAATAAAAATAAATATACAGATTGTTTTTTAGTTTGACCAAAAACAAACAAACAAAAAAAAACCCATACCAATGAAAAAAAGGAAATTACTCATACCCCCCCAAACAAACCAGAAAGAAAAGCAACCACCAAAATGCACCCAAACAAAGAAACTAACAAAAATAAAACCGAATTACAAACAAAATTAAACCTGTTAGTTACTGTAATTATTGTTTACACACACACACACACACACAATCTCCATTCCTGTCTTGCCACTGTGGTTGGAAGCACATTGTGTTAGCTCTGAGAAACATTGTTCAAGCTTTGGTCTGGTCCACATGGTACTAGAACGTACCATGATCTGAGGTAGGCGTACAATTCTTTTCTTCAAATTGTTCTCCTCATTTCAGTCATTTCCTTATTCTTCTTCTGTCTCCTCCTGTGTGTGTAAATTTGTATGGGTGTGCATGCATGTGTATGAGAGTGAGAGAGTCTTTCATCTGTCCTCTTTTTTTGTTTGTTTGTTTGTAAACGACCTTGAACAATATTCCATTTATAGTATAAGGGAGGTAATATATGAAGGGCGACCATGGTCCAGTTATACTTTTGTTTTTGATGTTACTCAACTTGCGGACTAGTATTTTGCGCAGGACATTGATAAGACCCCTGCCAGTGTATGTAAGATTGTGCCACAGCAAGTATATAAAATCAAACATAATTTTGGGGGAAGAATCCTTAAAAACCTGTTGGAACTGAATGCTGTAAATTAGGTCCATCAGATTTTACTTGTGTTACGATTTGTAGATGTCACAATATTTATTGGCTATTATCACTTTATATCTTCTTTACAGAAGGGACTTAATTGATGCCTTACAAGCTAATTGTAAAGAATGTAGACTCTATGTTAATCAGGATAAGACCAAAGATGTTTTATTTTGTGGAAGAAAAATTCACCTGGTATTCTCACTTTTTTTTCTTCTAACCAATGCAAAAAGTTTAGTGGTAATTGGTATGCATATATTTTTCAAAGGATGAAACTGTGCATGTGATGGATTACTGAAATCAATGTTCTCTTTGTTGTAGTTGGCTCAAAGGAAGTGTTTGCCTCAGATTACTATTTCTCAAGCAGAAACTTTGTCAATCAAAGAAGATACCAGTTGTATGGTGGTGAAATTTTTAACACTTGTTCAGATTAATGAATAAACCTGCAATGATCTGCGCAAGAATAGGAATCTGTTATGTTCAATCGAATCAGTGATGGTCAGGATGGCTGGCTGATGAAACCTTCATGTTTCTGTTGGGATGGGTTTTTTTTTCTTCTAAGATAAGATAAGATAAGAAGATAAGATAAGAATAACTTTATTATCTCCACCTGGAGAAATTTGGTCAGGTGCATTATCACAACATAGACAAGTAAACAACATGGGGACCATAACTGTAAAAGCCAACAACAGCCCCAACAAATATTACGAAGATATAAATGTAAAAAATATCACATACATCGTTTCATACATACATCCACGCACTGCAGGTAATAACTAGTATTCTTAATGTAAAAACAGAAAGAATTAAGAAACATTATTTGAATATAATTATAAACATAGCCTACTATACTGCACATTGATTATAATAGACAGATAAGATAAGAATAAAGATGGATTGCGGAAAACCACAACCAGATAATCAGAACACTCCCGCACCGCACCCCCCCGCACACCCCCCACACCCCACCCCACACACGCAGATAACTTGATCAAACAAGAGTAATAAACATATGTTCTCAAATAAAAGCATTTCACATATTCGCTTTTAAAAACATTGCAATTAATTATTACATCGTAATTATTAAACAGAAATATATTTAGAATATGGACGTTAGCATTAGACATATTCATTGTACATTCATCCTGCATATTGCAGATTATTCTTCCTACATATTGCACATTCATTATAACCAATTGTCACGTTTTAAGCTCAGTAAACACACACACACACACACACACACACACACACACACACACACACCACAACTAGAACAAGGTACAGCCTATCATGCACGGACTTTCACACGTCTCACATGAGAGTGCGCGCGCGCACACACACACACAGAGTTCTCAAGAATTTAAAAGGTGGATTGAACGTGGAATAAAAGTCTTCAGAGCTCTGGATTTCAACTTAAAAGTTCTGTAGCGTCGTCCTGATGGCAATAGCTCATAATACTTTGCTAAAATATGGGTGTCGTCAGTTGCTATCTGCCTGCTTTTTTTAACCACTCGACTTTCATACAGCTCTTGCATACTAGCTTGTTTCACTCCCACAATTTTACTGCATACACTCATGACATCGTTCAAAACACGCTTACTCCTCACTCCCAAACTTCCATACCAGCACATAAATGAAACTGTAAGCACAGACTCGATACAACATCGATAATAACTTTGAAGAATATTTGAATTTATACCAACATTTCTAAGCTTCTGTAAACAAAAAATTCTAGATTGACATTTCTTATGAATGGAATCAACATTTCTGTCAAAAGTCAGCTTATTGTCTAAGATGGTCCCTAAATATCTATATTCATTGACCCTCTCCACTGTTTGACCATCAATAACAAGGTCAGCTACAGGCAAGGGGTCTTTCCGAAAATCTATTAACATTTCTTTTGTTTTCAATACGTTGAGATCCAGATAGTTTTTCTCACACCAGGAACAGAACTTTTTAATTTCACTGAAATAAATAGCATCAGAGTTGGACAGATCTTCAATTGCTGAATCATCAGAATATTTTATGACAGGAGTTTCCTCCGTGCCTCTGCAGTCATTTGTGTACAGTGTAAAAAGAACAGGGGACAGCACTGTACCTTGGGGTGCACCAGTAGAAGTAGATTTTAGAGAAGAGTGGGCAGAATGAAAGCGGACGGACTGAGTTCTATTGACAAGAAAACTTATTATCCAAAGAGTAAGCTTCGGATCAACATCCATGCCTAGCAGTTTGAGAGCAAGGAGATGAGGTTGTATTGTGTTAAAAGCAGAAGAGAAGTCAACAAAAAGGATACGAACGAAAGATCCCGTGTTATTCAAATGAAGGAAAGCATTATGAAGGAGAGTTAGGATAGCATCGTCAGTACTTCTGTGTGCTTTATAAGCAAACTGAAGAGAGTCAAGCTGCTGTTCAGTGAAAGAAAGAAGATGTCGGGAGAATAATTTTTTCAAAGCATTTCATCACTACTGAAGTCAGGGCAACAGGACGGTAATCATTTAGTGCGGCTGGGTTCTTTTTCTTGGGGATAGGACAGATAGTAGATTTTTTCCAGATGCTGGGGACAGAGCAGTCCTTCAGAGACCAGTTGAAAATTTTACAGAACACGTGACACAACTGGGAAGCACATGTTTTCAGTAATTTTCCGCAGATATTGTCGGGGCCAATTGCCTTCGTGACATTCAGTTTTAAAAATAAAGATTCAACAACTTTTGCATCGATCTCAAAGTCTTCTACTGTTTGTCTTCTTTATGAATAAGTTGGTAAGTTCTTTATTTAGTGTACCAATGTTGTTGTTTTTATGGGTTTTTTTTTATATTCTGTTATATTTATTTCATTTGTGTGTGTGTGTGTGTGTGTGTGTGTGTGTGTGATTGTGTGAAGGGGTATGTTGTTTCATCTTGCTTGCTGAATCACCACAAACAGGTACACATGACAAACATTTTTCTTTCAGTTGTTAAGTTCATCCAGATAGAGCATGTGTGTACACCACTGGATAACCTGTATGAATTAGTGTATTATACTGTATATACTGTGATGTTTAATGTTTTCATCTGGGATATGAGTGTGTGTGTGGTATTGTTTGATGTGGTGTAGTGTGTGTGTGTGTGTGTGTGTGTGTGTGTGTGTGTGTTTGTAGGAGGGTGGACTATACAGCTCTGTATATCTGTCTTAGAACTAGATGCTGGAGAGATGACAGGAAGGAAATGTATACCGGTACATATGAAACCAGCCATAGGTATCAAAACTTACACAAACAAATATAGACAAGCAGAGAAAATAGAAACCAGAAATTCCTTGTCCGTTTTGTTAGTTGCAAAAGATGTGACTGGTAATAAACATGAATAGTGGCAAATATACTGGAATGATATGTTACATTGCATGATTTCTCATGTTTTCACCATGTATGGCATGTTGCTATAATATCTGCAATGGCATAACTGTGATGGACTATTGCATTGATTTTCTAGCAGCAAGTTTGTTTCAATAAAATGAAATAAAAATAAAAAGCACAATGTGCTACCCATCTCTTTGGCATACAAATCTTATTCTGTGATAGAAAACAAACAAACAAAAAAACCAAACAAGAAACAAACAACAACAGAATTCTATTTTCTTAATACTGAATTTGGGTTAAGATGTTTAATTTATCATATCTTAATCTTACTATGGAAATTCATGATTTTATGATGAACTTCCATTACCTTTGAGTGTTTAACAATTTAATACAGTATTGATTTTATATTTAGCTTAACTTTGTATTTGTCCAATATTCCATGCAAGTGCTTAAGCATGTTACAGATGCAATTTACCTCATATTAAAATAAAAATAACCACCACAAATTCAGTCACCAATGTCTTTCAATTCATTTTTAGTGTAAAAAGAAAGGGAAAAGAAAAAAAGATAGGCCATTGCATAAATTTTCCAACAGAACAGTCTTATTCTCCAAGTGTTAAAAAACACAAACAACTATTATGTTGCCGCTCCTAAAAAAGAAAACAGAAAATAAATGGCATGTAGTCAATAATGCCATTTTCTTTTTTTTCAAAACAACAACAAAATCATAAAAATATGCATAGTCATAGATGTCATTAATTATCTTGGTAGTAAATGAAATATTAAACACACACACACACACACACACACACACACACACACACACAGAGAGAGCAAAGTATACATTCTTCAGTTTTCTTTTTTTTTCCCCTTGCAAAACGTTCTTTTCATTTCAAACTCTGTTTTTGTCATGATAAAAAAACAACAACAAAAAACAAAAACAAAAAAAGCACCCAAAAAACCCACCACATTCCCAGTTGTCAAATGACTTTGAAATTTCTATTTTTGACCAACCCCCCCCCCCCACACACACACACACAACACACACAAACAACAACAACAAAACCACTCTCATCACTCAAAAGCATGTTGCTGTAAAATATGCACACACATGAATTTTCCATGTTCTTCATAAAAAGAAAAAGAAAACCCACTGTAACAGAATGATTATAGATAGGTAGACTGGTAGGTAGATAGATAGATGCCAGTCATTGCATCGTGCTCAGAAACATTTCTGGCATTGAGAATATAATATCATGGATAATGCAAAACTATCCACCTGCTATGTTTTATTTACTAATTAATCATCCCCAGCCCCCATCACCCTTCCATCCCGTCAACTCATTACTACAACAGAACAATACCACCACCACCACCACCACTACTGCTGCTACTACTACTACTACTACTACTACTACTACTACACACACACAAAAAGCCCAAGGAGAGATGTCATACATGCAGCAAGTACAGCCATACCAGAATGGTGACATTGAAATGAAACCGACGTCCAAATGAGAGAGAAGTTGCGCTGTGAACATCAGTAATTATTTCATGTAAATGAATCATTGGTACTTCATTAAATCATTTGACATAATATTATTATGCAAAGATTTTACAGTTGAAATATTGTACTGGTGCTTCTTGTGTTTGAATATGAAAATTGTGATACTATTTCATTTTGTGTGATGACTAGGAGGGGCATATAACGTACAAAAAAATAAACTAATCAGTTCACAATGGTTTATAATATATACAAATTGCTTTGCTCAAAACTTATTTTGTTTTTTCTCAGAGCCAGAACTGACACAGATGTGTGATGGTAAGAATTTGTGCATTAGTGAACTGAAGGTTAATAGTTTTCTTCTGTGAATCATGATTACATCGGTTTATTTCAGATGAACATGCTGATCAAACAAAGCAAAAAACTTGTGGATCTTTTTTTTTTTACATATTTTATTGATAGCTGGTTAAATCTTTGTTTACACTTGTACAGTTAATAAAGTAAATCCAACAGTACAAAAAGTTCATGAAAGATCTCAGACAGGCATGTGAAGGTATGTTTTTTTAAAAACTAACCATGGAATGGGACAATTTTCTGAGTGCTTCGTGCAGGACTAACATTTGCAATATTATATGGAATCTATGTGTTTATGAATACTTGTTTTGTACACATTATTTTCATGTTGAATGATCAATGTTCTGAGCAATAGTCTGTTTTAACTTCCCAATATACACATTAAATTACAACAGTTGAAAAAAAAAATTAAAATGTCTACAAGTAGCAATATCCTAAAAACTGTTTAACTGTTGAACATGATGAAAAGTTTATAATTTTGGGCTACATTTTGGTGTTTTATCTATTTGCATGAAAGTTATAGTGTGTGTGTGTGTGTGTGTGTTTTGATGTATGTGCATGAGAGTGTTACAGTGTGCATGCGCATGTGTGTGTGTGTGGGAGAGATAGATAGATAGAGAGAGAGAGGGAGAGAGAGAGAGACTTCCTTTCACAACACATACAAATATAGATTAACTACTTTACCCACTCTTGACAGTCTTCACCCATCTGTTTTATTTGGAAGCATCGGCATCACTGTACACGACAACAAGAACCATCCATTCACCACAGGTGTTTAGTACACCCGACATAGGTACAGCTGTTTTACATCATTACTACAGAAGTTCAGGAAGGCAGGGATATTGCCAAAGAATGCCTCCCACATTTAAGGCAACAAGACATCAGTGTGATATTTATTTAGCTCCATCACAAACACTGTTCATTTTTGGGTCTACACATACGCAAAAATGTGTTTTGGTGATTTGTATAATTCTTCATTATTTGTTTTCTTATACTCTATCATCACTTTCCTGTCATTTGAAGAAGAAGAAGAAGAAGAAACAACAACAACAACAACAACTACTAATTAAACAACTAAAGTGGACAAGGAAAAAGAAAGAAAAAAAGCCTGCAGAATCCATGGTTGCTTTTGTTAAAAGTTGTCCCTTCTCAATATCTTCAAGATGAAAGTATATCCTCCTTTAACAATGGCAGTTTCAATGAAGAGAAAACTGAAAGTTGGATGGGGTGTAAGTGGGGTAAGGGGTTGGGGGAGGGATTTTGCAGGTAGAAATGTTTTTTATTCGCAAATATCATAAAACAGTTTCCCTGCTTCCACAAAGATGACATTACTTTTCTGACTCTCACTGTGATTTGTATAATTCTTTATTATTTGTTTTCTTATACTCTATCGTCACTTTCCTGTCATTTGAAGAAGAAGAAGAAGAAGAAAAAAATATCGTCACTTTCCTGTCATTTGAAGAAGAAGAAGAAAAAAAACCCAACAACAACTACTAATTAAACAACTAAAGTGGACAAGGAAAAAGAAAGAAAAAAAAAAAGCCTGCAGAATCCATGGTTGCTTTTGTTAAAAGTTGTCCCTTCTCAATATCTTCAAGATGAAAGTATATCCTCCTTTAACAATGGCAGTTTCAATGAAGAGAAAACTGAAAAGTTGGATGGGGTGTAAGTGGGGTAAGGGGTTGGGGGAGGGATTTTTCAGGTAGAAATGTTTTTCTTTTATTCGCAAATGTCATAAAACAGTTTCCCTGCTTCCACAAAGATGACATTACTTTTCTGACTCTCATCCTTGTCCCTTAAAATGGTCACACACTGCCTGTACTTTACCCCTTTCCCATTATTTCTGGCTGGTCCTTGTTTAGTTTCTAGTGAATTAAGTCAAACTCGCTCCTTTCTCAAAATCAGACTTGATGAAAACAGAGTTAAGGAAGAGATCAGACAGGATTTTTACCTGTCCATGTCCCCGTTTGGTCACCCCCCCCCCCCCCCCCCTCTTTGTCAGTGAATCATGGAGTAGTTTGGGCACTTCTGGTTTAAAAAAAAAAAGGATCATGGGGTGATTTGGGCACTTTTTGGTTCTTTGTCAGCCAATAATTGATTTGGGCACTCTTTGGGTCTTTGTCATGGATCATGAAGTAATTTGGGCACTTTTGGGGATCTTTATCAATTGATCACATGAGTAATTTGGGAGCTTTTTTGGTCTTTGTTTGTGGATCATGGAGTAATTTGGGCACTGCTGGTGTGTTTGTCAGTGAATCATGGAGCAGTTTGGTCACTTCGTGGGTCTTGCTATCTCTCAACCAGTCACAAATTTAATCACAACTCCATGCAGTAAAGTTGTCCATTCACAAGGTGCTGCAGAGAATTTTGGGCTGAACCTTGACCTGTTCTTAATTTCAAGTTGTGACAGAATTCCAAGGAAACTCTATTTGAAATGTATACAAAAATAATTTCTGGGTCCGACTAAAGAATTTTTTTTTTTTTAAGAAAGGCAACAACCAACAGTTTGACAGCAACTGTTAGCATGCTCCTCACAGACAGACATACTGACAGACTGATTTTGTTCCCACTTTCCTTCCACTGGCAGAAGAAACGTCAGGAATGCCTTGCAGTAACAGACCAACAGGACTGATGTTTATCTGCTCTTCATCAGCATTACATGTAGCACAGCAATAATCTCAAGCAATAAACAACAACAACAAAGAGCAGAAACACTGACATCACACTTGAAATATCAAAACTGCATATACAAAATATTTACAGATCAATTAATAAAACTAGAAATATATAAGTTCGTGAGCAAACTTTTTTCTATTTTTTTTAAGCAAACAAATGAAATGGAACACACTATCTAATTAAAAATACGAAAGAAAATAAATATAGCTTACAAAGTGTACACATTCCCAAATGGAATATAACTGCAAATGCAAAGTAAAAGCATCATATAATACTACCACTAATGTAGAAAACAGTGGTGACCTTGAGTATGAAAAGAAAATAGTTTTGATTCCATTACAATTTACCCATGTGTAGCATTAACTTAGCAAAAACTTGTTTGTGCACTGTTGAGTGTTACCACAGAGAGATTTCTGGTGATTTCATTCCCATGTCAACGTTACATTAACACAACACCTTAACCAATACACATACATATATATGTGTGTATGTATACATATATGTAAAGTGTAAGTAAATTGAAAATGATGTTCTGATATGTTTTCAAAAATTTTTGATAATGGAAAAGATTGAAAAATGGGCACAATAGCCAAGTAGTTTTGAAGCGTTGGACTTTCAATCTGAGGGTTCTGGGTTCGAATCTCGTAACGGCACCTGGTGGGTAAAGGGTGGAGAATTTTCCGATCTCCCAGGTCAACATATGTACAGACCTGCTAAAGCCTGAGCCCCCTTCATGTGTGTAAGCATGCAGATCAAATACATTAAAGATGCTGAAATCCATGTCAGCATTTGGTGGGTTATGGAAACAAGAACATATTCAGCATGCACACCCCAAAAATAGAGTATGGCTGCCCATATAGCATGGTAAATAAATACAAGAGAGGCAAGGCCTTCAAGACTCACTTGTGATAAATTAAGTCCCCTAGCATTAATTACAGAGTAATTTCCCTTTTTTACTATCTCCACCAAAACGTTTGCAAAATAAATAAAAATTCCATGCTTAGCAAAAGAAGTTCCTGTTTGAACAAAAAATGATAATAATGACTCCTCTTGTTGTTGTGTCAGAATAAGAGGTCAAAGTGCCAAGTTTAGAGAATATAAAAAATATAAATATAACAGTAAATGCAGTTTGCATATAATTAGGCTTTTTAAAAAAAATATTTTTTGTGCCCATCCCAGAGGTGCAATATTGTTTTAAACAAGATGACTGGAAAGAACTGAATTTTTCCTATTTTTATGCCAAATTTGGTGTCAACTGACAAAGTATTTGCAGAGAAAATGTCAATGTTAAAGTTTACCACGGACACACAAGACACATGGACACACACACACACAGACAACCGAACACCGGGTTAAAACATAGACTCACTTTGTTTACACAAGTGAGTCAAAAATGGTCATACACATAAAATGTTACATGTCTGCATGAGTATTATGTGTGCGTGACCGAAAAACCTGATTGAAAGACACAGGAAATGAATGATGAACGCCCAATAGCAGCTGTCAGTCGGCTCTACCCAGTCTGTTGTGCAAATGACTCCATATATGTATAGCGCTTAGAGTTTGGTCTTCAACTGAGGATAGCTATATAGGTGCTATATAGGTATCCATATCATATCAAAAAGATGGACGGATATGCTTGTTGCGTGTATGAAATGGAAAATACTATAAAAAAAAAGAAAAAAAAGAAGAAAAAAGGTCCAATGTTTAAGTGCATGGATGTTCATAACTTTGTATGAATGTTCAGAAATTTGAATAAATGTCAAAAAGGGAAGGCCACGACAACAAGGTTCATGCAATCCTCATGTTGAAGCAGTGGGATTCTCACCTCGGCAGGACAGAGGGTCACCAGTGCTGATCACATCAAAGCTAAGACACATCACCGCCAGCACCACAGAGAAATGCATCTTAACCCCTGCACTGAGCCACTTTACTGCTGCTGCTGAGTACGCTTGTCAGTGAAAGCTGTCATCTCACTGTGATAAAACTCAGCCAAGGCTACATTCACACTATGCCCAGCCAGTTACTGATACCCAATTGCCATCAGCCTAACACAGCAACACATCTCAATCAGAAACTGCAAGTTGCTGTCAGCTACGGCGCTCTCCAGAAGACAGAAACAAATATTATTGGGATTCACACTGCTTGTATCACTGAAGATTTCCATCCCTTGAACCAGTCATCCTTATCTGCCAACACAAATCAAAAAGCAGGCTGGAGGTGGCTGGTGAATACTTATCGATGGCATTCATGGCAGAATTTCACAAAATGATGTGAGCACAATTTCTGGCCAGGTGCTGTCAGTTGCTGTTATTTGGAATTATTTCTCTTGGGAATTAATACCTTTCACTAGAACCATTCAATAAAGAGCTTAATGCATCTAGAAAACAAAAAAATCAATCAAAAAGAAGAAGAAAAAACAACAGAAGTGATGGAAATTGAACAATTCAATGGGATATCCGCCAATCTTTTTCATCAGTGATGCAGCAGACAAATGTTGTTTTTTAAATTCTTTTATATACAATTTGGCTTTGTGTTTGGAAGGGTAAATTTTCAGTCTGGTGTGGAAAAAAGTGTAGAATTTTGTTAGGCCACATGTGTGTGAACCCTGAACAAGAACAGGAACAAAGTGAGCACACTGACAACACAGGACTACAGTAGTCTGGTGCTTTATAAAAGCTAAGACAGGAGAAAAATGCTCCTGAAACACCTTCTACAGTATCAGAATAAATGTCAGGATATCAGTACAGATGTCTTCCTTTAAAAAAAAAGTAATCTTTCATTCACAGTATCAAAATAAATGTCAGGATATCAGTACAGATGTCTTCCTTTAAAAAAAAAAGTAATCTTTCATTTATGAATGATAATTGTAAGCCTTTATGGAGACTGAGCTTGGCTGTAGTTTATTTCCATTTGCTGTTGGAATTATGTTATTGCAAAATTCATTGCATTCAGTGTTTTTCCAAGAGAAGGTGCAAACAATTCCATTCTGAAATATTTAACAAGTAATAAAGAGTGGTAAGTCTCTTCACACACAAGGTACACTTCCTCAAGTGTCGGGGTTTGCTCCAATGTACTTGTTATTTACCTGTGTGCTAGCTGAATCAGAAGCATAAGCAGCTAAATGATTTGAAGTTGTGTATCTTGTGTATAAAAAGAGTCACCACCCTTTATTATTTGTTAACCATTTATTTTTCTTGTGTTTGTGTTCTTTCATTCTGAAATATTGTTTGCATTCATTTTCACCTTCTATTAGAATTATTCTTTAAAATAGTTTGTTCTTGCTAGTCCTTTTCATATATCTATAATAATAATTTTACATGATTCCCCCCCCCCCTCCCCCAATCATTCTTAAGTATCAGGTGCATGCATTTCCAAACACATCATTGGATCAGTACTTCCTTGACTCGCAGAGAGCAGCCAGGGGCAGAGGAGGCAACAAAAAAAGTGGAGTACCTCTACTTCACCTGTTTCCTGTTTTGCCTACAATTTGTGGCCACTTGAAAGTTTGACTCTTTGTCCTGCTTCAACACCACTCACGGTTCACACATTCAGCCTACTCTCTCTCTTTTTTTGCATTTGTGGACTGCACCTCCCATCTTCACTTAAATGTACAAGCAGGTTTTATGTGCATGAACATTTTTACCCCTCCATGTAGGCAGCCGTACTCTGTTTTCTGGGAAGTGCATGCTGGGTATGTGCTTGCTTCCATAACCCACTGAATGCTGATAAGGATTACTGGATCTTTAACGTGTGTATTTCATCTTCTGCATGCATATATAAATGATGTGTGTGCAAGAATTAGCAGGTCCGCACATACCTGTGAGATCAGAAAAATCTTCACCCTTAACCCACCATGTGGTGAAGACTGGGGACTGAACCCCAGTAACTCTGGTGAAAATCCAGCACTCTAACCATTCAACCACCACACCCATCCCTCTCTAACACACACACACGCAATCTAGAAAGTGTTATTTTTTGTTTGGTTATCAAAACACATACACACACATACGGACACACTGAGAGCACCTACGTACACAGGTGAACTAGGAAAAGGTAAACTGGGATCAACAATTTAGTGACTGGTGAATCAGGAACAGGTGAACTGGGATCAACAATGTAATGACAGGTGAATCAAGAACAGGTGAATTGGGATCAACAATGTAATGACAGGTGAATCAAGAACAGGTGAATTGGGATCAACAATGTAATGACAGGTGAATCAAGAACAGGTGAACTGGGATCAACAATTTAGTGATTGGTGAATCAGGAACAGGTGAATCAGATTGATACCGAAAAGTGCGGAGAGAAAAACTCAAAATGTGACTTGACTGGAATCTGTTGATGCCAGACCGTATGGATGATGATGTCAGTGTGTCAAGCACTTAAGCCACACATCATCCACAGCTCCTGGACACCCATACCCCTCCTCACATTTTGCATCTCTCTCTCTTCCCTTTTCTCAAACTACAGTGAACTAGGAGATGGATGTGGTAGATCTTTGTGAGACAAGTGAAGAAACGGAGGAAGACGTTTCGATGATGAATGATAATATGTACTGGGAACTTCTAACCAGTATTCCATTATTTTACTAAACAAAATGAATCAAACAAAAAATTCAGGAATGTTCAGTGGGGAAGGGAGACACGGAGAGAGAGAGAGAGAGAGAGAGAGAGAGAGAGAGAGACAGAGACAGAGAGTGAAAAAGAGATAAGAGGGAGAAGAGAGGGATAGAGGAGAGAGGTTGAGAATGGGGACAGGGAAGGGTCCAGGGAGTGTGTGTTTGGTAAAAATAACATGACAGTGTAACAGATGATGCAGTCTGACAGAAAATGGAGCAGAATCCACAGCTATGGACCACCAACATTCAACGCATGTATTACCTGAATCAGCACAAAAAACAGTCTGAATCAGAAAAAAAATCACAGAAAATGTAAATCTTTAATGTAAACACGATACAATACACTACTTGATCCTGAAATTCTGGCTATTCAGCAAGCATAAAATTGATATGTCTGCACAAATTAAACATTTAAAAACAACAGATTTACAAAACATAAATAATTTTTTTGTGTTCAAATGAAATTTTCTAGGGGTTTACTATTGATATGTACAAATTGCTTAGAAAATAAACAAAATAATGTTTTCAAGGCTGAATGTATAAACAACTGGAAGGTGGGAAGTACATCATATATACAGAAACAATGTATAAACATCAAATTCTGACACGTTAATTATTTTCACAGACATGTTAGCAAACAGTCCCTGCAAGCGTGAAGCAAAGAAACATGAATGTTGACATACAATAAAAAGACCAAGAGACAAGGAAATGTAATTCTTCAGTCCTCAAAACGCTTCACTATGTCAGGGCACTTGCACTCACTTTGAACAACTTTACAACACCCTGAATCTGACACGTCAGAATAATAATAATAATAATAATGATGGATTCATCAGTTACAATGTTCCTTGCAGTGCAGCCACCCCTAAAGTACCTGCTGGGGCAATTCAAAGGATAATGATAAAAGATAGTGCTGATGGCAACATCTCTTTCTTACTTCATAGTTCAAAAGGTGTTACTGAGACACACTGTTAAACTTACACATGCTGGTTGAAGACATGTTGCTAAGATTCATTAACCTCACACGTACATATACCAGCAAACATATTTCCAGCCCCCTCCATAACCAGGCCATTCACTGAACCACTACAGACAATCTACTCATTCTTTCGTCAATGAAACACACACTCACATCCATAAGAGCAATAGAAAAATATCTCTTATCACATGTAACCGATGAAACTGAAAGCAATGGGGTTAATAAAATCAAAATCACAGGGATATCCCTCCATCAGATATTTTGCTCCAAACTTCGGTAAGTATCAACAACTGAAAACAGTGGAAGATGAATTACTGCATGTACTCAAACCAGGATGTACATCTGCATCAAGCATAGACCAATAAAGGTTGAGAAAGTCCAATCATTTTATTGCTGAAAAGGGCAAATATTCCATTAACTTTTCATCAATTTCACTGTCCAGTATGTTTCTTTGTAAGCTCCGACATTGTGTGACAAAACTTCTGTAACAAGTTGATCCTCCCAAAACTACCAGTTCAATCAGAACATGGCCAGCATATAACTGTGCAAGCAACATCAAGGCAATTTCAGCCATTGTCTTAGGAGTTTCATCAAGGCCTGATCACCACATCAGGATTATGTGAACGTCAGGCTTTTATATTCTATATCAATACATATTCTTTTTACAGCAAGCAGATGTGGTATAGCACATATGGATCAGTCTGCACTCTCTGGCACAGGTCTCTTTCAAACTGAAATCTAAGAGTTTGATTAACCAAGATGAAGTGTCTTCTGCATGTGCAATGGACAGGAAAGTATCTGCTTTTTGTTTTCTGCCTGAGCAGTTTTGGCCATTCTTGACATTTCTTAAGAAAACATAAAGTGTTTCCAAGGATCTGAGACCTTTGGCTAAAATTTCTTGAACAACAACTTGGAGGTGCAATGTTATGAATGTTCAAGTCAAACAGCTTTGAGCAAGAAACTGCTGTGGCCTCAACAGTGACTATGAATGTCAGTGTTGGTAAACCATTAAAGTTTTTCAGTGCATTGTTGAAAGTCTTCAAATTGGAAGTGCTCATTAAGGGAAATGTTGGAAATGAACAAAACAAGTCAGAAAATATGTGATTTTTTTCCAAATCAGTTTTTGACAGAATGACTTTCAGAAGTAAAGAGGAGAGACTGAGAGTAAAGAAGGCTAGAAAACATCAAGAAAGACTTCATTTTTATATTCTTCATTTGCAAGTCTTTGATTTTCATCCTCATTTTTCAAGACTTAATTTCATATTATTCATTTCCAACACTTCATTTTCAGTTAATCAAATGATGTGTCTTCAAAGCACAGCAGTGTTTTTGATTGTGGCATGTTGATATTGAGAGACATTTTGTTCATTTCTATCATAGCTGATTAACAACTTTAGATTTGATATTGAAAAAAAAATGTGTTGACCAACTGGTTTCAGTGTCCAATTCATCTCAGTGTGAAGAGGACAAATGTCCTGTTATGTCAGTCTGGGTCAGGACATTCATCCCATTGTTGTCCTCAAGGACACAGTATAGTCCTGCTCTGTGTGTTAACGATGGTTGCTTTCATACTTTTGTTGGATGACATGATCGTTCATAGTTATTGATGAATGATTTACTAATTTGCTCACACCTCTTCAAACTGGGCTTTGGCCTTAAACTGAAAAAATTCAATTCAACTCTGTGTTATTGGTACACCAGCACAGATGCAACAGTCAATGTGAATGGTTTTCTCAGCACTCAGCACTGACTGTGTCATCATGTTCAGCTGCACAGAACCCACTCATGCTTAAACGCAGTGGCCAGAGGATTTTCAACTTGGTACAGTTGTGTTACTGGCCTTCTTTTGTCAGAACAATAGTCTGTGATCGTGAACTTCTTGCTTTAAAGAGGGTGATATGAAATACTCAAATCAAAAGGCATTTCAACCAAATCATTACACTTCAACAACAACAACAAATATAAAAAGCTGGAAAAAAAAAAACAGAAGAAGAAAATACTGTTTTAGGAAACATTCACAAAGGCAGCCTCACCACAAGCTGAACAGATGTAGACACTGGAAATCATGAATCACAAAATGATTTCACTACCGTCTCTAAAAACAGTCCTTGCATTGTGTGGAATGTGTAAACAGCAAACAAGTCACCATTTACACAAAGAACATTCACATCAGTAAATATCCACCAATCAGAGTAACAAGTATCTGTGCACGGTGGACATAAGTAACAAATGTAATACCAAAATGATAATGGCATGAATGAAGTATAAGTACCCTGATCTGAAAGAAATACTGCCAGACTAAAACTACAATCATTACAGAATGTTTAATGGTAATGCCAGTCAGAAACAAGCAGAGAATCATGTTTATCTGTGTGTAGCATTAATACAACTGGTGACCATCTCCTCCTAAAACATTTACAGGAACAGGCTGTGATAATTGTACCACAATTGGTCTCTTTGTACACACATTGCACCATACAAAGAACAGGGAGAGGACGATGATGACATAGTAGCAGTAGTTGTTGAAGCAAAGATGAGTAGGAGACAAAGCCGACCAATGCCAGGAAAACGTGCAAGACATTTGACATTGTGGCTTATTGTCCAGGCGGCTGCACAGGGCCAAAAACATAAGAAGAATCATAGTGAAACACTACGAAGCAAGACACACACACGGGCCAGAAATGACAGCAGAGTCCAGCTCTTTTAAGGCAGTGACTGGACACTGGCTACCCCTCTCATCTCCATGCAGTGATGTCATGGTAACCAGCCTGTTCCTTTCAGAAACTGGTACCATTTTTGGACCATAGTTTAGAACACATATACACACTGATGAAAAGGCACTTTGAAACAGAATGATAAGGAGCAGAAAGACATGACAATAATAATGCATATTTGTAATGCACTCTACCTCCTTAGGAGAGGGGCCCAGAGCCAATAATAAAAACAGATGTGTTTGTTATAACTCTGTTATAAAGATCATGACAGTGAAGAACAGCCATGTATAAACATCACACAGGAGCAACATCAGGTGACATTACTGCAAGAAGCTTTTTGTTGTCTATGCTGGCTATTTCACACAGAAAAAACACACCAAAACATGCTAACTTCATTCTCTTAAAGTATAAGTAATTAATTAAAATACACATGTCTACTGAAATTTTTTTCTAGACAGATTTTCTACCTGTTATATCAGTATAACCTGTACTCATCAAGCAAACCAACCATGAACACACACACACACACACACACACATGTATACAAACACACACTTGTGTGCACACACAGTGACATACACAATAGAAGAGTAAGGGTAAGCAGACTGTTATAGTTTACTTGCACAACACTTCATCATGAAAATGTGTGTGTCATTGAAGTATGACATGTGCATCACAGACATTACTCACTATCTACAAGACAAAATAAAAGTGAAACCAGAAATGACGGTGTATGAGGGATTAGAAATGAGCAATACCAAACTGAGTAATGGAAGGAAAGACAGAAAAAACGCTGGACTCACAGCATTGCAAAATGAGCAGGAAAACCATTCGCAGTGACCCAGGCTTTGAAACACAACTCACAGAGGAGGAAGTCCTTCTGTGAGGCACCCCAACGACTCGTTACAAAGAGAAAGGGAGAGAAGAAGAAGAAGACGAGAAGAAGAAGAAGAAAACTGAGTGATGCCATTGCGGTGACTGGCAGCACAAAAAAGCTCCACAGAATGTAGAGGGGTGAACAACACAAACATATAAATACATGTCTGATATTTATCAACAGAAAGGATTGGATGATGGGAACTGACCCCACACAGAACCAGGTCACTGTGGAGGACACACCTTCTTCCCACATCTACTGCAGACCCTCTACCACTGAGTTCAGTGAGCTAGTTGACTGAGGATGCTTTTATGAGCAGCACCTGTTATCATTATTTCTTTAACTCTCTCTCTCTCTCTCTCTCACCCTACTTTACTATTTCTGCATTGGGTCTGACAGGAGAGTTCTTTTCATGTGCATTTTAAAAAACCAAGATCAGAGCAATAAACTGTACTTACCTATTTACTGCCTGTTATGCCCTGTGGCTTGTAAGGCAGCAACGGAGCATTAATTGCAATAAGGTACAATCCACAGCATCTGGCTATAGCATACACTCTTTGTGAGGTACAGTGTGCCAACAAGTGATGCGGAACAAGTCAATGACACTAGTGAATAACAAAGCAAGTCATTATATGACAGAGCCAGACAAGAAGTGACATACTGTGATCAGTGGGACATTCACTCTTGCTGTCTTCCTTGTTACTGTAATTATCTGTGACAATGGCCGAGGCTCAAGACCCGCTTGATTCTCAATATCTTAAGATCACCCACATAAACTTTGTAACAGACGGCAAACAAAAAAATCATTCAGAATAATATTCAGCACTGACTCCACCCTCCATCTACCCCTGCCTCACCATTCAGCTCCCCACTCTTCTTGTACCTTGTCAACAATAACATTCAAATGTGAAAATTAATACTTTAACAAAATGTCTACAGTCACCAGTATGTGTGATAGGTCGTCAGACAAAATCCCTCCTCCTCCTTCACCGGAAAAAGCCTTTGTGATTATGTCAAGACTTCAAAATCATTTTGACAAAGAATGTTACATTTAACATGGTAAAATGAATAGAAAATGGATTGGCAGATACATAGAATGTTGACTGAAAGCTTTTTAGTGTCAAATGAGCATACATAAAATGTTGACTGAAAGCTTTTTAGTGTCAAATGAGCATACAGGAAGTCATGGTCATGTCTGATTTATTGTGAAATTTGCCTAATAACTACTTACACATTCACAATGTCATAACTCAACTATATTTTCTTCCTGTCTGTTTAATCCCACATAGCCTTGAATAAAGTGTGTTCACAATTCAAGTTAGAGTGTTTTCAAAGAAAAGAACAATGACCAAAAATAAAGTAAGAAAGTGAGAAGTACTTCCACACTCAATCCATAAATCTGAGGCAGTGAGAGTGGGTGAACATGTATGGGTGAGTGAGGGGATAAGTAGAGGTGAAAGTGAGGGAGTGACAGAAGAGGGAAGAGGAGGACGATCATGATCAATTGACCTCACTGTTTCGTCCATCATTCACAAGATATATAATTATAGTAAATTTATAAACAAAGAACAGTAACTCATAATGATCAATTTTGTAATATTTGTTCTATGGAGAGATTCTGAAACAACTGATGTAAAATAAACACATACATATATACAAACATTCTGAAGAGATACTCATAGAATGGCAGTCAAAAAACAAACAAACAAACAGTAAAGCTTTATATTTTATGTAAACTATACAAAGAAAAAAATTGCCCAAAAAGCACCAATCCACTCCCCCCCCGCCCCCCTCCCAAAAAGGCCACATCAAAATCTTATAAGATACATTCAAAAAATGTCAAAGCAGAAATATTACTTAAAGACAAGAAGACAGTCAAGATTTCCAACTCCCCCCCCACTTCTGACGTAATATTCCAGATGTACTAGTATCATTATAAAACTGGACCAACTGATGTAGTACTACATGATCATGATTTTTTTTCAGCATGTTTTAGAACATGAAATTAGTGCAGATTGCCCAAGTGAAGACCCCTTTGTTGTTGTCAAACACTTAACCCCTTGTTGAAAATGCTTTGTTTTTAAGTTATAACCACTTGTTGAAAATATGTTGTCAAACTGTAACCCTTTCTTAAAAATGTGTTGTTGAACTCTAGACCTTGTTGAAAATGTGTTGTCAAACCCTGTTCCCTTACTGGAAATGTGTAGTTGTTGAACACTAACCCCTTCTTGAAAAAAGTGTTGTTGTCAAACTCTAAACCCTTCTTAAAAATGTGTTGTTGTCAAGCTCTAAACCCTTGTTGAAAATATGTTGTCAAACTTTTAAACCCTTTCCTTGCTCATGTCCAGTCAGGTACACTACTAAGTAACCTGCCCACTAACTGGATTCATGGGGACACTCAGCTGGTTAACATTCAGGCAGCTCAGACCATCAAAATCATGACCGTCTCCAAGTAAACAGAACAGGTTGACTCACTCCACGATATATGATCTCATGACTTCCCCATTTCATGATTGGAGAATGAACAGAATACACAACAAAAGCAACCAACAACACAAGCTTCGAAAAAAAGACTTTCACAAATACAATCAATGGCAGTCATGGAAGTACAATAATTTATCTGCATGCAGCTACTTATCACACAGTTAAAAAAAAAAAAAGGAAATACTAATGTCCAACAAACCAATCTAAATTTACAAGGTTTCTGGATTAAATACAGTCCTCTGGCTTACAAGTGAATACAAGCAAAATAATGGATAACAACAATAATGACAAGTACCTTCTCTCGCTCCGTCATTGCACTTTGACAACCCCTACACAACACAACATCAATGTCATTCTGCAGTATCACAGAACTAACACACCAAGAAAATGGCCACTTCCAGCCATCATTTTTTAGTTTCACCTTTCACTGCCACACTGTGACCATGCACTTTGGAAAGCAATATACTGTACACCAGAGATTCTATTCTTTCTTCTTTCTGTTACATGACCAACATCGACTTGCCAATGACTGGTTGATACATGCTGGGTCTTTTCGTGTCTTCTTAAACCCACTGAACACTGACATGGATTACAGGATCTTTAACATGCGTATTTGATCTTTTGCATGCATATACACATGACAGGGGTTCAGGCACTAGCAGGTCTGCACATATGTTGATCTGGGAGGTTGGAAAAATCTCCATCCATCACCTTCCAGGTGCATTCAGAACTGGGGGCTTACCTCAGGACACTCAGGTGAGAATCCAGTGCTCTAACCATTCAGCCACCACACCTGTCAAATTCCCATAAATTCATTTCATCGAAACAGAAGGGGTTGGGGCAAATGCCTTTCATGCTTTCTAGCAACCAATACCTGTTTGTTCCAATCTGAACAAACTTACATTCCGACTTGACTTCATTATCAAGATTCCTTTGAAGTTACGTATTAAGTATAAAATTCACTTCATTGAAATAGAAGGGGGTGGGGGTAAATGCCTTTCATGCTTTCTCACAACCAGTTCATGTTTGTTTCAAACAGAAACCAACTTTCATTCCAACTTGACTTTATTGTCAAGGATGTTTTTGAAAGTAGGTATGAAGTATAAAATAAAACACAATAGCTTTAGTAGACAGCAGACAGTTGGTCACACATAACATGAGGGATGTGAAATGCACTGTTAAAGGTTATTTTAAAGCAAATCTTATTTTCTTTCTTTTCTAATTTTTTTTTAAAGCCCTGTGGCAAAGTCTTTGTCACAACACTCACTTGGGTCTGAAAATAAAGTTCTTGCTTAAAATATTTGTCTTAGAATGTATCCTTAGACTACTCTTTACGTAGCACATAACTCACATTCCATGAACATTAAAGGCGAAAAAGGCATCAGGAATGTGAGTCACTTGCTCTTGTTCTTTCTTCTTCTTTTATATAACAATCTATCATTCAGCGTGGGTGAAGGAAACAAAAATGCTAGGTAAACCTTTCACAAAAGAGAGGTGGGAGAAGACAAGGCAGTAGCAGTGATAACTTACACACCAGAACAACACAGCAGGTCTGGAAACAACAGCATCAACACCTGATTTTTGATAGCAATGCATAAAAACTGCCACTGTTTCACAAAATAACACAACAGTTCTCCTTCTCATTGTGCCACAGTTTCACAAAATAACACAACAGCTCTGCTTCTCACTCTCATCTCCCCCAATCACTTGAGCGTGTTCTGGGGCCACAAACCTCCGCAACTGGCCGTCTGTCGTGGAGTTAAGCACAGAAGCAGCACTACTGTTGTTGTTGTTGTTGTTGTGTCCATTTTTGGTCTTCGCTGCTATAGAGTTGTTCCCTTGCAGAGTGCCGTCGGAGTGTTGGCGGCGGCCCTGAACACTCTCCAAGAACATGTCCTGAACCGCCAGATCCACCAGGTTCTCCCGTGAGTTGGACCGCTCCCGCTTCAGGGAGGGCAGTGTGGGGCCCACCCCCACCCCCTTCTGCTGCCCGCCCACCGGTGGGTGAAGGGGCTGGGGGTGGGGTGGGGGTGGTCCTGAACCCCCCCCTGCCCTGTGCGAAGAAGAAGAGGAAGGTGGACTGGGGTATGGACCCTGAGCAGGTGTTGAGGAGGGGATGGAGCCCGCGGAGTCTGGATGGGGGTGAACAGTGCTGCGTGGTTTGGGGGTGGGTTTGTTGACCTGAATGGTGGTGACTGCTGCAGGAGGGGAGATAACCTGCCCCTGTCCTCCGTCCACACTGTTCACTTCAACGGTGGCAGACATCGCGGCAGGAGAGGCAGGGGGAGATGGAGACTTTCTGTCCTCGTCATTTCCCACTGTGATGGTCACCTCATCGATGTCTGTGGCTGGTTGGTTCTCGTGCTCTTCCTCAGCTTCCTGTGGTGGAAATCAATCAATAAATCAGTCAATAAACATGTCAAATTTAAAAATAATGTCTGGGTTAAACTGGTCCGTGTGGCTGCTGAAGGGCGAAGGTGAGTACCACCAAGAAATCAATCAATAAATCAGTCAATAGACATGTCAAAGTTTTAGAAATAATGTCTGGGTTAAAATGGTCTGTGTGGCTGCTGGAGGTTGAAGGTGAGAACCACCAAAGCTGCCAGCATTCAGACACATACATCACGATTTGTGGAAAGTTGCAGGGGTAATTTTACACCAAATGTAGACTCAGAAATATTTCTTCCAGACTAAAAACACAACAAAAACAAAGTAAATACATAAAACTAACATTTTTCAAAACGTCTGATCATTTCACTGCACGTTCTTATTTAGAATAAAGTGTTGAAAAGTCCTGACCACTGTTCTCTCTGGATGTGATGACTAAACCTCAGAACAACAGCAGCATTATTATCACAATTCCTGGCCCTCAGCGTACCATGAGGGATTCTTCATCCTTCATGAGGTTCAGCCCAAAGTGCAGAGCCTCCTCCTTGTGCTCCTTTTTGAACAGCTGGCTCTTGTCCCCACGCATGCTGCTACGCCGTATTGACGCACTGCACACACAAACACACACATAGAATTAATTTTTTATCACTTTGGTTAGAATACACAGAATACACTGCGTGATGCTGCGCCATATGGAGGCACTTCATTCACAAAAGATAATATACTTACATGCATCACTTTCAAAAAAGCATTTTTCATTCATTAAAAAAAAAAGCGAGAAAAACAAAACAAAAACCACATTTATAGAGATAAAAAAAAACATTGAAAAATATGTACATAAACATACATTGGACCAACATGAACAGAGTTTAACCTATCGGCTTTACGCCCTTAAGGTCAAACATGAACAGAACCAATTTACAAAAATTATGCATGAATTCTAATCAGTCACCCCCCTTCCCCCATCTACTCTCCCCCACACGTAAAGTTAACCTTATGCACACCAAACACGGAGTTTGTTGAATGCCCTGTTTTCACAGCAGAGAATATATTGATCAACTTTGTTTAGAATTTGTAGAACACACTGACAATATGCAGCAGGAACAGGCACTGTTTATAATTTCCCCATCTTTTTTAACATGATGTGCTGTGTTTTGTGGCATGTTTATACATGCAAACTAGTGTAAAAATAATTATCACATTGATAACTCAAGATTATTATCCCTCACCCCTACAATCATTATCTCTTTCTGCACATCATAAGGCAAATGTAAACATAAATCTTTTATTGTCTGCAGGAAAAAAAGGGAGCAATTTATCAGTGTACATATGATCAAATGCTAATGAATGCCCTAAGTTGCTATGATTTCCCATCAATGCATACTGAAATGAAATTGATATAAAGAATTTGGGAGCAGCTCACAAAAGCTATAATTGCAATGAAATAGGTTAAATTTATCCAACATACATACCAAGGGAACCTCCTCCCCTCTCTCTCTCAGTTACACACACACACACACCAATGAAAGCTCATTCCCCCCCTCTCTCTCTCACACACATACAAAAAAGAAATCTCTTTCTTTCTTTCATGCACAATCACATACACATAAGCACAAACCAAATCAAAATATGGACTTGCATATGAAACACAAAAATCATTTTAAACCTGTAATATAATCTTTTCAACTTCCAATATACAAGCAAACAACAGTAACAAAAACTCAGTAGTATCCCCTAAAATACTCCCCAAAGAATTACACCCTTTGTAAACATTGTGTTAAAAAAAATATCAAAAATTATAAGGTGCAATAGGACTGAAACCAACAAATGACTGACAAATGCAGAAAGCAGTCATTTTTCCACATCCCTCTGGCAAACAGTACAGGAATAGGAAGTAACAGAATGAATATGCTTCATTTCATACAGTGCCACAGCCAGCACAAGAAATTCTATGGAGAAAAGGTTAGTTTGAGATGAAAGAAAAAAGACAAACCAAGAAACCAAACTAGTATTTACTATAGCAAAAAAGAAGAAGAAAGAAAAACTTTGACGGAAAAAATCCAAACATCCAGTAGACTATTTTTCTGTAATTCTGACTGGCTGTCAGCAAGAGAAGGAAGAAAACAAGTTCATTAAAGAGAGACAAGACATTTCAATCACTCAAAAGGTGCCCAGCTCAGCTTCTCTCTGGGTCCTCCACAAGAAAGATACAGAATGAGTTCCACTGGTATGAAAACAGGTGATGGCTATTTCATCATTTGAGGACTTGTCAAGCTCATGATCTCTGGTTTCCAACCCCACAGTCTCAAACATAAGCAAGAAGCAACTCCCCAGTGTGGTGAACTAACCTATTGTGTTCAGGATACATCCCACCTATATATCTGCTTCGTCACCAGACGGAACTTTAAGAAAGACATTCTGAATCAGGCACTCTGACAAAATGAGTTAGGTACTGGACTTCTGATCCAATGTTCACCAGTGACTGGGGTTCAAGGCCCCAATCTGGCATGGTGGTGTGTCCATAGGTAAGGCACTTTACCTGATTTTCCTCACTCCACCCAGGTGTGAATGGGCATCTGACTGGTTGGGGAGGGTTAAAATGGCGGAGGGACAGGACAGGGCTCTGCCTTTCTATGCTGAGCCCCTAAGGCTGTAAAATGCTATGGGACCTTCAACCTTCATCTAATTCTGAATTACTGCATAACTTGTATGACTTTTCTCCACTCAAGTATCTGAGGAATACTGAGCTACTCACTTCATAAAGAAATAGAAAATAATTCAAGTCAGGTGAATCCAACACCACTACGAGAAACCTACTCATAAATAAAAACACAGAATACATTATACAGTGAAATTCCTCACTCAACAAAATAGGTACACAGTGTACATTAATTCCAAATCACCAAATGGATTAACCAAAGAAGTCTGGCATTCAGGAAAAGAACAAAACAGCCCAGTGAACTTTACTGCTATGTCACTTTAGACCGAAGTATTCACTGTACCCAAAGGATTGCTTCTTCATTGTTACCTTAATAAAAGAATGTATGTCAAAGACAGATTAAAGACACATCAGATATGATATGGAAAAGATGGGAAACAGACAGATACAAATGATTAAACATAACTGTACATGAATTCACAACACAAGTGTGAGTGCACTTCTCATCAGATATGTATATACTACCAAAGGTGTACATGTGTGTATGTCCTCCATGGACAGACATGTTCACAAGTTTACACAATACAAAGAATGCTGGTGAAGTAAAGGTCACACACATGTTACGCCTATGTAAAAGGTGACTCATGACTCATGAGCTAACAACATTTGTTTTGCTCAGGGTGTTGGTCATGTCGTTTGTGTATTTTTTAAGGAGGATGGTGGCAGAATGTTTAAGATGCTTATTTTGCAAAATACAGTGTCTGTGACAGTTCTTGGTTAGAATTCCAGTCATGCCCTTTCTCCCAAGTTTGACTGGAAAATCAAACTGAGCATTTAGTCATTTGGATGAGACAATAAACCCACTTGGTGTATAGAAAAAGAAGACATAACAACATGAGTGCTTTCCTCTGACAAAAATCTGTAGATGAAATCCCCAATGACTGGAAGGTACACAAATATATATGCAAGCACTCAAGGCCTGACTAAGTGCACTGGGTTATGCTGCTGGTTTAGCGTCTGCTTTGCAGATATGGTGTAGTGTATACAGGTGTTTCCAAACGCAGTAACGCCTGCTTTAGAAACTGAAACTGAAACTGTCCATGCTAGATGTTCTGAGAGGGTAGTGAGGACTATGGGTATGTAGCCAAAGGGAAAATACTGATCAACTTTATTATTATTATCATTTATTTTGTAACAATAACATTGTTGTTGATAAACTTTTCTTTCTATTCCAAAGTACCAGGCCCCTCTCTTTGGTTAATCAAGAATAGTATGCTAAAGGGAAAATATAGACAAAAAGTAGGAGGTAAATTAATGGAAAGAGGTACATAATTTCTTATGTGTATCACACTAATTTGCAACACGAATGAGTTTTACCTCCCAACTGATAAAAACTCTGTGACATGGCCTCTGGGATTCACACTACATGAAAAAAAGCAAAGAAAAAAGAAGGAAAAAAAACACAACAACAAAACATGAAGTACTGTGACAGTCATTCCAGAATCATCAGTGAACATTACTATAAACACACACATGTGAAAAGATGTTAAATGAAAGTTCTGATACTATACACACATACACACAACACACGCACACACTCCACACACACACACTGATAACAAATAAAGAACAGTAGTTATTGCTCCTAACAAAAAAAAACAAAACCTCAAACTGGTGCTGATTCACATTTCCCATCAGCCACTTCACAGGTGAATCAACACCAAAGAGATACAAATAATAATAATGATATTTTCCTCTTTGATTACCGCATCTTTATTTAGCTGTGGATGACTGAGGAGAACAATATCTTTCTTCCTGACTACTAGTTGTTCCTGGCATGATATTTTGTTTTCAAGTAGTGCTTGGTCAGTCCTAAAATGGTCAAAGTACATTTTTTTCTGATCTAGAATTTTAGTTTTCTGCATAATCTGTACCTCCTCCATTATTCAGTTTAATCTGAACTGAAAGGCGACCATGCGTCAGTTTTTCTCTTCTTTAGTTGCCATCAAAGCAGTAGAATTCTTCCAGCTGATGAATGCCAGTTTACGAAATACTTACGTCTCATTCAACGCACCAAGAGATAATCATATATACTCTGATTCAAGACTGATGAATTAGAATCAGAAAACTCAAGCACTCTCCAAGAAATGTTTCTCCCCAGAAATATGCAAACACAATGAAAACAATTAAAACATCAAAGGCAAATGCCATACAGTAAAGAATGATAAAACCATAAAAAAACAATAAACTTTATTAACTATCAAATCAGATGATGATCACGTATGTACGGAGGCAGAACTGTGACCAGAACACACTGACACATGACCAGTCCTTACTTTCTGGAGCTGACGCGGTGTTTTCTCTGTGATCCCGGCCGCTGTTGGCGAATAACACGTTTTGTTTCAATCTCATCCTTCATGTCCAGGATCTTCTGTTTTAAGTCTGGCTCCTCACATAAATCTGGAACATGCAACAAACCCTGTACAGGGACACTGTTCCTTGTCTGCCGGTGGGGAAGAGGACAACTCTGTCCTGGAACCTCTCTTGCACATTTGTTTACATTATCTCCCTCAATCGACATCATTGGGGGGAGGGAGACCAGGTGAAGAAAGCATCTTGGATGCTGCACAGATTTTTGTTTGACTTTTACATGCTACAGTTACTTTTCTGTGTGCACTCTTTGTGTTTAATGCCTCTCCCATTTTCACCATCATCTCTTTAATTCTGGCTACCTCCATTTTTCAGACCATCACCTTGTCTAAAAGCACACAGAAACTGCATAATCAATGCTTTCTCCATACATATCTTGATCTGTTCTATGCCACATCATAATATCACAACTGAAAAAGAAACAACAGTAGAACTTTCTACACACATATCTTGATCTATCACACACCAATTCCAAATACCACAACAAAAAACCAAAAAACAAAGGAACAGCAGCAACATCACACAAACATACTGACGACACAAATATGACTGGTTATATACACGAATAAATAGGTCAGTCTCCACAAGGGGTGCAGTGGTAGAATGGGAAAGCATTTAACTTCTGACCCAGTGATCAGGGTTTGAGGCCCTGTTTCAGCATCGTGTTAGGGATAGACAGTTTCCGCTGATTTTCCTAACTCCACCCAGGTGTGAATGTCAATGGGTACCTGATTTTGGTTGGGGAAGGTTAAGACAGTGGAAGGAGAGGATTTGTCCCTACCTTCCTATGCTGAGCCTTGGACACCGTGGATATGAATTCACTGCCCCAATGGCTATAAAATGCCATATGACCTTTAAACTTTCTTTCAACCTTTCCAAACATTTTTTGTCAACTTGCAAATGAATATACAATCTCCCTCACCCTCCACTATGTCTAAAGTTTTTTCTTCTTCAAACTTTTGGTTGCACACCTTCACACAGTCATTGTTTCATGAAACAATTTAAATAATTATGACGGAGCAGAAACAAGGACTATTCTTCAAGACTGGAAGAACACTGTTCATATAAAACTGCACATTACCAAATGGAGTCTCTCCGCTCTTTGTCTTAGCGTCCAAGTCAGCACCACTGTCCACCAGAAGTTCCAGGATTTCTTGCTGCAAGGAAACACGTTTTATAATTACTATTACTATCATAATTATTAGTGTTACTTCTATTATTATCATTATCATGAAAATATAAAGAAAGTTAAATGGAAACAGAATGACCTTGCTGCAGAACATCTGATCACATGAAGCGTGGCTGTGAACCATAATCAGCTGATGACTCAGAACAGAAGAAAGGATTAAAGGATAGAGTGCAAAGCGCAAATATGAGTGAACAGCAAATCTGATTATTGCCTTGATGCAAGATTGTTTCAGACTGTCCTCGTTACTGAACCAAGAAAAGTCTAAGAAGAGGCACATATGATGGATAATTCTGTTCCTGTCTCATCTATGGAAGATGAAATTACAGTGACGCATCATTGGTGTGATCTGCTGGTGTTAATTCTGCAATATTATCTCCTACAATGCCACTGTCTTCTGCAGGAAACAGAGAAGCCACGCACTGTGTAGTGATGGCCTAGAGGTAACGCGTGCGCCTAGGAAGCGAGAGAATCTGAGCGTGCTGCTTCGAATCACGGCTCAGCCGCCGATATTTTCTCCCCCTCCACTAGACCTTGAGTGGTGGTCTGGACGCTAGTCATTCGGATGAGACGATAAACTGAGGTCCCATGTGCAGCATGCACTTAGTGCACGTAAAAGAACCCATGGCAACAGAAGGGTTGTTCCTGGCAAAATTCTGTAGAAAAATACACTTCGATAGGAAAATCAAACTGCATGCAGAAAAAAAATGGTTGGTGCTGTAGTGTAGCGATGCGCTCTCCCTGGGGAGAGCAGCCCAAATTTCACACAGAGAAATCTGTTGTGATAAAAAGAAATACAAATACAAATACTCCTTGACTCCTGACTTTTATCTCCCATATCTTCAACAGGAACAGCATCATGAGAGATTCTAGGGACTGCAACTATTCCAAGTCCCCATAGGGGCCATTATATTTATCAGCGAGTTCTAGGGTAAGCATTACACATATGCACATAATTATTATCATGGTATCACTGTTCTCCTTCTTCTTATTTTGATACTATTATTTGTTTCTATGCTGCTGGTGAAATCCAACACTACAGTGGAAGGTATGGAGCTCATATCACACTCCCCAAACAATAAATGTTGATAAAATACACAGACATCCCCCAGCTACTCACATGTGCCTGCACACACACACACACACACACACACAGAGCCAAACTCTCTTGCCAACCAATACACAGCTATCCCCCAAATATGCACATGTCCATGCACACTCACACACACACATACACACAAACGCTCATGCACCCATACTCTCTTGCTAACGCTCATCCTTAAGCTATGCAAATGTGCATGCACATTCACACACACTCACTCACACACCCACACTCTCTTGCCAACACTCATCCCGAAGCTATGCAAATGTGCATGCACATTCACACACACTCACTCACACACCCACACTCTCTTGCCAACACTCATCCCGAAGCTATGCAAATGTGCATGCACATTCACATTCACATGCACACACACACACACAACCACACTCTCTTGCCAACACGGCTTGAAGGTGTGTGTACCTGAGCCCAGTAGGCAGCAGCATGCACAGCCTGCCAGGAGTCCTTGTCCCTGGTGTCCACACACACATGGTTGTTCAGCAAAAAGTCCACCACCTCAATGTACCCATTGGCTGACGCTATGTGAAGCTGTCCACAAAAGACGGAGAAACACTATTAAAATAACCAATCCAATAACCAAAACAAGGACACACGAACAGTATCACACATTGACTGATGCAAAGTAGAGATGGACAAAACAAGGACATAGAAACAGTATTACCCATAGGCCAATGCTATGTACAGATGGACAAAACAAGGACACACAAAGAGTATTACAATAACCACAAAGTTAAATGACAATGATATGATATTACATGACATGTGACAAAGCAAGTCAACCTACAGTGTAAGGAAGGATTGTGACTGAAGGTTGCTGGCACTACCATGTCTCATAAATTAATACTTCTGATTTATATATAAAATAATATGCTCCTGAAACAGGCCAATTTTATAACAGCAAATGATAATGTTTTTTTTTTTCACAGTGAATCAAGAAAGAAGCATCATTAACAGTGTGTGAAAGTATATACTGGTGTAGTCAGCTCTGGGAAACAAACATCACATCAGAAGAACACATCTCCTGCTTTTCTTGCGAAGAGTGTAAGAAAATTTATTCTTCAAGAATCCAATCACTTGAACACAAAATCTAGACTTTGCCAGTTTATTTTCTTCTGAATTTCTGCTCTAATTCCTCTTGTTTGCCACCACCAACAAATAAGAACAGAAAAAGATGACATTCTGTTGAAACACACCTGTCATCTCTTATCAATTAATTTTCAGTCTTTGGATATAGTGACTTGAACTTACCAAAGTAGCACCTGTCTGGTCAACTATTTCCAGATCTCCTCCTTGGCTGACAAATTCTTTGAGGTCCGCTAACATCTGGTGTTCTGTAGCAAGCCGCGTCACATCAATCTGCTCCTGAGTTATACCTGTTTACACAATCACCACACAGTCTTTAGTTAACACAGACAGACAGACCCTCCCCATCCCCCATAGAAGCTGAAGTCTATCAAATATAACCTGTAAAACAGACCTACAAGTTTCAAATCTATTTCATAATGACTTAAAAAAAAAAAACCCAAAAAACCAAACAACCCACAACACTAACATTCAAGTTAGTATGGCTAGCACTCACTTTTCAAAACATAAATTTGAGGTAACTACAGCTTCAAATTTAGATCACAATTAAACATTTTCTCAACTATAGCATACTAATCAGATTTAGGATGGGAACTTTCATTCTTAATAACTGCTGAACTGTGGAGCATTCTTAACTAAGAACAACACACAATCACATCAAGAACTACAAAAAAACAAACAACAAAAACAAGCTACCTCTTTTGGACATTTCTGTTTCAATGTAGTCCAGAGTGATTTCATCCTCACAGATATCATACGGCATGTTTCCATCAGCATTGACAGCCAACAGTTCTGCTCCCCTGTCACCAAAAACACAATGCTTTTCTGAACATGTTCAATCTTTCACTCACCCACTGCCAGAAACAAAAAGGAATGGATATTAATATGGGGAAACCAGAAAGCATGAACTATTATCTAAACTGTGATCACTGTATTCTGATCATCCAGTCTTATTCAGAAAGAAACCATATGTACTTTTAACAAGATGATTGTGGAGTTTTCTTTGACAGGTTTTCCAGTCTGTGAAGACATCATCAAATGTGGAGGACTTAGCATGGTGTTCACTCCTCTTCCAGACCATAGGAATCTACCTCACATCACATGATGTCATCAGCACACTCTAAGATATTTGTTGCTTTTTGGCAGCTTACAAGCCACATGTTAGTTCAGGGAATATGATTTCCACCTATTGCCAGTGTTCAAGAAGGTGATGTGCATCACTTATTGTTCTCAATCATAGCATAGCCTTCTTCTCTATGAAGCTGATGCTTTTTTTCTGGTTGACTTCTTCTTGCTCTGAGTTTGGTGAGCTGATCTGCTGCTTTGTTGCCTGAGATTCCAAAAGTGGCTGGCACCCACTGCTGGACTACTTGTCTTCTCTTGGCAACTTCTTGGAGTCTTTCCATGAGGCGAGGAAGTTTGTTGCCTGCAAGGGCCTCCAGAACAGACAGTGCATCAGAGATGAAGACAACTTGGCGACAGTCGCTCTCTGAGTCTAGAACCATGGCGGCAGCCTGCAAGAGGGCCTGAATTTCAGCCGAGTAGTTTGAGCAGTGTTTCCCAGTTGGTATCCCTGCCATGGAGGTGTGTCCCTCAGGATATCTGATTAATACACCTGGTCCTCCATCAGTCACAGACTTGGTAGGTGAGCTGTCAATGTACACTTGAATCCAGGATTCTTTTGGGTACTTCTCAGCAGTCATGGCCAGTGTGAGGGTGCGTTTGACCGTGACATCCTGAGTGTCTCCTGAGGTAACCTTAGGAACTGTTGTTGATATGTGAAGATTTTTATCATCTTATTTCCATGGCTGTGGCAGGTCAGAGGGATTTAGATGGCTTGTGGTAGGTGGCAAGCAAGCCAGGTGCACCCTGGCAAGTCTTGCTTTCATGGATGAAACTACCACATCCTCTTATTCATCGGGATGCTGAGTCAGGCACTTGAATTTCTCTGCCTGAACCATGATCATTGCATCTCTCCTCTGATGGAGGGGCTGTATCGCAGTGACTTCCTCCATGACCTTGATAGGGGTGGATCACATGGATCCAGTGATGATCTGGGGGACTTGGTTTTGGACCTCATCCAGGGATTGCTGGTGGGTCTTTGGACTGATTTTCTTAAATCTTTCTAGTGTTGAATAAAAACTCCTAAAATCCTAGCATATTATATTGTATATATTTTAATCTGATTCGATGAACACTTATTGACTTTAATATGTACATTATACAGACTGGATGCAGTGTATAGACACAGACTCGCACAAACATGTGTAAATGAACAAATAAATGAGATAAACAACTCTAGCCTACCAATCTATGTGTAAATTAACAAACACCCCCCCCAACCCCCTCCCCCCCAAAAAAAAAGAAAAAAAAGGAAAGAAAAAAAACATTAATCAATCAACAATCAAACAACAACAAATCAAAGCAAATCCCACAAAATTGTACACACACAATTAGATAAATAAACAAATAAATGACTGTCTGACCAAACCACAAAGCCCAACACCCAGTCCAATGTGTGCAGGTGAAGGCACACCTGAGCGTACCTGTCAATGAGGTGTTTGCACAGGTTCATGTGACCACAGGTGGCTGCAGCATGCAGAGGGGTCCACATCTCGCTGTCGCAGGCATTCACATTGGCGTTGTGGTCCAGCAACAGTTTCATCAACTCTTCCGAGTCATCAATGCAGCACTGTAAAAGCATTGTTGGACAACATAAATTATTACAACTTTACAGTTTATTAGTCTATTTTAACACACTCATTTATTTTCTTAAAAATACTTTGGCCATGTGGCTTTGCAGATGATGTTTCAGCTGTGTTGGAAGTGGGAGGGGCCAAGGGGGCCAATGAAAATTTGGGGGGGCCAGAGTATCTTTTGGCCCCCTCAGTATTTTCTGTCTTGTTAATTCGTTAGTTGTTTTTTTTCGCAGCAGATATGCCAAGACCGTTTTTTCTCTTACAAGGGATGACAAACACAAACACACACAAAACAACCCCCATTGATAGGTTTGCTCTCTCTCCATTTTCACTAATACGAAGAGGTTTTCTTTCTCAACTCTGCTGGTAACATCATCAGTGGTGGGTAGGGGTGGGGGGAAGGGTAAGGATTTTTACGTCATGCTTAGGTAACTACTTTCTGTCTGGGTTGCTTCCTGTCTGGGTTTCCGGGGTCTCTCTCTCTTGCGCTCCAGTTCACTGACAGTCCTTTCAACAGAGAACACAGACATTACTGCAGTGCTATTACTATTTCTGATGATCAAAGATGCCTCCAAAGAAGAAATGGAAAGCAGACAAGAATCAGTTGTTTTGGTGTGTGTATGTAACATAGATGTAATGTTTTATGTTAACAAAAGCGTTTTTGTAAAGCACCAAGAGCAGATTTCTGGATAGTGTGCTATATAAGTATCCATTATTATTATTATTTGCGAAAAATACTGATCAAAGTATGCGTCTTGCGACTGGTGTGAAGAACAAGAATGAAGGTAAGTGTCAATGCTTTAACTTCACGGGCAGGAAAAATAATGTCTAATAAAGCTGGTGAGAGGGGAAGGGGGTGGGGGTGACATTGCAATCATTTTAAATGGCACTAAATGATGCAAGGAACACTTAGATCTAGTTTGATAGACTTTGAATGAAAAAATTAAACAGAAGATACGGATTCAGAGATCTGTGTGAAGACTCTTCAGAAAATGCGTACGGATGATGCCTTTGAAACTGTCTTCCAGGCATCCAAGGAAAAAGCTAAAGATGTTTGTGATGAACCACACCTTCCCAGACAACAATGCATACCCAAAAGACTTGATGATGGCTTGCAGGCTCATCAGTTCTCTGATGTAGCTTCATACTTCAGATGGCAATACTATGAAACTCTAGATACCATCATTGAGAACATCAAGAGAAGGTTTCACCAAAAAGTTTTGATGTGCCCAGACAGATGGAAGCTGTTCTTCTCCAAGCAGCTTCAGGGAAATGCCACATTCCAGAATCTCTTCGTAGGACATACAGTGCTGATATTGACTTTTTGCGACTAGAAACTCAGTTAAGAATGGTCCCAGATGCACTGGAAAAATCACCAACAACCCAGAGAGCTGACTCCATCATCAAAGCATTGTGCTCATTGTGCTTCTCAGCACTCAAACGAGTGAAGAAATACCATAGAACTTCCATGACCCAAAAACGGTTAAACCACTGCTTGATCATGCACGTCCTTAAGGAGAAAGTGGACAGTCTTGACTTGGCAGCAGTTGCCAGAGAGTTTGCTGGTGTGAATGAAAAGCAACAGAAATTCTCTGGCAAGGACAGCTTCTTTGGCAAGGACAGCAAGGACCGATGAAGTCAAGAGGTATGACCATTCATTTGTTTTTCTGTGGTGTCCAGTCTGTCTGTTTATTCCTGGCTGACTTACCATCTGTCTATGTAGTCAGAAATGACAAATGGACCTATTAATGATGTCACTGCCCATAACTTCATTTTTGCCTGACAAGAAATATATGTTGGAAACGATTTCACCTTTTATGACAATAGTTTTAGTTCGAGCATGTACATATTAATGTGGACAAAGTAAGTTTTAAATTAACATTAATCAGTCTGCCTTACCCCCACCCTCAAACTCTGTGCCCCCCCTCCTCCCCACTGCAAATCTGCTTCAGTCGCCACTGATGTTTGTAGTATAAGGTATGACCTTGAGGCTTTGCAAATGTATGCAGATGATGTATGTGTATGGCCTTGTGGCTTTGTACATGTTGTATGCATAATGTATGGGTTTGTGGCTTTGCACATACTGTAAACATGTGTATACTGCATGGCCTAATGGCTTTCCAGATATATGATGTATGTGGGACGGGCACACACAGAATTCCTATGCACTAGGTCACAAAACATCTACAAATCTCACATATTCTGTAAGAAAGTTATGAACTTGAAAACTTACAGGTAAACCACAACAGAGTAAATATCATAATATTGACCGAATTCTGTAACTTACTTTATATTCTTATACATACATAACACTATAATTCTTGAAATTATGCAGGTCATACATTTGGAAAAAAAGAAAGAAAAAAAAACCCAAGTTATATACACTAACAAGGATAACTAACAATTTATTGAATAAATTTACAATGTGCAGATACACAACATACACTTCTAAAAAAACAAACACCCCCCCAAAAAAAACCAACAAAACAAAAAACAACATACACTTGTCAACACAATACCTTTCACCAACCATTAGAAAATTCATCTGACATGACTCTATGGTTAAACTCAAAGGGTCAAATAGATAAAACAATAATTCAATGGGAGGTGGTTGGGCTGGAGGGGTTGGGGGATGGATTTATGGTGAGGATGAAGGGGTGGGGTGGGTGGGGGGCTAAATTCTCAAAAGAAAGGAGACAACTGAAAAAAAAAAGCAAAAAAAAAAAAAAAAAAAAAAGCACCAAATAAGATTGCAGAATATCTTGTATCCATCTAGATGTACTATCCATCTATCTGTCTGTCTGTCTATATATCTCTCTTAATAAAATAAAGAAAAAAGAAGTTGGAAAAACAGGGGGTTGAGGGGGATCCCTACTCTCTTCATACACATGTGCAAAGTGATACACACAATGGAAAAAAAAAAAAGGTAAGATAAAATAGAAGGTAAGACAATTCCCTCCCTGCTCCAAACACATGTGTATACAATTTTTACATGAACAATGAAAAAAACAAGGTGAGACAAAACAGGAGGTTGGAGGGCCCACAAAAAAACAAACCAAACCCAAAATGGAGCAGGGAAAATTGCAGAAAATATTTAAAATTGAAGATTAAAGATGCTGAATATGAGAGAGAGAGAGAGAGAGAGAGAGAGAGGGGGGGGGGGGCTGGTGTGTGTGTGTGTGTGTGTGTGTGTGTGTGTGTGTGCGTGTGTGTGAGATTTCCCAATTACCTGATTAATTGTTCTGATATTGACAATGTAGGAAATTGACTGTAAAAATGGCGGTTTCATTTCTTTTCATGAGATTCTTCTCTACAACCTGCAGAGCAACTTCAAGCCCCTGTTTGTTTTGTTCACATGCTGAAGCTTATCAGTTTAAAAGCTGTGTAGAAATGGGCAACATTAATCATACATGTTTACACAAAAGGACAGGCCTAGACTGTGAACTAGTATTGAAAAGTAGTGTTGAATCAAATGACTTTATGAATATTCTGTGAACTAGTATTGAAGAGTAGTGTTGAATCAAATAACTTAATGAATATTCATTTTGTTGTTCTGCTTACATTATTCTGATGTTGGAGTCTCAATGTTTTAAGCTGTGTTCTGTTTTCACTTTTCAGTTTACAATACAAATTCTCTTTGTTTCGATATGCGAGCCTTTGTATTAATAAAAACAGTATGAAAAAACAAAAAAGAAAATAAAAAAGACATAAAAAGTTATATACTCTGACAAGGATGAATTTTACTGATTTTATACAAAAGACAGAAACACACATCAGTGACATGACAAATAATCTGAATGAAGCGCCCAACAATGACCACAATAAAAACATTTCAGGCTCCCTTAACTGATTCAGCCCTATGCCAATGCACTGTCCTAACATCAAAACTCATTTCATTAAAATGGTGTACACATTCCTACAAATACAAAAACCGTAAGCAAAAGAAAATAACTTCTGTAGTATTTCTGGCTGTGTCCCCACATGTACATTTGGAGGAAAATAACAGTTGATTTCAGTTTATTTTCTTTGTTTTTCTGCATCAATATGGCAGGGGAACATGCCAAGGCTGTAAACTCCCTAGGGTTGTATGGGTTAACCGACATTATTGATTATATATCAAAACTACCCTTTTCTGAGATGAATGGTAATAAAATGATGAGTGCGCACAAATCTGTACCTTTGTGCACATCCACAAAAGTATGAAGCTCCAACTATGATACTTTAGTATTAAAAAGACCTTTCTCATACAGAAGATATATATAATTCAAAGTAGAGATTAAAAAACAACAACAACCACTTTGTGTGATTGTGCTTTACGTACTTAAGTCTGCATTCAGAAATATCACATGATACTGAGAAAATTTCTACTTTGTTATCACCCATTTCATGAAACTTGCAAGTTACATGCGTAAAAGATGTATAAAATATGCAAAATTTATCATCATTTCAAATTCTTCAAAGTAAAAAAAAAAAAAAAAAAAAGAACATGGAACTGGTGTGACCAAATAAAAAACCAAAGTCATTGTGGTCACAAACAAATGTAAAAGATGAACACAACCAGATAACTAGCCCGCAAAGTTTATCTGTAAGCCAACAAAACAAAAAGGAAAAAAGGTAATGTCCAGTCAAATGCTTCCAACCTGACTGCAATTGGGACAGTCACTTACACAGAAATAAAAACAAACACTAGGGGCAGATAATGGGGACAAGAACATGTTACCTGTTCGTGAATTCTTTTTTTGTCTGCAGACAATTAAAAAAAACAACATAACAAACAAAAAACAAAACAATTTCCCCTCTGTTTAGTACTCCTTGGAAAGTTTAGGCATTGTCTATGATACATAAAAAAAGAACGAATTTTCTGATAATCATGAGGGCCAGTTAATGTCCATGAAAATCAATGAGGCTCCTTCTCTGCAGATAGAATGCAGCCACAGAAAGCAACACTTCTGAATGCAACCCCCCCCCCCCCCCCCCCCCCTGAGATCAAAGATATTGTCGTATTTCATATTTTGGATATAATACATATCTTATGCTGCCTTAAAAACCATGCATAACAGAATGGGATATCTGCTGTATTTCAACAGATGTCAGTAAACTATTAGTTCACAGCATAGAATTCTCTCTCTCTCTCTCTCTCTCTCTTCTTTCACCACAAAATAAAATAAAACTAATATGGAATATATGTATATACAAACACTGTGCAGAGCATTCCATGAAGTGTGATCACTCATCATTACACAAACACATAACATCGCACAACACCAACAGAAAGCATGAAAAATAAACCCATACAAAGCATCCATTTAAAACAACAGACAGACAAGGCAACAAAATAACAGAACCAGCCAGCCAACCATGTACACCTATACTATAGATCACCTACAAAACAAAGGGAGAAAAAAAAACCAAAAAAACGGATGGAGTATCACTAGCATTGTTATGATATCCATGCACTTAACAGCAGAGACTGTGACACCCACACCTACCAACACACATGTATGTATAAACACACACACGACAACTGAGACAAACACACACACACACACAAATACACTCAATCCATCCATTCATGCCAACAACTTGTTCTCCACACATGCCATGGGTGTGGAAACTCCCAACTGGCATGAGCCAGATAAACTCAAGCACTGTGATACTGACCTGATGAAGTGCTGTCAGCCCATCTTCGTTGGTGACATCAGGATCCACACCACTTTCCAGAAGTCTTTTCACTGTCAACACAAACAGATTTCATCAAGGATTATACAAAGACTTTCAAATTGTACTTATTATTCTGTGTATGTACAAGTCCAGAGCTGTCCTGCTATTCTAAAACACACACACACACACACAGAGAGAGAGAGAGAGAGAGAGAGAGAGAGAGAGAATGGGATCATACAAATCATGAGTATCATCCACTTCATGGATGAGTCTTTGGGTGTGTTGCTTTTCCAAAACAACACTGCAAATGTCTGTATCTCTCAGGCCTGGTGTCGAGCACATGAATATCATTATCAAAGAAAGCACAGTTTACAACTTTGTTGCACTGTCCTAAACATAAAATGGACAGGTCTCCACAGCAACATATTCATCATCAATATCCAAGACAGACAGACAGAGACCTTTTTTATTCAAGGATGAAAATCTTTGTCCGTTCTTCTTATCTTTCCTTGCTAAATTCAGTATCATGTACTTCTACTACAAAAACTGAAAAGAGAAAACACATACTTGTCTATATGAAGAAGAAAGGAAGAAAGAGAGAAAGAGAGAGAGAAAGAGGTGGGATGGGGAAAAGAAGGGGGAGGTTGTTGGGGGAGATGGAAACAGTATCTGTGTGTTGAGTGAGGCAATAATGCATCAAAGTTTGCATCATTTGGAGGATCACATATGTGCATGTGTGTGTTTCAGTGTAGGTCTGGAAGTTTCTGTATGTGCAAATAAATTAATCTTTGAGCACATTCATGTTTGTGTATATAAATTCACATCAACAGGTGCAGATTCATAAACTGCATACAATGTCAATGTATCAGTGCTCATCTTCATTTGTGTGAGGTCAAGGGACTGGGTGTACATGGTTATAAAATTGACTTTGCCATCCTACTTTCTGCAGGGTTCAAAGGCCAGACCCTTCACACCAGAAATGTCATTAAGTCAGTAAATATTTTCAGGTCCACAAGTTGATGAAACAAAGAACTGGCCAAGTAAAAGATCTTCCTGTTGGCTTTGAAACACTTTTTGTGGAGTGAACTCAGCTGCTGATTAAAAAAAAATCTACTGCTGTTTCAAGTATCATTTTCACCTTCTTCACCCACCGACTGCCTTCTGATAGACTACTGACTTGTTAAAAAAAAAGTAGTTTTCAATCTGTTTGTCATCACCATACATACATATAGTTGGTATATATACAAACTCCACAACTCCACCTGCAAATACTGACAGTTTTCGTCATCGCATTCATAGGAAGCTAGTGTAAACAGTCTACTGTCTGGTGAATCTGAAATATGTGCTGTGGTGGAATGCAGTCAATGCACAAAATTATACAGGTCTGTTTGCCCGTGGGAGACCCAAAGCAAGTGGTTTTCTCAACATCCCCCTCCTCTGCCCCATTCTCTCTCCCACCCCCCACCACCCTGAATTCTTCAGGCCACAGGTCCAACAGTCATGCAAGACTGACTTGCTGGGTTGGTCACTGGTCATGCTTCATTGTATATTGTGGGAACTCCAAATTCTACTGTGTGTGTGTGTGTGTGTGCGTGTGTGCGTGTGTCTGTGTGTGTGTCTGTGTGTGTCTGTGAGTGTGTAAACATGAGCACACAAAGAATAGGTTGCAGAGAGAGAGAGAGAGAGAGAGAGAGAGAGAGAGAGAGCACAGGACAGGCACATATTCCCACACAAGCATGCATGCACACACAGACATGCACACACTGTCACACATTCCTCCCTCCCCTCCTCCCTGCCCCCACCTTCATCCCACACAGTCCAACATCACATGGAGTGGAAAGACATAAAACTGAAGACTACCACACAGACACACCAGCAACACTGTCGTCACCAGACACAGAGCTGCACTTGGCAAACAATACCTTTCTGCCCAGAAAGTTAAAGACATAACATATCTGAACTATGTTTACTGTGCACACAAAGCATATCGCATATATCTTAACTGTGCACACATTTTTTGTCTTTTAAATCAGTACATGCATGTATGTGTATAAACTGAGCGAATGATGCATAAAATAGCATAGAACATGTGCATACATGCATGTTTCTGTTAGGCTTTTGCAAGCAGTCTGATTAACCCCCCCCCCCCTTTTTTTTAAAGCCTTTCATTCAAATTCTCCTTTTCATGTTGAAATCTCTTTTTCTAACTCTCCCTGTTGACTTCGTTCTTTATTTACTGATACTGATCAATGTTAGAGCTGAGGAAGGTGGCAGAACTTTATGGTTTGAATCCCGGTCTTATACTTTCTCTGAAGTTTGACAGGAAAATCAAACAAAGCATCTACTACATATCTATCTATATATCTCTCTAGTCATTCAGATAAGACAAACTGCAGCAAGCACTTGGTGGAATGAAAAAGAATCCATGGTTACATAAGTGTGAAATCCACTCTGAAAGGTACAAAAATATATGCCTCCAGGCCTGACTAGCACAATGGGTTATGCACTGAGAAACTGAGAAGAGAACTGAAACAGAAAAATTGATCATTTGATGACACGATGTCATGTGTGTTGCCAATTACTAGTGAGTAACTTTAGTTTATAATAATGATAGTGAAGAGCTCTTCAAAAGTGCTGTTCCCTCACAGAGAGGCTAATGGCACTTCAAAAATTAAATATAACAGTAAAGAAACAACAATTCTCAAGAAATCTAAAATAGCAATCACTCATGGCACTCCACAAATTACATGCTACAAAAGGGAAGCAACACTCATAAGAAAAAGAATAAAAAAAGAAACAGTCACACAGAGACACACACACACACAGACTTACCTTCACTGAGGTCGTTCCTCGCCGCAGCCTCCAGCAGGACAATGTTGGGAACAAACTTGATGTTGCCCTTGTTGCTTTTCTTGGGTTTTCTCTGTGACTGGTGCTTGTCCTGGTGCTTCTTCTTCTTGGAACTCTCTTTGTCCAGTTGTTTTTCATACTGGTTCCATTTCTTCAGCTGCTGTGATCTTCGTTTTCTGGCATGCTTCAGCCTTTCCTGCGTGGTCATGCGTTCAATGGAAGGCATTTCTTGAACCAGTTCGTAGTGCTCCATAGTGCTAAGTTGTTTTGCTTCACTCTGTTCTGAACAATGCTGCACCTTCTCTCACAGATTCACACTTTTCAGAAAAAACACCCACCACGTACACGATAGAGATTGAGAGCAGTTGGCACAGCAAGGTTCTGGGCTCCAGACATCATTCATATTGCTTTTTTTTTCTTTTTTTTTTGTATCTGAGCTTTGATCCAAACTTACACTGTCAGGCTGTAACAGGGTCAAAACTCATGCTGGAGGTTGTGTGCTGGAGCAGTACACTTGACAGCAACAGTCAGTAACAGACACAGACACTGTGATATACACGGCCGACCAGTTATCCTGTTGTCTGTGTTGTCAGCATGCTTGTCATGTCTGAGCCTAAAGTCAGACTTGGGCGGTCTGGAAAAGACATACACTTTAACAATTAACATACGCATTCAAACTATACTGCAAATTAATAGCAACTTCTGAAAGTCTATCAAGATCAGATTATCAAGAACAATCTTTGATCAGGGTATCGAGAACAATCTTTTTTTCTTCTATCAGCACATTCTACAGCATAATTTGACATTTTCCTGTTATGGACAACACTTTGCTCAGCATGTGGTGGGAGTGTGTAATTTTAGTTTTAGTCTGACATGAATGTCAAGGACAGACAGAACATGATCTCCTGCAGAGAGTGTTGCAGCCATTCTTGCTGGCTGTCAGCTCTCAGTCTTTTCAGATGTTTCCAACCAAAGAACAAAAGAAGGAAATGTAGCATGGAATATTGTTTAATAAAAGTTTCATTATCACTGGAAGGGTAACTGAATGGGTCAACCCCTCTATGTCTCGAAGACATAACTGTTAACAGAACAGCATTGTGTCTGCATAAAGTAAGAAAAGAAAATAAGAAGGCAAACAAAATTTTAAAAAAACACTTATACTGACAGCATCTGTGCTCATCACAATAACTGTCAATAGCCATTAAAAAATCTCACATAAGTTGATCAGTCTCACAAACTCATGTGCTATTCATGAATCAACAGGTTTTTATCCACAAGCAGGAACATAAATGTGCACAACACTAAAGGCCTTCAGTGTGCACCCGGTATGCTGAGCAAAAAAACCTGTGTGGCAGGTTCTCATAAGGATGTTCTATTTACAAAACATCCACAATGGGGAATGCCCCTGTGCAAACACTACCGGTCACATTATTTCTGTCTAGACTGCGCAACATCTGTATAAACACATTGTGATCATTGGTGCTGTTCTAAACTTTTATACTGAAAATTTATGTTCACACACAAACTGACAAGTAAGTGTCATGACATGACATTGTGAATGAAATATATCTTGTCAGCAGTCATGGTAGTTTGTGTGCGGGCTCTTGACACTGATACTTTTCGCTGCTTCCACTCTTACCTACAGGATATATTAGTATTTGAGCACTTCTAAGCACTTCCTGCAGTGAGGCAAAGAAATGGCTGATACGTCTACTGTCGTCCTTGTAACTTATGTCACCTTCCGCATATTTTGCAACGTCTATAACTATGAGTATGCCCCTCCCACGCACACCACCCAAGACTGGAGTGGCATGCCAACGATAGATTTGAGTGAACCTGGACAGTCACCCGTTGACTGAAACGACCAGATCTACTGACGGTCTGTGTCAGGTCTGTATCCTGCTCTTCTGCCCCAGATCAGAAACGACGTGCACGGCTTTTGATGACCGCTACGTTACTGGCTGCTTTCCCAGGAACAGAAGCAACAAGGGTGTGTTACGCTTGAGTAGCCAGTCAGCAATCTTCGAAGTTTGACAACAAATGGGTTAAGTTCGCGACAAGCACAGAGCAGACGACACCACGGTGCATCTGCACCTACAAGGAAGAAAAACTTGATAAAAATGCAGATACCGTAGAACTGTCATAAATACAGAGATAAGACGACCCACCTGGACGACCTCACGTAAGTGTATCTGTCACTCGATCAGGTTTGTGTTGTAACGGTCGACATTTTCTGTGTCGCGGTGTGTCAGTAGATGGCGCTGCCGAGACTCAGTTCCGATCATGTGACAGGTGCAACTTCAGGTGTGCCTCTGTTGTGCTTTGTCAGTTGTACCGTGTGTCATGGATTTTTCTGACCTTGGGACTTTCTTGTTACTCACCCTCCAATAACATCAGCACAAAATTTACACCGATAAAGCCTGTCTCTTTGCGTCATTTTACGAACACCCAGGCCGCGGGTGAAGACTGACGGACCCCCCCATCCCTCGTTACCTGCTTACAGTCGTACGTACCGCATATTATAAGAGCCGGCGTGTTTCCCCTCAACGGATCGCTATAAATACTGATTTGTTCTCGAGTTTCAGTCTTTGACAGGAACACGTTGGAACGAGTTACATGTAACAGACGTTCCCCATTGCCGGCATTATGCCGCCCAGGCGGAATATTTCCACTAACTGTTCGGCGAGCGTCCGCACCGGCTTCACCAGTTATCTAATCATTAGCAGGCTGGTCCGAGTTACACACACCGGACTTATACGCGCGCGCGGACACACACACACACACACACACACACACACACACTGGCCCGGCGGCCAATTGGCCGCATACACACACACTGAGACGCCCCCCCCCTCCCCCAACCCCTCCTCCGGCGGCCCCTCCCCCAACACACCCATGGCACACACACACACACACACACACGTGCGCGCGCGCGCGCACACACACACACAGGCTGACGGACACACTGACACTTGGACACACACATACACACACACAGACACACACACACACACACACGTGACCGTGGCACACTGACATACACACACACACACACACACACACCGGCACACCAGCACACACACACACACACACACACATACACTGATACACTTACACAGTGACACACACACACACTAGGAACTAGAAACAGACACACACACTCTGACACGCACACGCACACACACACACACACAAACACATACTGACACACTTACACAGTGACACATATACACCGTGGCACTGGCACTTGACTGAATACACCGTGGTACAGACACACACACTGACACGCACGCACGCACACACACACACACACTGACATACACACACAGTGTCACCCCCCCCACACACACACACACAGAGGCACACTGGTACACTGCACTCGCGCACACACACACTGACACACACACACACACACACACACACACACACACACACACACTGACACAGAACGTGTCACTGACGCACGCACACTGACACTGACACAGAGGTTGTCACTGACTCACACACACACACACACACACACACACACACACACACACACACACACAGACACATGCGTGCGAACTCCATGCATGTACACACACAGCTATCAGAATACACTCTCTCTGCCTCTTTCTTTCCACTGAAGACTTGACGAGAACATGCAATTGAAAGACACCACATCAGACGGTGCAAGGGAGATAATTACGCATGCAACCTTTGTCTAAGGAAGAAGATGGCAGAATGGTTAAGACCCTTACCTGCCAACACAGTGTTAGTGAGGGTCTGGATTCGATTTCCGCTCTCGGCCTTTGTCCCAAGTTTGACTGGAAAATCTAACTGTGTGTCTGGTCATTCGGATGAGACGACAAACCGAATTCCCCTGTGTGCAGCACGCACTTGGCGCACTGAACTGAAAAGAACAGATTGGAATGTAGGCCTAATAAGTAATAGGCCTGGGTACACCTATATACTATGCATGCACTCAAGGTTTGACTAGCCCGTTGGGTTATGCTGCTGTCAGGCATCTGCCTAGCAGATGTGATGTGGTGTAGCGTATATGGATTTGTCCGAAAGCAATCACGTGACACTTCAGTATCTTGCGAAAGTCAAAGTTAAAAAAAATATATATATATTTATTGATTTTTTTCATTTATTAACTGTCGGTCATAAAGGTCAAAGACAATAATGCCGCTTCCTTCGAACTGGCAAGAGAGATGGAAGCACTGCAACCTTTCCATAAGTAAAGAATTATGTACACACACACACACACACACACACACACACACACACACACACACATATATATATATATATATATATTTTTTTTTTTTTTTTTTTGCTGCCCCATCATCTGCACCGTTTCAGTAGCATCACCACCACGCCGCTCTGATTTAGATTCCTCCATATTCATCCAAATCATTACGCTGGCTTGGTATGTCACGTTCTGCTGATTCTCTTGATTCAAGTGTCTTCTGGACATGTATTATTAATGTAGCGAAGCGCTCAACTGGCTTCACAAATTGTTTCGCACACTGACGAGCTGTACACGCGGCAGACACCTTTTCCGCAGCTAACGGCCGGTCTCTAACGGCCATTTCCGGTTTGACTGAATGCAAACTGAAGCCCATTCTAAACCTATTCTCTAAACATCTATTAACTGATCAAGTCTCTGTATCGTTCGCTGCAATATTATATTTGTTGTGCTCACTTGATTTTAGTTTAATCGTTCGTCAGTGTGAAGATTTCAAATGACGCTAAGCTTAAGTCATTTTGTCTTCTCGTCACACACAGTGCTACAGTTACATCTGTATGTGACTGCTGTTGGAAACTAAAAGCACACCATTATAATGTTTGGATGAGAACAGATCAGGTATTTAAAACGGATATAACGCCGATTTTCATTGTGAACACAGTTAACGACAATCACTCCACAACTAGCATTGCTTGACGGCTTTGACTGAGGTGAAATCTGTGTTTCTGACACATCGTTTGTTGGCTGACTGATAAGTAAACTACAAATATTATATACTGACAGAATCGTCGCAATTCCATCTTTAAATCTATACCATTTGTGTTTGCCTACGTCAAACTCATTTAACAGTTTGTCATTTTCAGCAACAAGCTCGCTCAGTAAAACTGACCTTTTTCAGATGATTTAAATCAACTGAGATTCATGATAAATTCATCTTGAATAATCAACACTTCATTTTATACTCATTAGAAAGTAGGTGTTGAGCTGTTTCTTTTGCGACCAATCCGACGTAAATCAGTTCAGGAATCATTTTGAAATCGATCACTGAACACCTTGTAACAAACACAATTCTAATCAAATTTAGCCTGATCTGAGCCGATTTGCTCAGATGTTGCCAGTGGTGGTGTCCTAAGTACGTTAAATCAGAACAGACACCTCTGAACACCACCGAAATGACTCAGCAGCAGTGCAGGGTCTCCTCTGGTGTGTGGCCTCCTGGCGACCTAACATTGATGGTTCCCTGTGGATTGCCGACGCTGGAACTGTGACGGACGAACCCGGGTTCGGCCATGTAATTTGCCTGCAGTTTTCCCGACCAGACCGTTATTTGTTCTGCTGACTTGTTGTGGTATTTATGAAATCCGCTTTTTTTGTCTGTTTTTGTTTCTTTGTTTGACCTCACTCGACAAAACATTGGATCAATTGGGTGGTTTGTTCACGTTAACACCTATTTGATGAAGCCACGTCATCTGAAGATTTTTCTGGCATTTTTGGACTGAGTCTGGGACTATATGATGCTGTTGTCAGCGACTCATAATTAGGTTTAGATACAGACGAACGTGTAAACGCTTTATATGCATACGTATTTTTCTGTACAACTTTTATGAATTCTAAGTGTGCTTTGGGCACCTTTCGCTGGTCAGAATTCTCCAGAATTACTCGGTTCCCGACAAAAGCATGTAAGAAAAGTGTTGTAAGGGAGGTCAACCTGAGCAATGATTACAGATGCCTCTGAATATGGTTGTTTCCCCTTAATGATCCGTTGACTATCATTTTTCTCTTGGACGCTTTTGTCAGGAGAAGGTGGAACAAGGTATAACCACTTAACTGGGATTTCCCTCATTTCTCTCCACATTCCTCAGTTCCAGTTCCTACGTGGATGACCGTTTTTACCCCCCGCCCCCCCCGCCCCCCCGCCCCACACCCCCCCTCTCCCCTCTCTTTCTGGCTGGGTATGTCAGTTCTTACATTCTTTAACTCGAGTCATCGAATGTCTTACTGGATTATGATCGTGCGTATTTGGTCTTCAACGTGCATACACAAACGATAGTGATTAAACCACAGGCAGGTCTACATACGTATGCTGACCTGGGAGATCAGAAAAAGAAAAGAAAAGAAAAAACAATTTCCACCCAAAATACACCAGGGAAATCGAAATCGAAATTGAAATCAAAATCGAAACTTTTTTTTATTGAGGGAAAAGGAATAGGCACTTATCGGTCTGTTTTCATCCTACCCTCGTAAAGAAAACGTATAAACTAATCTAGGAAATAGAAGAAGACTGAAAAACAGGAGGAAAAAAAAACCATACACATCGCATGGCAACAACAACAGTTTCAGTTTCAGTTTCAGTAGCTCAAGGAGGCGCCACTGCGTTCGGACAAATCCATATACGCTACACCACATCTGCCAAGCAGATGCCTGACCAGCAGCGTAACCCAACGCGCTTAGTCAGGCCTTGAGGAAAAAAAGAAAAAAAGAAAAAAAAGGTGAATAAATGATAGATAAGCTTACACAAATAAATAAATAAATAATAAATAATAACTAAAAAAAAAAAAAAAAAAAAAAAAAAAAAAAAAGCAAATAGATGTAAAACATGAAGACACACATTCACATATACACCCACACATGCATAACAGATATGCACCGAACATGCAGTTTCACAGATATGAAAGCACAGTCAAATACATATAAACGTACGTGAGCTCCAACACACACACACACACCACACACATTACCCTGCACCTCCTCTACCCCCCTCCTCCACACACTCATTTCTAGTCTACGTATCACAGCTTCCACGGCACACACACACATACATACACACACACACACACACACACACACACACACACAGAGATGAACACTTACTTGTACAAGCGCACACACATATGCCCATATCTCCACACACATATGTACAAAGATATATATATATATACGTTCCAATATCCTGTTGCTCCCACAGTGTAGGCATGCATACACTCACATACCTCATCCTCTACCCCACCTCCCTCCGCACCCCCACCTCCCCCTCACACACACACACACACACACACACACACACACACACGCACGTGCACAGAACTCTACTGACACTTGTGTACACTTACACTCTTGCGCATGCACAAACGCACTCAAAAATACAGACCCACACATGCACACAAACACACACATACACACACGCACAGAGGCTGCCACTGATTGGCCGCAAGAGGGATGGGAAAAGATCTCTGATGCCAAGAAAGTGGCGTCTAGTGTGTTGCTCAGTCTATTGTATTTGGAAAAGCCCACAGAGACTCTGTTCCGTTTTGAAGAAATTTGCGCAATGTTGTGCGCAACAACAACAAGAACAAATAAATGGCACAGAAAATACACAATTCCCCACTGGTACAAAATAACATAGTATGCATATGCGTCAAGGAGAGAGGGAAGGAAGAAGGTAAGGAAGAGATACGAAGAAGGAGAGAGAGGAAAACTGTTGAGAGAGAGAGAGAGAGAGAGAGAGAGAGAGAGAGAGAGAGAGGAAGATAAGGAGGAGGGAGGGAAGGAGGAAGGGAGGAAAGGAGATAGCCACATAGACAAGGATATTGAGAATACATCATTTGTTTATCAGTCTCAGTAATTTCAAGGATTCGTAGAACTTAGTTCTGACATTAGATATTTATGATATAGTCTTTTGAAGACATTGAGACTGGAGTTTATATTAAGCGTTGATGAAATAGAATTCCATAAATATCCACCAGAGTATGTGAGACTTGTTTTGTAAAGATTTCTTGGCCGAGGCAAGGTTATTTTATGTGTGTGACGGTGACTATTTACTGGAAAAGTACTTATGAGAGAGAGGGTGATGCATAACCTGATAATATTTTGAACATAAATATGGATTTATTATATTTAAGCTTAATTTTCATTGGCAATATATCAAGTTATATGTAACGAGAAACATATAAAGAGGAAGATTTTAAAATAACTAATTTAACTCTTTCCATACGAACGGCGAAAGAGACGACGTTAACAGCGTTTCACCCCAATTACCATCATCAAAATACTGCAAGCGGAAGGCTCTTATACTGAAGAGGTGAATGTTGACAAAGAATACCACAATTATGACGACGGAAGCTAAAGGTTGGGTCATTCAGACACCCACTGGACATCCGAGGGGTCTGTGTAGAGGAGAAGAGAGGACTGGCCGTACTGAGTGAGTTAAGAGCACGCCTAACAGGGATCGAGCCATCAAACTCGGCCAGGCATGACCCTCAGTGGGGTTGAAATTACAGTGTCCTTAAAAAGCGGAAAAAAAGAAGAAAAAAAAAGAAGAAAAAAAGTGAGAATAATCAACAAAAAAAGTAAGAAGATAAAGGAGGTGTGGGAGCGGGAGGTGGGGGTTAGGTTTGTTTGTTTGTTTGTATTTATTTTTATCACATCAGATTTCTCTGTGTGAAATTCGGGCTGCTCTCCCCAGGGAGAGCGCGTCGCTACACTACAGCGCCACCCATTTTTTTGGTATTTTTTTTCCTGTGTGTAGTTTTATTTGTTTTTCCTATCGAAGTGGATTTTTCTACAGAATTTTGCCAGGAACAACCCTTTTGTTGCCGTGGGTTCTTTTACGTGCGCTAAATGCATGCTGCACACGGGACCTCGGTTTATCGTCTCATCCGAATGACTAGCGTCCAGACCACCACTCAAGGTTTAGTGGAGGGGGAGAAAATATCGGCGGCTGAACCGTGATTCGAACCAGCGCACTCAGATTCTCTCGCTTCCAAGGCGGACGCGTTACCTCTAGGCCATCACTCCACTGGGGGACTGTATCCAATTTCCGAAGGAAGATACTGTCCCCGGGAAACTGATGCAGAACTGAAGAAAAGTTCTGATGATAAATCCGGGCAGGGCACAATGTCTCCCTTCTTTTACGAGAAATAAAAGTGCAACAAGCGTAACCTGCCCCGTATATTTGGTAATCGTTGTACCTCAGTTAACTGATACATACTTGGACAAACAAGAAAGCGGGCTAGGAGAAGAAGGCAACATCTTTGTTCACTGACTGCACTGAAGGCCGGCCTAGAGTTCCTCCACAAGAAAAACAGCATGACCCACATTGGCCCGTCACTGAGGCTTCTCACCACCTCCTGCCCGCTGCCAGCTGAAGACAAGAATCTCTCGGTCGATCTGTGTGTGTGTGTGTGTGTGTGTGTGTGTGTGTGTGTGTGTGTGTGTGTGTGTGTGTGTGTATCTGCCTTACTGTCTGTCTGTCTGTCTGTCTCTGTCTCTGTCTGTCTGTCTGTCTGTCTGTCTGTCTCTCTCTCTCTCGTGCGCGCGCGTGTGTGTGTGTGTCTCTATATCTCTGTCTGCCTGTCTGTCTCAGTTTCTGTTTGTCTGCCTGCCTGTCTGTGTCTGTATGCTGTCTGTCTGTCTGTCTGTCTGTCTGTCTGTCTCTCTCTCTCTCGTGTGTGTGTGTGTGTGTGTGTGTGTGTGTGTGTGTGTGTGTGTGTGACCGGTCCTTGAAATTCTGAAGAGAGAGAGAGGGCGGAGGGATCAGGGGGGAGTGGGAGGGGGAAGGGGAGGCTAGGGGGGCTGGAGGGGATAACACACACTGAAGTAGACCGGGTATGCACAAGCAAAATACCCGGGGTCGGAGGGCGAAAGAGGGGAACTGAGGTGGGGTGCCACTTGCAGTATCAGTCAACTTGTGCATCATGCATGTTGATGCCATGACATTCCAAAATGCAGCAACAACAACAAACAATACCTATTATACTGACAACCAACTTGAACCAACCATCAAGGCAACCAAATGAAATGAACAATGTGACCAAACCCTTAAATCTCCAACTGGTGTCGCAGGTTGAGGTTATTTTGTGCTTTATCGTCCTCTTTTCTGACCCAAGTCGTGCGTTGTTATCCCATTTACGGTCGTGTGCCGTCGACAGAGAGAGAGAGAGAGAGAGAGAGAGAGAGAGAGAGAGAGAGAGAGAGAGAGAGAGAGAGAGAGAGATCCACACAAAACGTTTACGATCATGGTGGGTGGTGGAATCGTACATAATTCCGGCAAACGGATGTGCTCGCCAGGCGAAAACACTGACGACGGCAAGCCGGTGAATCCTGAATCCCATTTACGTGGATTGTGATCCTCTGGTTTCGTTTAGTAAAGACATTTTGCCGAGTGTTGTCTGTCTGTTTTTCTCGCAGTTTCAAGGCCTCCGCACGGCTGTTAGTGACAGACGCAGCGACCATCAGTATGCTACAGAAAATGAGCTCTCTCGAGTGTATATCTAAGTCTGGAAAAGTTGCCTCCATTCCTTGGTTGATCAACAGAACACATGCAAATCGTCTTTAGTTTCTCTGCCACTGGTTGTTTCTGAGAAGAACCGTCATTAGTGTTAAAATGTGGGGTTAAAAATGCACGAGTTTGGGGACGTTGGTAACTGGAGAACGCGGACACTGACTCATTACTGGTGGATTACGACAAGAAACAGGTGGAGCCGCGCATGTGGGATTTCGTCGAAACGTAAGATGACCGCTCTATCGACCCGCGATCTGAGCTGGGGCCAACGTCTTCTTTTGACAGAACACAGTGGGAGTTCAGCCATGTACTTAAGAGTCTTCTGCCGCGGTACTTTCCCAATCATCTGCTTAGCGTTGCCCCTGCAGAGAGCTTTGGAAGACGATGTAGTCATGGTCATCTGGTTGTGGCATGGTTCTACCATATGCTGCAGTTATATACTATGTTGCTGCGGCTAGTTACTAAAGTGCCCGGTCGGCGCCGCGGACTACAGCCAGCCAACTGCAGACACCCTGCGGTTGGTGGACGGTATTTTGTGCACACATTAAATGGAGCCTTTCTGATCCTCTGCTTATCTCCCCGTGTTTATCTCTCTCACTATTCTCTTTCTGAGCTGGGAAAGAAAGAGAAAGATTGTGGAAGAAAAGAGGAGAGAGAGAGAGAGGGACCGAGACAGAGACAGAGAGACAGAGAGACAGAGAGAGACGGACAGACAGACAGACAGAGTTACGATGTAGTAAAAGGTCGAAAAACTCACAAGGTATTCTACTACTACTACTACTACTGCTACTACTACTACTACTTCTTCTTCTTCTTCTTCTCTCTATCTGGCCATGTCACAAGCCCGGCTTTCAGAACAACATTCGTGTCCTGTTCAAACATCGAACTGATGTAACACGCCTTTGTTTTTGTTATTTTGAAGTTAGTAAAATCAGTATTCCATACCTAATTTCATTTGACCAAAAAAGACAAAATGCATGTAAATATGATGAAAAAGAGAACGAAAACAACAACAGCAACAAAATAACACAAAACAACCCAGCAACAGCAATAAGAACACGTTTCTTAATCGGTAACCATAGCTAATCAACACGTCTGCATGCTGTTTGTCGTGCAAATTTCATCTCTTTTTTTTTTCGATCAAAAATTTCCTGACATCTTGAACATTCTTAATCAATCAGTATCGTTTTCGGTTCCTTTCTTTTCATTTGTATATTTCCGACGTGGTTATTGTTTAACGTTGGTACTGACTGCATCTTCAAGGCCCTGTTGGACAGAACTGGGCACGTGCTGTATGAGAAGAGACACTTTAACTGCATTGTTGTTCTGCCGGGGTTGAAGGGCAGGGCAGGGCAGGGCAGGGTAGGGCATAACAGGACGATCAGTCTTCTCGTGATCAGCCATGATACTGCTCCGCCAGAGAAAACCATTTTCCGTCAGTAATGGAAGGAGAAATGTGGCCACTTTTGGAGGAGTCTGGTTCGTATGGGCACATTGTTCTGTGCTCCACTGCTGTGTGGTGCGTTGTGCTTGTCGAAAAAAATGCCACTAGGCCTCCGCTCCACACACACACACACACACACACACACGCACACACACACACACACACACACACACACACAGAGAGAGAGAGAGAGAGAGAGAGAGAGAGTGAAAAAAGCCAATTTAAAAGCAAAAATAAAACAAAAGAAAGTACACGTACATATGTACGTTGGTATGTTTTAGAAAAATAAGATGTACAGCCAAGTACGAACTAGAGCCTTTCGGTACCAAAACAACAGCAGCAAAAAAAATTATACATGTATGTACGTATGAATGACAAAAAATAAAATGAAATATACAGCCTAGTACGAACTAGAGCCTTTTGCAGTGTTGCTACAACCACCACCACCACCACCACAACCACCACCACCAACACTGTGCTGCGTGCATTACCCCCCCTCCCCCACCTCCCATCCCCACCCCCACCCGAGGGGGACGGTTGTAATGACCGGATGCTGTATCTGACCTGATCTCCTCCCATCATCTGCCATTTCCTCACACCCATCGCATCCATTACCATTGGCCGCATCATCCAGGTCTCCGCCACCGTCTTCGAGGATGGTGAGCATTGAAAAACCTGTCACAGGGACAGTACAGACCATTTATTTATGCTCAGATTTTCTGACTGACTGATCGGCGGCATAAATGAAGTATAATGAGCAATTGATGATGGATAACGAATGAAGAACTCCACCTACCCCTGGGAGAGGTGGAGAAGAACCATTGGAATGACACAGACCTTTATTTCAAGTCTTGGAACATGACGTCAGATGGACTTGAAAAATTTTTTTTCTTGGAGCATGACGATAGGTGGGCATAGATATTTAAATCTTTGTCTTGGAGCATGACGTCAGACGGACATAGACATTTAACTCTTTGTCTTGGAGCATGACGTCAGACGGACATAGACATTTAACTCTTTGTCTTGGAGCATGACGTCAGACGGACAAAGACACTTAACTCTTTGTCTTGGAGCATGACGTCAGACGGACATAGACACTTAACTCTTTGTCTTGGAGCATGACGTCAGAAAGACATAGACTTTTAACTCTTTGTCTTGGAGCATGACGTCAGATGGACATAAACCTTCAACTTTGGTATTGGAGCATGGCGTCAGATGGACATAGACCTTTAACTCTTTGTCATAGAGCATGACGTCAGATGGACATAAACCTTGAACTCTTTGTCTTGGGGCATGACGTCAGATGGAGTTAGACATTTAACTATGGTCTAGAAGCATGACGTCAGATGGACATAAACCTTTAACTCTTTGTCTTGGAGCATGACGTCAGATGGACATAAACCTTTAACTCTTTGTCTTGGGGCATGACGTCAGATGAAGTTAGACATTTAACTCTGGTCTGGAAGCATGACGACAGATGGACATACACATTTGAATCTTGTCTCGGAGCATGATATCAGATGGCTGGAGAAGTTAAAAGCATAAAATGGCGTTCCACATCCAGGGCATAGAACAGTGATATTTCTCTCTTTTTCTGTAGTTTTTGTGCTGCTGCTGCCACTACTCCGTGTCGGACTGTGATAACTCAAGTTGTTTGCTCCTCTCTCTCTCTCTCTCTCTGTGTGTGTGTGTGTGTGTGTGTGTGTGTGTGTGTGTGTGTGTGTGTGTGTGTGTGTGTGTGTGTGTGTGTGTGTGTGTTGTTTTTGAAGAAGAAGAAGAAGAAGAAGAAGAAGAAAGACAACAACAACAACGACGACGACGACGAGAAGAAGAGAGGAGCAAGGAGTAACCCACCATATTTCCCTGTCACTTAGAGTGGAAAGATGTAACACTGACGACGACGACTACTACTACTACTGGTGCTGCTGCTGGTACTGCTACTACTGCTACTGCTGGTGCTGGTGTTGTTGTTGCTGCTGCTACTACTACTGGTGCTGGTGCTGCTACTACTGCTACTACTACTGGTGGTGATGCTGGTGCTGCTGCTACTACTACTGGTGCTGGTGCTGCTACTACTGCTACTACTACTGGTGGTGATGGTGTTGTTGTTGCTGCTGCTACTACTACTGGTGCTGGTGCTGCTACTACTGCTACTACTACTGGTGGTGATGCTGGTGCTGCTGCTACTACTACTGGTGCTGGTGCTGCTACTACTGCTACTACTACTGGTGGTGATGCTGGTGATGCTGCTGCTACTACTACTACTACTACTGGTGTTGGTGCTGGTGCTGGAGCTGCTACTACTACTACTGCTGCAGCTGGTGGTACTATTACTACTACTAGGTGCTGGTTCTACTACTACTAGTACTACTATTACTACTACTGGTGCTGGTACTACTACTGGTGCTGGTGCTGCTACAACTACTGGTGCTGGTTCTGGTGGTGGTGGTGCTGATACTACTACTACTGATGCTAGTGCTGGTGCTGGTGATGCTGCTGCTACTACTACCGGTGCTGGTGTTACTACTACTACTACAACGGGCGCTACTACTACTGGTGCTGGTGCTACTGCTACTACTAGGTGCTGCTTGTGCTGCTACTACAACAACGATTACTACCACTGAAAACTCCCCCCCCAAAACCAACAAAAACAAACAAAAACAAACAAAAAAACAAACATACAAACTACAACAACAACAACAGCAACACATCACAGGCGTCAGTGGCGTGTCTCCTATCGTCAGAGCGGCCATGAAAAGACAGCACGATAGGAGCACGAATCAACTGGTTTGTTGAGGGGTTAGTATCGTTCTTTGTCATTCTCTTCGTCTGTGGGCTTCACGAACTCCCATGATATCACTCTTGTATTTGTATTTGCATTTCGTTTTATCACAACAGATTTCTCTGTGTGAAATTCGGGCTGCTCTCCCCACTACAGCGCCACCCATTTTTTAAATTTTTTCCTGCGTGCAGTTTTTATTTGTTTTTCCTATCGAAGTGGATTTTTCTGCAGAATTTTGCCAGGAACAACCCTTTTGTTGCCGTGCGCTAAGTGCATGCTGCACACGGGACCTCGGTTTATCGTCTCATCCGAATGACTAGCGTCAGACGACCACTCAATGTCTAGTGGAGGGGGAGAAAATATCGGCGGCTAAGCTGTGATTCGAACTAGCGCACTCAGATTCTCTCGCTTCCTAGGCGGACGCGTTACCTCTAGGCCATCACTCCACGAGTGTACCTTGAAGTGTGACATTTTGTTTTTATCTAGCAGGTGTGATGTTGAGTATACCTACGTGGATCACCGAGTCCACGCGCTTTGACACTGCTTTGAAACTGAAACTGAAGCCTCGTCCAGTCTAAAGACCACACAATTCCCGCACTGAGCCGGCCTCTGTCAAAGAGAGATAGGGCACAGCACTTGGGGATGAGGATGCCTTTCTCCTTGGGCAAGGCTGCAGGACAAGGCACCGAAACATCTATTCCTACTGTGGATGCAGGCTGTTGGATGACACCAACTTCCAGTGGGAATAAAAGAAGATGTCAGCTAAAATAACACACACCGAACTACACTTGAAATTTCTTATATTCTTGAGACATCTCCCTCAACAATGGAAAGCTGCAAGCTTTTAAAATTAACCATCGTGTTGGCCAGTCCTTGAGTCCCTCGCAAATGCTGCCTGCTGTCTCAATGTGAGCACGATACAATACAATACAAAACAATACAGTGTATATGTATGACAGTCAGTCGTGTCCGACTATAACCATCAGAAAGCAGAGGAGGCAACTGCGGTTCCAACTATCTGGGCTAGAATTTGATTATAGTGGAAAGCGTCTTGCCTAATTCACATCTCCTGTGACTCTCTCGGCCAAGAGGGTTTTAGGACAGTCGGCATTGGGGATGGTCCCCAAAGGCCAGCTAGCCCCCAAGGCTGCAGCTCTAAGAGCCAGCGCAATCTTGCCTCCTAGTTTGAGAGTCATAGACCTTCACAAAAGACTAAGCTGTAAATGACTTCCCACTGCAATGAAGAAACCATTGATGATACAGTTGTCACTTTGCTGTTGGCCCAACTGTAAGCTTATGTCAGTCTGTTGGGATGGTTCCCAAAGGCTAGCTAGCTCCCACGGCTGCAGCACTAAGACTCGAGCCAGTGCAATCTTGCCTTCTAGTTCAGTTGAGTTATAGACCTTCACAAACGACTCAGTTGTAAATGACTTCCCACCGGCTGCAGTGGAGAAACCATTGATGATACAGCTGTCACTTTGCTGTTGGCCCAACTGTAAGCTTTTGTTAGTCTGTTTACAATACAATACAATACAATACAATACAATGCAATGCAATGCAATGCAATACAATACAATGAAGGACAAGATCTCCGACATGAAGCACATGATCAGGATCCTGTGAACACCGTTACAAAAACGTGTCCATCATCGCACTTCATGAACAGACCCTACCTACCCACGTGGTCTGACTGAACTTTCCGCCCACTGTTTCCCTGGACGCTGGCAGAGAACATTTGGAAATGGCAATAACGAGCATCGTGGGAGTTGAAAGGTCACCCCAGTGAGGCAACCCGCGTGATGCTACAGAACTACCCCCGCACCCACCTCAAGATAATACCCAGGACATCATCTACAAAACCATCCAGTGATACCGCTCCGACCGCCTCACTTCCCCCTGTGCCTTCTGGGAGAGTCAGGAACGGTCGTCATTCTAAAGGTCTATGAATTAGTTACTGTCCACGAAGGGTGTGAAACTTATCCTCGCATCTGGAACGTCTGTGTCAGTAAGCTGATGTTTGATATCATGTTTTGGTTGTTGTTGTTGTCCTTCTTCTTCCTCTTCTACCTCCTCCTCTCCCCCCCTCCCCCTCCTCCTCCACCTCCTCCTCCTCCTTCTTCTTCCTCTCCCTCCTCCTCTCCCTCCCCCTTCACCTCCTCCTCCCCCTCCACCTCCTCCTCGTGCTCCTCCTCCTCCTTCTTCTTCCTCCTCCTCCTCCCCCTCCCCCTCATTCTTCTACTGTGCTTGTTTTGACACTGTTGGACTGCATTGTTATTTTATCTTGCACATCCCAAAAGGGACAAAAAGATTAACTTGAATAATTTCTTTGATTCCTTCAATGTTTCTGAAGCTTATCTGTAGTATCAAGATATACTGGTGGCGAGGGGAAGGTGGTGTGGTGGGCAAGATGAGTTGGTTATGTTGGCGTATTCCAAGGGTAATTCATTATGCATGTAGCGAATAGAAGGCCTACTCCCCCCCAAGCCCCCCCCTCCCTTTTTTTTTCTTTTTGGTGGGTATGTATCAATTCTCGTGGCTTTTTAAATGTTTTTGTTTTTTCGATACGTCACTTTGTTTCTTATCACAATTAAGCTAACATTCCATGCTCTGTCTGTCTCCGAGGCTCTCTCTCTCACTCTCTCTCTCTCTCTCTCTCTCTCTCTCTCACTCTCTCTCTCTCTTATTCCTCTCTCCCCCCCCCCTCTCTTTAAGGTCACATCTTCACATTAATCACATCTCCTTCCCTCCATCCCCAATCCAGCTCCTCAGTGTGTGTGTGTGTGTGTGTGTCGTGTGTGTGTGTGTGTGTGCGTGTGTGTGTGTGTGTGTGTGTGTGTGTGTGTGTGTGTTCGTTGTCTGTGTCTGTGCGTGCGTACGTGTGCACGCTGACGCGTTGCGTGTTGTGTGCTCATCAGTGCTCATATTTTGTTTTGACGACACATCACAGACTTAAAACCTCCTGCCGGGGGAAGGAATAAAACGCAGGAGAGGGGCACTCACTTGCCGTTCACCGCTAACCACCACCCACCCGTGATGGGAGAGAGAGAGAGAGGGAGAAAGAAGCAGCGAGGCGGAGCACAAAGGAGGGGGAGGTCATTAGCACGGTAATAGTGCTGACAACGACCCCCCCCCCCCCCACACACACACACATCACCTAACTCCACCCTCCCCCACCACTACCTACCCCACTGCCACCCTCCCCTCCATCACCACCACTCTGCACTTTCCCCTCCGGCCCCACACAGACACTTCACACCTCGCCCACACACCACACAGCGCCTTGGGGGCCACTACAGCACTGGCAGTGACCGTGTATTTAGTCCAACAGCAAAGATTCCCTATTGCTTTCTCCACTGCTGGTATAGTGCTCTTTGGACACTGACACAGTCCATAGGGCTGAGGGTTTTATTTTGTTCAGATGGGTGAATGGTACTTCAGTGACTGGTGAATGTTTTGGCTGTCCTTTCATTTCTTTAGTGTGTGTGTGTGTGTGTGTGTGTGTGGTGTGTGTGTGTGTGTGTGTGTGTGTGTGTGTGTGTTTACACTTCAGTGATTTACCCTTCCCTGCTACGGGGTCAGCCCGACACTCCCCCGAGTCGATACTCCCCCGGCTCGTTAATCCCTCTCGAAAAGATCCAAAAACAAGCAATTGTAATTATACAGTTGTGACTGATAATATGTTTTCTGCTTGATCAAAGATGTGTTGTGGAATGATCAATGTGTTATGCGTTCTCTTCTTACAACCGTCCGCCTTCAGAGTTGAGCAACAGTGCGCGACGTGTGTTGGGGCCCGCTATTGTGTGGGCTCGCTACTGCCGTCGTCATGACTGTGCATATATGGGGGAACGCTCTCTCTCTCTCTCTCTCTCAACAGAAACATCCTGTAGAGTACTCTAAGAAAGAGCGGGGTACATGGGAAGTTTCACATGGCTGTGAAAAGTATCTATGATTCTGTACTTGTGTGTGTTCGTGACAAAGGTATTTATTCAGACTTTTTTCAGTGTCCAAGAGGGGTTAAGCCCACAGCTGTTTTCCTTTTTCATCAATGAACTGGCAGTGGAGTTATCCGGCAAAGAAGGGTAGACATCAGTGGAATACAAATGATACCTGGCGCAACAGAATTGTTCTTAATGCTATTTGCAGATGATGTTGTTCTCTTGTCTGACACACCCATAGGGTTACAAAATCAATTAAATGCCCTTAAGCAAGAAACAGACAGACTACAACTAACAGTAAATCTCGATAAGACCAATATTATAGTTTTCCGCAATGGAGGTCATCTTTCGACTAGTGAAAAATGGTGCTATGGTGATAGGGAAATAAAAGTCACCACACAGTAACCAAAACATATAAATATTTGGGAATGTTATTCACAACAAAATTGAGTTTGACGTCTGCGTGGGATGAAGCAAATAGAAAAGGGGAAAAAGGTGTAATCCAAATTATAAAATCACTCAAGAGACTGCCTTCGACTGACGCACAGCTTTTTTGGAAACTTTTCGACACACAAATTGAACCAGCCTTGAACCGTATGGAGCGGAAATATGGGGACTCATGCCAAATAACCAAATGGAAAAGGTACATACATTTGCAACGAAGTGCTTTTTTGGTGTCCCTTTACACTCATCAAACACTATAACTAATGGTGAAACCGGCAGGTACCCATTGCATATTAGATCAATTGTAAGACGCAAAAAATATTGGCTCAAACTAACAAGACTGCCAACATCACGATTGTGTAGACAAGCATTCGAGATGCTGCTACTGCAAGAGGAGAAGGGCAAACAGAACTGGGTATTCCACATCAAGAAAACACTAACGGAACATGGATTCAGTCTTGTTTGGATGAGCCAAGGAGTAGGGCACGAGAGCGGCTTTGTATCGGAATTTAAAGATAGACTTATAGCATGTTACAAACAAAATTGGCACGGAGAAATAGAGAGCAATGATAGATATAAATGGTTTTATTCATTTAAATCAATATTTCAAACAGAGAAGTATATTAAGATTATAACAAATAAATGGCATAAAATCTGCTTTGCGAAGCTCAGATTGAGAACACTTGGACTGAATGCCAACAGAAGATGGTTCGATTCAGACGTAGCAACATCTCCTTGCCCAATGTGTGGCGAAAGCCCAGAAGATGAAAATCATTTCATATTTAACTGCAAAAGATACGATGAATTACGAAAAAACTGCACCATTTTCAATACAGCTCCAGCGCAGAGAAAAGATTTGTTCGGCATACTAATGACAGAAAATGAAGATATGATACTTTCACTAGCAAAATATGTATCTGAGGCAATAAATATATGGAAAACGTCCATCATCGGTCCAAATACTCATTAGTCAATGAACAGTTAGTATGGATTCTATGAGAAAAAAGCATAGGCCAAAAAAGGAAGGGCTACATTTGGATAGTCAATGTCGACATTGTAATTATTTGATGTGTTCGTATTGATATGATGTGTATCGATGTTACATGCGTAAATATTTTTTATATGATTTATCTGTACTTTGTTTTATGTGTACTGTCCAAACCTTGGAGACAAACGACTGAAAAAAGGCAAATTACCTCCTGTCACATTTACTTTTAAGCTAATGACAATGAGCCAAAGTGTCGCAAATCTCTTATTAGTTTATTTTGTTTCAATTCTGGTTTTGTTTTTTGGGGGTGTTTTTTTCTGTTCCATTTCATCTATTTGTACTATTTTGTTCTTATTTGTACCTACTATGTCACCAGAGCTTTTCAGCTAATGACATTATACATTTCAGTGTTCAGAGTTCAGTGTTCAGTGTTTAGTGTTCTCTCTCTCTCTCTCTCTCTCTCTCTCTCACACACACACACACACACACACACACACACACACACACACACACACACACATTTACTCATTTCTTGGGGTCTTCTTCATACCTTTTCTTTAGACATGTTTCCCTTTCGAGGGCTGGAGAAAGCAATTGTTTGCTTACTCTAATGCTATCGGAAATAAAATTCCTTCCTTTCTTCATTCATTCATTTATTCCTTCCTTTCTTCCTTCCTTCCTTCATTCTCTCTCTCTCTCTATCTCTCACTCACTCACTCTGTCTCTCTCTCATTACTTTATTCACATACATTATTGTCATGAATGCAGGTATCATGATTATGTACTTGTAAATGCTTACTGTGCAATTGAGTGTATTTGAATGTCACGTATGTTTTTCTATAACCTTTTGTTATCTTGTGAACAATTTGATTTCATTTCTCTTTGCCCTGAGGGCTGGATGTAAAAAAGCATATGCATGCTTATTCCACTTCCCTCATTAAAAAGATTCGTTCGTTCGTTCGTTCGTTCGTTTGTTCTCTCTCTCTCTCTGTCTCTCTCTCTCTCAGATTCTCTCTCTCTCTGTCTCTCAGATTCTCTCTCTGTCCCTCTGTCTCTCAGATTCTCTTTCCCCGTCTCTCTCTCTCTCTCTGTCTCTCTCTCTGTGTCTCATTTCGGTATCTCTGTCTCTCTCCCCTCCTCTGTCAGATTCTCTCTCTCTCTCTCTCTCTCTCTCTCTCTCTCTCTCTCTCTCTCAGTCTCTCTCGTTTTCTATTGTTTTGTTTTTTCCCCTATCCAATTTTGTGTTTCATTGTTTTCACCATTATTGTTCTGATTTGTACCCCCATGTCATCTAGTACAGCCAATGATATTAGATATTTCAGTATTCACCTCTGTCTGTCTGTCTGTCTCTCTCTCTCTCTCTCTCGTATATTAGTGTGTGTGTTAGTGTGTGTGGCCAGGGACAGGAACCGGCTGTTGGACAGCTGGGTGTTATTCTGTTATTAGCGTTATTAGCTCGGACTTCGCCTCGAGTCGTGCTGTTCACCTTGATTTTCTTGTGATGCCTGTGTTGATGTCCACCTACCACTCTGAGTGTTTTCAATGCCGCTGAATCAGTGAACAAAAGATTTTTTTCCCTTCCTGAAAAAATAGATACCATTATTCAAATAATTTTCATTATTTCATCCGTTCAGTCTATCTCTCATCCACTCCTTTCGAGTCTCTCTTAATACAATATTCAACAGACCATCTCTCTGTGTCTCTTTCTCTGTCTTTCTGCATGTGTGTGTTTGTGTTCGATCGGTCCATATATTTATTAATTCCGTGCATACACACACAGACACACACACACACACACATAACACACACACACACACACACACACACACACACACACACACACACACACAGAGTCTCTCTCTCTCTCTCCCTCTCTCTCACTCTTTCCAATGCACGTGCACGAGCACACACAGAGACAGATATACACACACTCACACACCAACTCTCTCTCTTTTTCTCTATCTCACACACGCACACACAAGCGTACACCCACCTACTCTCAAACACACACGAACTCATACACGAGGCCACAACCACACACACACACACACACACACCTCTGGTTTTAGTGACTCCAAACATTAGCAACACCTGTGATGGCTACGCAGCACTACACAGGTGCCAGACATGTTGGACGTAAGGCCTGATGCACCAAATGGCCAGCTGTTTGGGATGGGAAGCACGTGCTGCCTGTCGTCAGTGCATCTCTCCAGTCCTGCTTTCTCTCTATCACTCCTCTCTCTCTCTAAGTATCTGTGTGTGTATGTGTGTGTGTGTGTGTGTGCGTGTGTGTGTGTGTGTGTGTGTGTGCACGTGCGCGTGCGATGGTATGTGTGTATACGTGTGAGTGTGTGTGTACACGTGCGTGTGCGTGAGAGGTTTTTGACAGCGAGTGCATGTTTTTACCTCAGTTAAAAAAAAAAGTCACGGAGTGATCTGTAAAAATCTAAATCTGCATCTGTCAAATTTGTATCAAAATGTCGGGAAACTGATAAGTGGAGGGGGGGTTGGGGGGGGGGGGGGGGGGGAGAGGGAGTGTGTGTGTGTGTGTACAGAGAAAGAGAGAGTGGGTGAGGGAAGGATGGAGAGAGATATCTATGTACTCTTTTTTTCTCTCTCTCTGTCTATATATATATATATATATATGTGTGTGTGTGTGTGTGTGTGTGTGTGTTTAAGTCACTGATTATATATTCAATCCAGCTTCACTCATGTAGTGCCACTGAGTTATTTCCGTCCCTCCCCTGTCTCTCTGTCTAATTCTTCATCAAGATCAAAATCTCTGTTCAGTCTTCAGGATATCGTCTTATCATGCACGGAATATAATATCTCTAACAAACAGTGGGTTGAAAAGACATGCACACATGAGCAAATAAACACCACTCTCTAGGTGTGTATGTCCTACTCTCCCTCCCACCATCTCCCCCTTGTCCTACTCTTATTACACCATCTCCCCCCCTTTGTCTATATCCCCCTTCCCCTATGTTTCCCCCCATCCTAGCCCCCCCCCCCCACCTGCTGCCCTGCATCTCCACCCACCATGTCCCTCCACCCCCAGCCTTTGTTCCCCTAGGTCCTACTCCAACCTCCCCTTCTATGTTAAATTTACTATATTCCTGACACAGTACTTTCAGATTAAAAATATTCATAAATCACTTCAAACACCCAATAATCAAGCTTCTAGAGTGTACACATGTGTAGGGCATTAGTCTATGATATAGTCCAACAGATATTCAGACAGGTATTTTAATTATGTGTATTTAACTCTTTCACCGCCAATCAAATTAGAGTACAAAATTCCCTTGTTGTATAAACACA
>NC_134884.1:23818554-23838554 GCF_041734735.1 Babylonia areolata
AGTGGCCCAGTGAACAACCATGCATGACCAGTGAATGATTTGTGCTTGTCTCACGGCCGCAGTTCAAAGTCCAGCACGTGACAACACCCAGATGAAGAAGATGATATGATATAAGTACTTATTATAGGCACTTATTATGCCAGGTCAGGGGCATAGCCCTTGCTACTGGTACCATGTAACCCAGTACTACCTGTCGCATGTGAAGTCTCCCAACGACGGATCAGGCGGAGGAGGAAACCTTTCCCAACGGCTGTGAAGGCGGAAGAAGATGACCAAAGGGCAGGGGGAGCTCTTATCATTGGCTGGAAGTCCTCCTAGGAGACGGAGCTCCGAAGAAAAAACCTGCACCTGCCGAGGCCGTCCTACACGTGGCAGTATCTGCACCTGTGGGACTGTGAGCGTCGGTAGGCGAGAGAGTGGGGAAGGGACTGCACAACTCCTCCTCACTAAAAAAAAAGTCACCTGTGCTGGTCAGGCAACCAGGCTAATGTCGGATCGAATCGGCCTCTTCTCCCGTATGAGGACACACACCGACAGATAAGCCTGCCTGCCTACTCATCTGTCGGACCGACGGAAGACTCCCATCATCACATCATCATCACTTATAGGTACGCCTGTCCTCGGCCGGAGACCAAGCCGGTGTGACAGGCCAGATCTTACCCTGGCCAGAAATTATCCCCCGTAAAGCTCTAAGCGCTATACAAACACGGAGTCATTTGCACAACAGGTTGCCTGTTGATGAAGGGAATAAGAACACTGACTTCATTTACCCATACTGTCCGAGTGATGCCATAAGGTGAGACGGCGATCCACACACCCTTATTCTTTGTGGACGTTTCCACATCAGCATCGGTTTCGCATGCATCCACTGTGGACTGTTCACGTCACACAGGCCAGAACCGCCGCTGAACGCGGGGAATGTATTGTTCAGATAATTATAGCAGCACAGTCCTGTTGGAATGTTATCCGCCGCATCACACTACATCGCCAGGTAATCTGAGTCCAGGCTCGGTTCTATTTGGTTGTGCGACGGTCAGACTGTAGCGTATACGCGTTAATAATTGATTGCTTTCTTAGCGCCTATCCTCGGTTAGAGACGAAGTTCTAAGCGCTTTACAAACACGGAGTCATTTGCACAACAGACTGCCTTTTTGCGCTTTTTGTTCGTTTCCTGTGTCATTCAGTTAGGGTTCAGTCACGCATGCACACACACACACACACACACACACACACACACACACGAAATTTTGCTAGAGACAACCCTCTTTTTGCAGTGGTTTCTTTTACTGTAATCTACACGTTACACACGGGACTTCGCGTTTTCGTCTCGTCCGGGTGACTAGCGTCCAGACCACCGTCTGAGTTCTAGAGGAGGAGGAGAAAATACTGACGATTGCGGGATTTGATCCCGTGCGATCACAGCCTCTCGCTTCACCGCAACGGATGCGTTACCACGAGGCCACCACTCAACACACCCCAAGATGAGAGGAACTGACGACCAAAGTGTGACCTAACCCATGCTGTTTGAGGAGGAAGCATTTTTTACAGTGCCATACCACGTATACTATTGTTTCTAGATGTTTTGGTACAGTATTATCTTTTTATCGTCTGAAAGTAGGAGAGGAGGGGGTCGGGGGTGGGGGGTGGGGGGGGGGGAGTTGAATAGTGAAAGGGGCAAAATAAAGAATAGATGGAGATGAAATCAAAGATGGTTATTTGAGATTAATAGTAAAAACAAACAAACAAACAAAAAAACAAAAAACAAAACAAAAACAAAACAACAACAAAAAACAACCACCAAAAAAACGTAAGAGACTTCGTTAGAGAGAAGTCGAGTCTTTGGTTCAACAAGAGAAGCAACTGATAATGAATGTAGCGAGTCAAAAACGCCAACGTTCCCAGTTACTTGTGATGACACACTTTTTGTGCAGGTAAGGCTTAATCAACTCACTGTAAAAAGGAAAAAAAAGAAGAAAAAAAAAAGAAAGAAAGAAAAAAGAAAAAAAGAAAAAAAAAAGAAGCTGAACTGTTACATCACTGAAGCAAATGCACTTGATATCAGGGCGATATTTAATCTGTCATGAATGAAACTTAACAGTCACTTCGCTGAAACAAATGCACTTGATATTAGGGCAATGTTCAATCCCCAGTGAATTAATAGTCTGATGCACTGAAACAAATTGTATTGTATTGTATGTGACTCTTTTTTGTCACAACAGATTTCTCTGTGTGAAATTCGGGCTGCTCTTCCAAGGGAGAGCGCGTCGCTACACTGAGAGCGCTACACATTTTTTTTGTGTGTATTTTTTCCTGCCTGCAATATCATTTGTTTTCCTGTCGAAATGGTTTTTTCTACGGAATTTGCCAGGGACAGCCCTTTTGTTGCCGTGGGTTCTTTTACGTGCGCTAAGTGCATGCTGCACACAGGATCTCGGTTTATCGTCTCATCCGAATGAGTAGTGTCCAGACCACCACTCAAGGTCAAGTGGAGGGGGATTAAAAACTATTCGAACCAGTGCGCTCAGAGTCTCTCGCTTTCCAGGTGGACGCGTTACCTCTAGGCCATCACTCCACTCGATATAAGGACAATGCCTTATCCGCAACGAATTAGCTAATAGCCTGATCGACAAAGGTCACTGCCCGAGTTGTGCCAGAACAGCTGTCTGACTTTGGAGGGAGGTGGGTCCCAGGAGGAGTGAAGCTGACAGCTGTTGACATCGGGCCATTGACGCCTGGTGCTGAGTCTTGTGGAACGCCAGGGGGCTGAAACGGGATCTACAAGGTGCACGGGCGGCAGCTACCTTCACACGTGCCTCGCACGTGCAGGCCAGACGAAAATAACCCTATCCACACACACACACACGTGCAAACTAAACAAACAGCAAGAGACAGGGTGTTTTAAATCAGGCATTCCGATGCAGACATAGAAGTCGAGACTGTTCAGTGGGCTTGAGCTGAACGAAGTGGGTCACTGACACTTCTTTACCGAAGGGAACTTGCTGAGGGCACACCTGTGTGTCTCCAGGGTCTGTTCTCTGTGGTTCTCGTAACAATAGATAAAAACCAACAACAACAAAACACACACACACACACACACACACACACACACACACACACACAAACATATATATATACATATGTGTGTGTGTGTGTGTGTGTGTGTGTGTGTGTGTGTTTTGTTGTTGTTGGTTTATATATATATACGAGCGCCGTATATATGTGTGTGTGTGTGTGTGTGTGTGTGTGTGTGTGTGTGTGTGTGTGTGTGTACTACTAATACTTCTATTACTGCTGCTTCTGCTACTACTACTACTACTACTGTTTTGTTATGACGAATCGGTCAGCATCATATCATCGTCTTCGTGATCACAATACCTACTGCAGTCAATCATACTTATGAGAGATAGAGAGAGAGAGAGAGAGAGAGAGAGAGAGAGAGAGAGAGAGAGAGAGATATCAAAATCCCACAATGGATCTATCACAAATTGATGAGAGAGAGTGAAATAGAGAGAAGGAGAGAGAAAATGTATAAATAAATATCAAAATCCCACAATGCCCCCCCCCCCCTCTCTCTCTCTCTCTCATCAATAATTTGTGATCAAGAATAACGGAATCTCCACCCCAGCCCTTTTCTTGCCAACATTAACACATTAGATGTTCTTCCATGAATCCGCTTTCGAATCACAATCAGGAGTCAGGTAAAACTAGTCAACAGCTGTTTGATAGAGACAAAGCAACGGACTGACTCATACAGACATGCACGAAAAAAAAAAAGACCAAAAAAAAAAAAAGACAAAAAGAAGGGGAAAAAAAGACAAAAAAGGACCAAAAAAAGGGGAAAAAAGACAAAAAAAGACAAAAAAAAAGGGGGAAAAAAGAGGGGGGGGGGAGACAAAAAAAGACATAAAAAGACAAAAAAAAAGGGGGGGGAAGACAAAAAAGGACAAAAAAGGGGGAAAAAGACAAAAAAAGACAAAAAAAAGGGGGGGGGGGGAAGACAAAAAAAGGACCAAAAAAAAAAAGGGGGGGGGAAGACAAAAAAATGAAAAAAAGACCAAAAAAAAAAAAAAGGGAAAAAAAGAAAAAAGGGGGGAAAAGACAAAAAAAGACAAAAAAGGGAAAAAAAGACAAAAAATTTTTTTTAAGACAAAAAGAAGGGGAAAAAAGACAAAAAAAGGGAGAAAAAAAAAAGGAACAAAAAAAGAAGATAATTTTTCGTCGTATTGTCGTCTGCCATCAGGAAAGCTTCTAAAAGGTATTCGCTGAATACCGTGCAACTCTACTCAGAGACACAAACATGTGCCGCAGGAAGATCATTAGTTTTGTTAATTATCTAGCTCTCCTGGATGCTATGATATACACACCAAGACAATCCTGAAAGGCACAGGGCAAAGAAAGAGAAGGATGGCATTGCACAGGCATGAGTCTCAGCGACCCTCAGAGAGACTAGACATCATGGTCGGAGATTACGGGATAGAAAAGAAGAAGACGAAGTAGTGGTAGTAGTAGTAGCAGTAGTAGTAGAAGAAGAAAATGCAGTGGTATTAGTAGTAGTAGTAATAGAAGAAGAAGAAGATGCAGTGGTATTAGCAGCAGTAGTAGAAGAAGATGCAGTGGTATTAGTAATAGTAATAGTAGTAGAAGAAGAAGATGCAGTGGTATTAGTAGTAGCAGTAGTAGTAGTAGTAGTAGTAGAAGAAGACGTAGTAGTATTCGTAGAAGAAGTAGTAGTAGTAGTAGAAGAAGAAGAAAAAGAAGAAGTAGTAGTAGTAGTGGAAGAAGAACAAGGAGGAGGAAGAAGAGGCGACTTTGCCGTTGTATGTGAGGTGAATTGATTGCAATGGTGCATGCAGATCTGCTTATGATCCGTTAATAGAGATCAAACATTTCGGCACAAATGATACAGAGCTCACTTCAAACACCAGCTTGATCACAGGAATGCTGAACAAATTCAAAACACGCAAATAACGAAAAGAATTTACAGTTTGAACACTGTTTAAAAATGACATTTTCAGCCTTTTTGACAAAAATACACCAGTTCAGTTACTCAAGGAGGTGTCACTGTGTTCAGGCAAGTCCACATACGCTACACCACATCTGCTAAGCAGATGTCTGACCAGCAGCGAGACCCAACGCGCCTAGTCAGGCCTTGAGAACCCTTCATGAGGGGAATCAGATTTTTTTTAAAAAGAAAAAAAGAAGAAAAGACGACGGCCATCTTACAGGGAGAAGATGGGTGACTAGAGGGCGAGATGGGGTAGGGGGTGGGCACGGTGAGGTGAGGGGAGGGGGAGGAGGACAGGCATAGTTAGTGTATGTCTCAGTTCAGCTTCAAGAAGTTGTAGAGAGAGGGCGGGGGAGGGGGGGAGGCGGAGAACAACCCAGCAACAACAACACAAAACCAACGAAACAGACATCCAAACAAACTTCTTCTTCTTCTTCTTCGTTCGTAGACTGCAGCTCCCACGTTCACTCGTGTGTAAACGAGTGGGCTTTTACGTGTATGACCGTTTTTACCCCGCCATGTAGGCAGCCACACTCCGTTTTCGGGGGGTGTGCATGCTGGGTATGTTCTTGTTTCCATAACCCACCGAACGCTGACATGGATTACAGGATCTTTAACGTGCGTATTTGATCTTCTGCTTGTGTATACACACGAAGGGGGTTCAGGCACTAGCAGGTCTGCACATATGTTGACCTGGGAGATCGGAAAAATCTCCACCTCTTACCCACCAGGCGCCGTTACCGAGATTCGAACCCGGGACCCTCAGATTGAAAGTCCAACGATTTAACCACTCGGCTATTGCGCCCGTCATCCAAACAAACAAAAACAGTTTCCATCTGACGGGTTAACACAGCACGGAGCACCTTATTAACCTGACGGCAGGACGTGCTGAAACCGCAGGGCCACACGTGATGCACATGTGGCCATGGTTCTCTCTCATCAACTGTACACACCATGGAGCAGTTACTACTACTACTACTACTACTGCTGCTGCTGCTGCTATTACTACTACTATTACTACTAGTATTGTATTGTAGTCTACTTGTATTGTACTGCATTGTATTGTATTGTATTACATTAATATTTTGTCACAATAGATTTCTCTGTGTGAAATCCAGGTTGCTCTCCACGGGGAGAGCGTGTCGCAACAGTGCAGCGCCAACCTTTATTTCTTTTTTCTTTCTTCTGTCTGCAAGTGTATTTGTCTGATTATCAAAATGGATAACAACAACAACAGCAGCAGCAGTAATAACAATGATAATAACAATAATGATAATGATGACGATGATGATATTATCATTACTACTACTATTACTACTACGACTGCCACTAACAATAATAATAATAATGATAATGATGATGATAACTAACAGTTATTACTACTACGACTGCCACTAACAATAATAATAATAATGATAATGATGATGATAACTAACAGTAATGATGATGATGATGATGATAATAATAATAATAATAATAATAATGATAAGAAGAAGAAGAAAGTCGTTTATACGGTACTTAATCTTGTCCACAGGCAAAACAAAAGCGATTTCACACCAGTCATTCACAGGCATGCATAACTTCTGAACCAAAGGGATAAAAAAAGAAAAGAAAAAAACAACAACAACAACAACAACAACAAAAACAAAAAAAAAAAAAACGACGACGACGACGACAGCAACAACAACAACAACACAAGGCTTACGAATACACGTGAATAAAAAGAAAGCTAAAGAAACTACAGAGCAGCAAGAAGATTGAAGGGGAAGGAAGAGCTAGTTTGTTAAGACGTGGGTTTTAATTAAGGCCATGCTACAAAGAGCTGACTGAATGGCTGACACAGCTGTCAACCATGTCCATTCTGAACAACCATTTCCTCTCCCTCGTCTCAAGCAGTGGGGATAGGTGGTGATTAGCATCTGCAGATCTTTCGCGAGTTGTGTTTCATTTCCCCCCACTAACTCCTTTTTTTTTGCTTGACACAACGAGGCTGACTGAATCTGTTAATCATAGACGTTAAAAACAAAACCCTGCAAAATCGATGGAGCACGCCGCCATGTTTGTGCGATTAATGACGTCATGATACTGCCATGCAGCACTGAATTAAGAAGTCCAGTTTCTTTTCTATAAATAAAATCAACTCTCAAAAAAACAACAACAGCAACAAAAAACAACAATAACAAAAACAACCAACAACCCCCCCCCAAAAAAAAAAAAAAAAAACAAACAAAAAAAACCAACAAAAAAACCAACCCAACAACAACAACAACAAACAAACAAACAAACCCCAAAACCAACTCCAAACAACAACAAAACAACCGAGCAACGACAGCGACGACATTAACAACAACAACAACAACAGCAGCAGCAGCAGCAGAAAAACCACACCGACACCCACCACCAAAACAATGCCCGTCCCTGTCAGACGTATTTGGGTTGGGGGATATTGGGAGACAGCAGCGGTGAGACAGCGTCAGGAACCATCTGTCGCGGCCATGTCGGTAAGCACGACGCCTTGCACAAACACAACACAGCAGAAGGAAAACAAGTGAGAAAACATGTGGAGACAAGTCACGAACCGTGCTATGATTATCAAGAGTACGTCAGGAAACGCTCATTACTGAAAAAAAAAAAAGAAAAAAAAATCTTGATTGGATCAGTGGGTGCTCGAAGTGGTAGTGTGCTTAAAGTGGTAAAGTGCTCAAAGTGGTGCTCGAAGTGGAAGGGTGCTCAAATTCGTGGGGTGCTCGAAGTGGTAGGGTGCTCAAATTCGTGGGGTGCTCAAAGTGGTGGGGTGCTAAAGTGGTAGGGTGCTTAAAGTGATGGGGTGCTCAAAGTGGTAGTGTGCTTAAAGTGGTGGGGTGCTCAAAGTGGTAGTATGCTTAAAGTGGTAGTGTGCTTAAAGTGGTAATGTGCTTAAAGTGATAGGGTGCTCAAAGTGGTAGTATGCTTAAAGTGGTAGTGTGCTTTAAGTGGTGGGGTGCTCAAAGTGGTGGGGTGCTTAAAGTGGTGGGTTGTTTAAAGTGGTGGGGTGCTAAAGTCGTAGTGTGCTTAAAGTGGTGGGGTGCTTAAAGTGGTTGGGTGCTAAAGTGGTGGGGTGCTAAAGTGGTTGGGTGCTAAAGTGTTTGGGTGCTAAAGTGGTAGTGAGTTTAAAGTGGTGGGGAGCTCAAAGTGGTTGGGTGCTAAAGTGGTAGTGTGCTTAAAGTGGTGGGGTGCTAAAGTGGTGGGGTGCTAAAGTGGTTGGGTGCTAAAGTGGTAGTGTGTTTAAAGTGGTGGGGTGCTAAAGTGGTGGGGTGCTAAAGTGGTTGGGTGCTAAAGTGGTAGTGTGTTTAAAGTGGTGGGGTTCTAAAGTGATGGGGTGCTAAAGTGGCTGGGTGCTAAAGTGGTAGTGTGCTTAAAGTGGTAGTGTGCTTAAAGTGGTGGGGTGCTAAAGTGGTTGGGTGCTAAGGTGGTAGTGTGCTTAAAGTGGTGGGGTGCTAAAGTGGTGGGGTGCTAAAGTGGTGGGGTGCTTAAAGTGGTGGGGTGCTTAAAGTGGTGGGGTGCTTAAAGTGGTGGGGTGCTTAAAGTGGTGGGGTCCTAAAGTGGTGGGGTGCTCAAAGTGGTGGGGTGCTCAAAGTGGTGGGGTGCTTAAAGTGGTGGGGTGCTAAGGTGGTGGGGTCCTAAAGTGGTGGAGTGCTTGAATTGGTGGGGTGCTGAAACTGGTGGGGTGCCCAAATTAGTGGGGTGCTAAAGTGGTGGGGTGCTTAAAGTAGTGGGGTGCTTGAATTGGTGGTGTGCTTAAAGTGGTGGGGTGCTCAAACTGGTGGGGTGCTAAAGTGGTGGGGTGTTCAAAGTGGTAGGGTGCTCAAAGTGGTGGGGCGCTTAAAGTGGTAGTGTGCTTGAAGCGGTGGGGTGCTAAAGTGGTAGTGTGCTTAAAGTGTGGGGGTGTTTAAAGTGGTAGTGTGCTTAAAGTGGTGGGGTGCTCAAATTGGTAGGGTCATTAAAGAGGTGGAATGCTTAAAGTGGTAGTGTGCTCAAGTTAGTCGGGTGCTCAAAATTGTGCTGAAAGTGGTCGGGTGCTTAAAGTGATAGGATGCTCAAAGTGGTGCTCAAAATGGTAGGGTGCTCAAAGTGGTGCTTAAGGTGGAATTGTGCTCAAAACCGTAGTGTGCTCAAGGTGCCAGGGTGCTCAGATTGATAGCGTATTCAATGTAGTAGGGTCTCCAAAATAGCAGGTTGTTCAAATTGGTGCTCAAAGTGTATGGTGCTCAAAATGGTGCTCAAATTGGTAGGGTAATCACAGTGGTAGGGTGCTCAAAGTAATGGGGTGCTCAAAGTGGTAGGGTGTTCAAAGCAGAAGTGTGCTCAAGGTGGTAGTGTGCTCAAAGTGGAAGGGGGACTCAAAGTGGTAGTGTGCTCAAAGTGGTAGTGCACTCAAAGTCGTTTTCAAAGTGGTAGGTTGCATGCTTAAAGTGATGCTAAAATTGTGCTCAAATTTACACGGTACTCATAGTGATAAGGTATTCAAAGTAGTAACGTGTTCGAATTGTCAGGTGCTCAAATCGGTACTTTGCTCAAAGTGATAAGGAGTTGAAAGGAGTAGGGTATTCAAAGTGGTAGGATGCTAAAAGTGGATAGTTGATGATAATGATGATGATATGTATACTTATTCCGCGCCCATCCTTGGTGAGAGACCAAGCTCTAGGCGCTTCACAAACACGGATTCATTTGCACAACAGGCTGTCTTCCTGGTTAGAGCCGACTGACAGCTGTCTTTTTGATCTCATCATTTGTATCCTGTGTCATTCAGCCAATTTTCAGTCGCGCGTGAGCGCGCGTACACACACACACACACACACACACACACACTCACACTCACACAGACATGTAACATTTCATGTTTATGACTGATTTATTTATTTACCCCGCCACATAGACAGCCATGCTTCGAATCCGGGGATGTGCATGCTGGGTATGTTCTTGTTTCCAGAACACACCGAAGGCTAACATGGATTGCAGGATCATTTGTAGAAAAATCCATTTTAATAGAAAACAACAACAACAACAACACGAAAACAAAATCGATACACTTACACGCAGAAAGAAAAGAAAAGACCATATAGGTGGCGCTGCATTGTGGTGATGTGCTCTCCCCTGAGGAAAGCAGCTCGAATTTCACACAGAAAAGTCTGTCGTGACAAAAAGTAATACAACACAACACAACACAACACAAAAATGCAACACAATGCAATACAATTACTTACTTACTTACTTAGGCCCATCACTCCCCCTGGAGCATAGGCCGCCGACAACAGTCCGCCAGAGTCCTCTGTCCTGGGCTATTCTCTCCAGCTGTCTCCAGGTATATCCCATCCTCTTGGTTTCTGCCTCAAGGTCACGTCGCCAGGTGTTTCTTGGCCTTCCTCTTTTTCGTTTTCCTTGGGGGTTCCATGATAGAATGCAATACAATACAATACAATAAAGTATAATACTCTGCAATACATTATTCTCCTCATACAACCCTGAAGGATTTGAAGACTCAGACAAACGAAAAATAAATGTATTGTCTGCAAGACAGAAACTGAAAACATCTGCTTCCAAACTGTGTTGTTTTTCTTCACAGCATTCGGATCGTTTTTTCAACGATGGGTATAACATAACAATGCAAATGATAAACAGCTGGGTTACAATGAAGGACGAGTTGAAGGAAGTAGTCGCTAGAATCAGATTTATTATTTGTCTTCATGGACATCAGCAGTTCTCTTAACTCACTCAGTACGGCCAGTCCTCTCTTCTCCTCTACACAGACCCCTCGGATGTCCAGTGGGTTTCTGAATGACCCAACCTTTAGCTTCCGTCGTCAGAATTGTGGTATTCTTTGTCAACATTCACCTCTTCAGTATAAGAGCCTTCCGCTTGCAATATTTTGATGATGGTAATTGGGGTAAAACGCTGTCAACGTCGTCTCTTTCGCCGTTCGTATGGAGAGAGTTAACGCGGAGTCTTGATAGGGTTGGAACCATGAGTAGGAACACGTTTCCTGTGATTTTTTTTTAGATGTGGAATGGCTGCTGATGTCACACACACACACACACACACACACACACACACACACACACACACATATATATATATATATATATACATATATGTATATCTATCTATCTATCTATCAGAAAGATAGATAGTCAGATAGATAGATAGATAGGTAGATAGATAACCAACAGCGAAACAAAAAAAAACAAAAAAAAACAAGCATGCTAAATCGTAATTTTTTTTTTTAAGTCCATAAGCATGCCAAATTGTTCTGTTTAAAGCCAATAAAGAGTCTGGGGTCTGGGGTCTGGAGTCTGGAGTCTCTCTCTGGAATAATCCTGAAGGACAATGACCTGTTGTGAACAGAACAGAAAAGGGGATGTACCAGGCGATGGCGTGGTGGGGTGGGGGTGGGGGTGGGGTAAGAGGAAGTTAGGCCGGGTGTTGGGAGTTTGGGGGTGGGTGGGGGTGGACATTCTTCAGCCACACTGTTTTGTCTGTATTCCACAACAACAGTACTTTGGCGGGGAAAGGAGGTGGAGAGGATGGATGGAAAGTGGAGGGGGCTCGGGGAGGGGGGGACGGGGGGGGGGGGGGGCGGGAGCGGGGGGGGGGGGGGGGGGAACGTGCCCGCGGCGGGTGGGAGGGAGGAAATTTGGAGGAGTGAGTAGATGCGGAGAGGGGGAGATATTTATTATGATTAACGACTGTTTTGGAGACGAGAAAGACTGGAAGGAAACCTGAAAATGGGGGGTTAGGTCAGACAGACTGACGGCAGAGACCGAGGCTGCCTGTCTGTACATACATACATACATCATTTGCCATTGCACATACATACATACATCATTTGCCATTGCACATACATACATACATACATACATACATACATACATACATACATACATACATACATACATACATACAAAAGGAAAAACAAATCAAACCGCACGCAGGAAAAAAATAAAAAAAAAAGGGTGGCGCTGTAGTATAGCGACGCGCTCTCCCTGGGGAGAGCAGCCCAAATTTCACACAGAGAAATATGCTGTGATAAAAAGAAATACAAATAAATACAAAATACATCATTTGCCATTGCACATACATACATACATACATCATTTGCCATTGCACATACATACATATATACATACATACATCATTTGCCATTGCACATACATACATCATTTGCCATTGCACATACATACATACATGTATACATACATACATACATCATTTGCCATTGCACATACATACGTACATACATACATATATACATACAGAGAGAGAGAGAGAGAGAGAGAGAGAGAGAGAGAGAGAGAGAGAACTCGGAACTCAAAACTTTTTTTCATTCAATGAGGTAAGATTTTAAACGTGACCTATTCTTCTAATCTGTCACTGGAGAGAAAGTAAGAGAGACAGAGACAGGGAGACAGATGGAAACAAAGACAGAGACAGAGGGAGAGAGGAGAGAAAAGAGAGAGAGAAAAAAAAAGACAGAGACAAAGAGAGAGACAGAGACAGAGACAGAGATGGAAAGACCGAAAGAGATATAAAACAACTGATACAGAGACAGAGAGAATATTGATCTGAGCATGGTCCCACGATCAACATTCCGGTTCTCGTTCAGTTCTCTGTTCCCCATTTGCTGTTCTCGATCATGAAGGCATTTTGAAAGGACCTACACGCACGTGCACTGGAAGACAGACGCGACCAGAGTCAGAAAATTCCGACAGAATTTTTTTCTGCCTGCTTAGCTACCACTATTTCTTCTTCTTCGTTCGTGGGCTGCAAAGCAACTCTCACGTTCACTCGTATGTACATGTGTGGGCTTTTACATGTATGACCGTTTTTACCCCGCCATGTAGGCAGCCATGCTCCGTTTTCGGGGGTGTGCTTACTGGGTATGTGCTTGTTTCCAAAACCCACCGAACGCTGACATGGATCACATGATCTTTAACGTGCGTATTTGATCTTCTACTTGCTGTATACACACGCAACCTGGGGGTTCAAGCACAAGCAGGTCTGCACATATGTTGACCTGGGAGATCGGAAAAATCTCCACCCTTTACCCACCAGGCGCCGTTACTGAGATTCGAATCCGGTACCCTCAGATTGAAAGTCCAACCTTTTAACCTCTCGGCTATTGCGCCCGTCGCTTTCACTGCTTAATTCTCTTCGCCAGTCCAATCCTTAAGACATAGACTATACTGTAAACAACAACAACAACAACAACAAAAACACACACACAAAAAAGAAGAAGAAAAAGAAGACACCCCCCCCCTCCTCAAAACCCTTCGAAAATTAACTGTTGCAGTTGCTGTTGTTGTGACATATAGTGTTGTCATTATGAGTGTGTGAATTTCAAGCATAGTTGATTGTAGAAATTCCAAGCGTTGTCATTATGATTGTGTGAATTTCAATCATAATTGATTGTGGAAATTTCAAGCGTTGTCATAATGATTGTGTGAATTTCAAGCATAGTTGGTTGTGGAAATTTCAAGCGTTGTCATTATGATTGTGCGAATATCAAGCATAGTTGATGATTGTGGGGATATTGAGTGTTGTCTTCATCGTTGTGGGGATTTCAAAAAGGATCTGTTGTCGTGAGAATATCAAGCGCTGTGTAGATTGTTGTAGAAATGATTTGATTTGATTTTCATTTGATATGGATACTTATATGACGAGTGTCGCCTGTATTGTTGTGGGGATACTAAGCATATCTCTGTTGTCAAGAGAATATCGGGTTGTTTTGATTGTTGTAGAAATAGTGAGTGCCGCTTTCATTGTTGTGGGGATGTTGAGCGTTACCTTTATTGTGGTAAATTGATTTAAGTGTTGTTGTTATTGTTGTTGGGATGTCAGTTGTTCTCTCTATATTTGTGGGGATATTGAGTGTTGTTGTTATTGTTTTGGGGAATATCAAGTGTTATCTTTCTTGTTGTTGGGATATTGAGCGTTGCCTTTATTGTTGTGGATATATTACGGTTTGAACCATTTTATCTTGTATTGATAATGTCAACATTTGTGGTTTCCTGGGTGACGTGCAGAAGCGTAAAAAATATGCCCCCCCCCCCCCCCCCCCCCCCCCCCCCCCCCCCCCAAAAAAAAAAAGTATCAACAAAAAAACAACGATCAATCACTGAGAGAGAAGTGGCAGTACCTCGGTTCTGTTGCTGTGGTAACGTATAAACTGGTTTCGCTCCCCCACTGAGCTATCAACTGCAACCCTCACAATATGTCTATGGTCGTATGAATCTCAAGGCATGATACACATGTTACTGTCGTGCTTCAAAAAAGGCACAGAACAGATGATGATGATGATGATGATGATGATGAATCCAACAGGCTATTTATGACTGCAATTCCTCAGTCTCGTTTAACAGCTGAAAGAAAGATGAGGAGAAGGGAGCGAAGAATTAGAGGGACGAGGAGGAGGAGAAAGAGAGGATAGAAGAAGATGAATGGTGGTACAGGGAGAAGAAGACAAGGAACAACAACAACAACAACAACGACAAGAACAAGAAGGCGGATGAGGATGTCGAGGAGGAGGAGGAGGAGGATGGCGAGGAGGAGGAGGATGGCGAGGAGGAGGAGGATGGCGAGGAGGAGGAGGATGAGGGAGAGGAGGAGAAGGATGGCGAGGAGGATGAGGATGGCGAGGAGAAGGAGGAAGATGGCGAGGAGGAGGAGGAGGGCGAGGAGGAGAAGGATGGCGAGGAGGATGAGGAGGGCGAGGAGGAGGAGGATGGCGAGGAGAAGGAGGAAGATGGCGAGGAGGAGGAGGAGGGCGAGGAGGAGGAGGAAGATGGCGAGGAGGAGGAGGAGGGCGAGGAGGAGGAGGAAGATGGCGAGGAGGAGGAGGAGGATTGCGAGGATGAAGATGGCGAGGAGGAGGAGGTGGATGGCGAGGAGGATGATGGCAAGGAGGAGGAGGAGGATAGCGAGGAGGATGAGGAGGACGAGGAGGAGGATGGCGAGGAGGATGAGCAGGATGAGGATGAGGAGGAGGATGGCGAGGAGGAGGATGGCGAGGAGGATGAGGAGGATGAGGATGGTGAGGAGGAGGAGGAGGATGGCGAGGAGGAGGATGGCGAGAAGGATGAGGAGGAGGAGGAGGATGGCGAGGAGGGGGAGGAGGAGGAGGAAGGGGAAGCGAAGGAGGGGGCGGTGTAGGCAGAGGAAAACGAGAGGGGTGAGGGGGTGTGGAGCAAGACAGTATCTCTTTACGCCACAATCCCAAGGCGAGAAGAATCAGCAATACCATTGTCCTCGGGTCAAGATAGCAAATCAAGACAGCACAACACTTTCCCCGGCTGTGAAACCCTTAGCACTTGCACTGCTCATTATCACCATGGCTTCATACAGCCATGGAGTGGCTGCAGAAATAACAGATCTCGAGTTTGAACCACCTCCAAATGAGCACGATATTTCTCCAGCACCAACACCCCCACACCCCAGCACCACCCTCCTTCATGATGGTCGCATCAATTATCAGTCACTAACGATGTGTTGGACACTCCCTTACCTCTTATCTCATTACTCGGCCCTTGCAGACGGGCCTGTCATCACGCCACCTCTCTATCAAACAAGGAGCGGAGGTCCAGTGGTAACGACCCTTACTAGGAAGCGACTATATCCACGGGTTCGGGTCCCATCTCATACAGACCAGAATTTTCTTTTTACTGCCCCCTTCACTCAAGACCTTGACCGATGGTCTGGGTGCTAGACGTTTTATGAAAAGACAAACCGAGGTTCCGTGTGTGACATACGCTTAGCGCACCCTCAGCAAAATAAGTGCTTGGTTTTGTCTTTGAAAATTGTGTGACTAAATCCGCAGATACACGTTAAAATGGTTTTGTGCTGGGTTATATATATATATATATATATATATATATATATATATATATATATATATATATATATATACGGTTGTGAAACTACGGGAAAGAAGGAGGAGGAAGAGGAGGAGAAGAACGACAACATCAACAACAACAGTAACAACAACAACACCAATAACCACAACAGCAGCAGCAACACCAACAATAAAAACATCTCGGTGCTATGTTTGTTGCCGAGAGGGGTGACCGATCATTCACTGAGCCATTCAATGGACAAAGTGTTGCTCGACCTTGTCCAAAACGAATTCCCACCGGATGCACAAATCAAAGCCAACTTCATGGAGAGGAAACTCGACAGGTGGACACGATTTATCCATTGTGTACATTCAGCCAATGGGCTGTCCACAACACTCGTCCAGGAGGTTGACGGCCTGCTTGTTAGCTGCGTTGTGATTGGCCCTGTGCGTTGGGTATCTCGGGTAGTGACCTATTTCATAGTTCTCATAGACCTGTCAAATTCTTTAGCCACCCCCCGATCCCGTCTCTCTCAATCTTCTTTCTTTTCTGTCCACTTTGTTCTCTTTCCTGGTAGCAGTGAAGTGACGAGGACATTAAATGTATCCTGATTGAAACCCCTTGACTGCTGTAGCACGTATCACGCACGTGGACTGATGACGTCATCAGAAAAAGGGAAATAACTCTAGAAGGCTCAACATCCACACAGTTTGTCTAGAGTGGTATATCTTTAGACTGTTTTCTCACTTTTAGGCTTATTGTTTTGGATTTTGTTTTATGACTTGAAACACCACTTTTTACTGTCTTTTTTCCTGGAACTGAAGGGATTTTAAATTCATAAGGGAAAACACCGAGAAGTAAGTCACACGGTAATGATACAAGAATGCCGTACGGACCATGGCGATCAACAATCATCAACATTAAAGACAACATGACACAGCTACCGTTTTACGTTTACCGCACCTACTTTTGCTGGCACCGCCTTCACTGCTCATGCTGATACTGCTCCCACGTCTGGGATGATGCTGTTGATGATGAAGATGACATACATATACATATAATGTATATATATATATATATATATATATATATGTATGTATGTACATTAAATGTGCACGCGTCTCTCTCTCTCCATTTTTATTATATATAAATGTATATATGTATATACATCTTTATATATCTATATCTATATATCATATACATATAACGTATATGTATGTGTATCTGTTTCTCTCTCCCTCTAAATATATATATATATATATATTATCATTATTACTATTATTATGAGCATTTACGCCTAATCTTGAAAATAAGCCCTAGGCGTTTACAAATAGAACACATATGTAAACATCAAAAAGGACAAATTAAACACAAGATACCAAACATAAAAAAACATTCAGTCACTAATAGTTTAGTTCATACTGGAAAGGGATCATATGAGCTTTGTGTATGTATGTACATAATGTGTATACTATTTCTTTTTTTATCACAACAGGTTTCTCTGTGTGAAATTCGGGCTGCTCTCCCCAGGGAGAGCGCGTCGCTACACTACAGAGCCAGCCATTTTTTGGTATTTTTTTCCTGTGTGTAGTGTTATTTGTTTTTCCTATCGATGTAGATCTTTTCTGCAGAACAGGAACAACCCTTTTGTTTGCTCTGTGTGTGTGTGTGTGTGTGTGTGTGTGTGTGTGTGTGTGTACTTTTTCCCTGTTTAACAAGAGTATGTTTATTGTCATAATCTTTATCATCAGATCACTGCATCATAAATGAGAGCTAGGTGAGAGGTTGTCAATTTATATATCATTATCACCACCAACATCACTATCAACAGCATCGTCATCATTATCATCATCATCATCAATATCGTCACCATCACAGTTACATACATATTTCTTTTTGTGAATGTGTGTGTGTGTGTGTGTGTGTGTGTGTGTGTGTGTGTGTGTGTGAGTGAGTGAGTGAAAGTGTGTAGGTATTGACGTGCCCGAATTCCAACAATCGGACACTGACCAGTCAACAATATCTTTCCAAGGTAAGTGCTGAGGTCTCGCTCTTCCTCCAGCTTCCCTCCAGGCGAGGCAAAAGGCAATTACTGTGGGTGTCCACCAATCATAGCGGTGTGTATGCATGAAACATCATCTTCTTGACTCATCTCTCTCTCTCTGTCAGTGCTAATGGAGTCCTATCGACTCCCCATTCTTTCTTTACTAACAAACACAGCATGCAGCCTCCGAGAAACAACTGCTTACATGTGATTGGTTGTGGAAGCGAACGGAACCAATTACAACATGGACTGCAATGTGAACACTGTGTTCTGTGTGTGTGTGGATGGTTGCAATCGGGGGCAAGAAGAGGTTGAGGGTATGACGTGCGCGTGGGGAGGTTTCAAATGAAGTTCCACGTTGTTGTAGGATTGTTTCCATTGACTTCAGTAGAAGACGCCTATTTTTCCCCAGATGTCAGTGAACTATGCTCTTTGCGTTTCTGCATGCTTGTGTCTGTCTGCTGTCCATTTCTCTTGCACACACACACACACACACACACACACACACCACTACCAGCATTCCTTTTCGAATACAACCACCGCGCCCGCCTTCCTCGTACATCACCCATCCCAACCCCGCCTCCACCCGTGCACAACAAGTAGGGAAAAAAACAACAACAACAAAAAACCAGAGAGCAAGAGCACACAACCAGTAGAAAATGACCTCCCGCTAACAACAGACTGCATCTGGGGCAACTCAACTCCACCACACCGCAGTGTGATTCCGAAACGTTAGAATAAAAAAAAAAAAAAGAAAAAAAAAGAAAGAAAGAAGAAGGTATGTTGCAAGGCTGAGGCGTGGGCTGAGAGAGGGGAAGGGGAGGGGTGGGTGGGTGGGTGCTAGAACAGGGGAAAGAGGAGGGAATGGGAGTGGAAGGTGAGAGCTGCTAAGTGTTTTATGGCCTACCCGTTTCTCAAAAAAAAAAAAAAAGTGAGTGGGGGTGGGGGTAGGGAGGTGTCTGGCGTGAGGGGGGAGGGGTTGAGGGAGGGGAGGAGTGAGGGGGCGGGGGGGGGGGGGCGGTTCTGCTAACTGTTATATAGCCTACTCGTTTCCCAACTTTCATAAAATCAGCCGTTGATGAAGCTTCGGGCGACCCTTCATGAAAACCCAGTGCAGTGTGGAAAACAGGAAGCAAGCGAGAGAGAGAGAGAGAGAGAGAGAGAGAGAGAGAGAGCAGGACTGAGCGAGAAGAAGTGGGTGAATAGACCCCTGGAGAGTTCCGCGGCCATCTTGGATCTCGCGCATGCGCGTGTAACTCTCATCCCGACGTCGAGCAATGACAAAGGCGATCGACACAAATAAATTAATGAACCTAACGTGTGCGACCTCGACACTTTGTCTCTTCAGTCCATGCGTTTGTTGACCCCAGAGACGTTGAAAGCATTCTTACACGCGAGGAAAAAGACAGTGGAGGGTTCGTTTGACGAAAGTGTCGCCAAGTCAGGTATTTTTCATATGTTTTCTGATCAGTCACACGGTGATGAACACTGATGAAGAATGGTTTTGATGATGATGTTGTTTTTGACTGACCGTTTGACATTAGTCTGGGCTTCTCTTTCACTGGTGTTATGAAGAACTGGCGGGTAAATCAGGCATCACCTTGGTCTATTGGTGGTGGTGGTAGTCGGCTGAATTTTAATCAGCACGATTTGATTTTGAACCCGGAGAAGGTCGGGAGGTATTTGGGTAGGTGGGTGGGTTGTGTGGATGGAGATGGGTTGTGCTAGTTTCACACTGCTTTTTAAGATACTTCCTCCAACAGTCAGCCATGAGAGATTCGTGGAGTACAAAGCAGACAATTGTGCCCACCCATCCAACCCACCCACCCCACACACACACACACACACACACACACACGCTATCTTCTCTCTCCCGATGTGACGTGATGGCCTAGAGGTAACGCATCTGCATAGGAAGCGAGAGAATCTGAGCGCGCTGGTTCGAATCACGGCTCCGCCGCCGAGATCTTCTCCCCCTCCACTAGACCTTGAGTGGTGGTTTGGACTATTACTACTGATGATGATGATGATGATGATGATGATATTAACAACAGCAACAACAACAAGAATACAAATAATGATAACA
>NC_134884.1:23846054-23851054 GCF_041734735.1 Babylonia areolata
AGAGAAGAGAGTCAGACTGATACTGTTTACTGCACGACGGTGTTGCCCATGTCACTGAGGCGAGCAAGCTTACAACATAACATGCGACAAACGCGAAAAAGTATAGCTTTGTTTGCAATGCTTTGAATACTTTTGCACATAAAAACTCTCTCTCTCTCTCTCTCTCTCTCTCTCTCTCTCTCTCTATATATATATATATATATATGTGTGTGTGTGTGTGTGTGTGTGTGTGTGTATTCATACATATATATATATATATATATATATATGTGTGTGTGTGTGTGTGTGTGTGTGTGTGTGTGTATACATATATATTCATAGATAAAGACAAGAAAAAACAACTAACAAACAACAACTAAAAACAACAACAAAAACAACAACTAAAAAAACACATACTACACAAGCAGCGCCATGAATGGATTTGCACTTTCATTGTCACACACACACACACACACACACACACACACACACACACACACACACACACACCATCAGCGTGCTTGCGCTCGAAAACAACAAAACTAATGCGACCTCCAAATATATATATCTTCGATCCCGAAGTCATCGCCTACATCACATATACACACACAAACACGTGCAGATCAGAGGAAGGCTTCGTAAAATACTTCTCATTGCCTAAATCGTAATAGTAACTGTCTACGCGAGTGTGTGTGTGTGTGTGTGTGTGTGTGTGTGTGTGTGTGTCACGCACTCTTAACACATACACACACCCTGACTCACGTCTTTGACAGTTATGACAATGACAGAACACAAAGACGATCACTATAAGGGAAAAGAGAGCCATTCCCGTTTCTGACCTGCGTCACGTAGCCCTTCCCAGCCATTGAACCCTTTACTTGGATCTAAGGGTGATAACTGCTTTCCGGATCCGGTATGGATCGTCAGGGCAAAGCATGGCGAAAAATGCCGCTTTGAAGTACACCCAGAGTCACTCGACAGGTGTGTGCCAATCGGATTGTTAGCATAAGGTGGCGTTAGCAGTGTGATCAGATTAAACGTCAGCACACTCACTGAGAGAGACTGACAGAGGGGAGTGGGAGCAGGGATGGGACTGAGAGAGATACACTGACGGATGGGACTGATGGGACTGAGAAAGATACACTGACGGATGGGAAAGATACACTGACGGATGGGACTGATGGGACTGAGAGAGATACACTGACGGATGGGACTGATGGGACTGAGAAAGATACACTGACGGATGGGACTGATGGGACTGAGAGAGATACACTGACGGATGGGACTGATGGGATTGAGAAAGATACACTGACGGATGGGACTGATGGGACTGAGAGATATACACTGACGGATGGGACTGAGAAAGATACACTGACGGATGGGAAAGATACACTGACGGATGGGACTAATGGGACTGAGAGAGATACACTGACGGATGGGACTGAGAAAGATACACTGACGGATGGGACTGAGAGAGATACACTGACGGATGTGACAGAAAGATACACTGACGGATGGGACTGAGAGAGATACACTGACGGATGGGACTGAGAAAGATACACTGACGGATGGGACTGAGAAAGATACACTGACAGATGGGACTGATGGGACTGAGAAAGATACACTGACGGATGGGACTGAGAGAGATACACTGACGGATGGGACTGAGAAAGATGCACTGACGGATGTGACTGAGAGAGATACGGATGGGACTGAGAGAGATACACTGACGGATGGGACTGAGAGAGATACACTGACGGATGGGACTGAGAAAGATACACTGACAGATACAAAGGTAATCATGAAAGACAGGAGTGACAGACAGGCCACACCCCTTACCTTCTGACACACTCCTCCCATCCCGCAGCCGCCCACTACACACGCATATTTACACACACAAAAAAGTATAATACGAAATGTTGGAAGATTTTTTTTCTCTCTCTTTTTTTTTCTTCTATAGATGGGATGTTATAAGCTGCGAGTGTTATATGCTGCTGTTGCTACTACTACGATTACTACTACTACTACTGCTGCTGCTGCTGCAAAAACAACACAACAACAACTACCACTACTACTAATAAGAAAAGAGACTGAGAGAGTGATATATATATATATATATATATAGGTAGATAGACAGAGGTCAGATAGAGGAGAGAGAGACAGAGGGGCGTCGAAGGAGAGAGAGAGAGAGAGAGAGAGAGAGAGAGAGAGTTTTCAAACAAAACGCACTTTGACATCCCCATAATCAAAGCAGCCCTGGCAGCTGCTACTTCTTGTCTCTGTCAGCTTGTGCCACTAGAGCCTGAACCCCCCCCCCCCCCCCCCACAAACACCCCCCCCCCCCCCACAAAAACCTCCAAAAACAAACCACACCAAAACAAAAACCCCCAGCAGACCAAAAGGCATACCAAGGTTTGTCAGAACAACGATCAGCACTTGAGTTCGGGTGGCTGGTGTGATCTTGTCTCTTCTCCCCGATCTGTCAGCACCGTTCTCTTGTCGTCACTCCCCAACACTCACTGACTGACTGACTGACTGACTGGGTGGGTAGGTGGGTGGGTGGGTAGTTATCTCTTCCCACTCTGTCAGCTGTAATATCTTTGCTGATTCCCAACATTATTTGGACAGGTTGATAGCACAGACGTTCTCGCAATCTCACGCTTCGTTGCATTTTGCAAGAAAGCAGGAGGGGAGGGTGGAAGGTGGGGGAGGGATTTGGGGAGGGGTGTGTGTGTGTGTGTGGGGGGGGGGGGGGGGGGGGGGGGGGGGGGGGGTGCTCCTGTGATTCCTGGCAATATATGGAAAGTCCCATGTTTTATTGTCATCAACAACAACAACAAACAAAAACGACCACGTATCTCGCTTTCCTACGCTTTATTGGAATGTGCGAGCAAGAGTGGGATTGCGAGAATGTTACGAGAAAGTGTGGGATTGCGAGAATGTTACGAGAAAGTGTGGGATTGCGAGAATGTAACGAGAAAGACTGGGATTGCTAGAATGTTACAAGAAAGAGTGGGATTCCGACAATGTTACGAGATAGAGTGGGATTCCGATAATGTTATGAGTAAGTGTGGGATTGCCAGAATGTTACGAGATAGAGTGGGATTGTGAGAATGTTACGAGAAAGAGTGAGATTGTGAGAATGTCACGAGAAAGAGTAGGATAGCGAGAATGTCACGAGAAAGAGTAGGATAGCGAGAATGTCACGAGAAAGAGTAGGATTGTGAGAATGTTACGAGAAAGAGTGGGATTGTGAGAATGTTACGAGAAAGAGTGGGATTGAGAGAATGTTACAAGACAGAGTGGGATTGTGAGAATGTCACGAGAAAGAGTAGGATAGCGAGAATGTTACGAGAATGAGTGGGATTGCGAGAATGTTACGAAATAGAGTGGGATTGAGAGAATGTTACAAGATAGAGTGGGATTGAGAGAATGTTACAAGATAGAGTGGGATTCCGATAATGTTACGAGAAAGAGTGGGATTGTGAGAATGTTACGAGAAAGAGTGGGATTGTGAGAATGTTATGAGAAAGTGTGGGATTGTGAGAATGTTATGAGAAAGTGTGGGATTGTGAGAATGTTATGAGAAAGTGTGGGATTGTGAGAATGTTATGAGAAAGAGTGAGATTGTGAGAATGTTACGAGAAAGACTGGGATTGCGAGAATGTTACGAGATAGAGAGGGATTGTGAGAATGTTACGAGAAAGAGTGAGATTGTGAGAATGTTACGAGAAAGAGTGAGATTGCGAGAATGTTACGAGATAGAGTGGGATTGTGAGAATGTTACGAGACAGAGTGGGATTGTGAGAATGTTACGAGATAGAGTGGGATTCCGATAATGTTATGAGAAAGTGTGGGATTGTGAGAATGTTGCGAGATAGAATGGGATTGTGAGAATGTTACGAGATAGAGTGGGATTGTGAGAATGTTACGAGAAAGAGTGGGATTGTGAGAATGTTACGAGACAGAGTTGGATTGTGAGAATGTTACGAGAAAGAGTGGGATTGTGAGAATGTTACGAGAAAGAGTGGGATTGAGAGAATGTTACAAGACAGAGTGGGATTGTGAGAATGTTACAAGACAGAGTGGGATTCCGATAATGTTATGAGAAAGTGTGGGATTGTGAGAATGTTACGAGAAAGAGTGGGATTGTGAGAATGTTACGAGAAAGAGTGGGATTGCGAGAATGTTATGAGAAAGAGTGGGATTGTGAGAATGTTACGAGATAGAGTGGGATTGTGAGAATGTTACGAGACAGAGTGGGATTGTGAGAATGTTACGAGAATGTGTGGGACTGTGAGAATGTTACGAGATAGTGTGGGATTGCGAGAATGTTACGAGAAAGTGTGGGATTCCGATAATGTTACGAGATAGAGTGGGATTTCGATGTTATGAGAAGTGTGGGATTGTGAGATTGTTACGAGAAAGTGTGGGATTGCGAGAATGTTACGAGAAAGTGTGGGACTGTGAGAATGTTACGAGAATGTGTGGGATTGTGAGAATGTTACGAGAATGTGTGGGATTGTGAGAATGTTACGAGAAAGACTGGGATTGCGAGAATGTTACGAGAAATTGGGGGCGAACATGGCTGGTAACAGCGTACCGATCAGACAGCGCTGTTGTGTTTTCACCGCCAGTAATGACCGGGTGGGTGGGTAAATGAGCGAGTGTGTGTGTGTGTGTGTGTGTGTGTGTGTGTGTGTGTGTGTGTGTGTGTGTGTGTGTGTGTGTGTGTGTGTGTGTGTGTTTTGGGGGTTATGTGTGTGGCTGTGCGTGTGCGTGTGTGTGTGTGTTGGGGGTTATGTGTGTGTGTGTGTGTGTGTGTGTGTGTGTGTGTGTGTGTGTGTGTGTGTTGTGGGGGTTATGTGTGTGTGTGTGTGTGTGCGTGTGTGTGTGTGTTGGGGGTTATGTGTGTGTGTGTGTGTGTGTGTGTGTGTGTGTGTTTGGGAGGGGTGTCAGGGGAAGAGAGGGGTCACTACAATGTGTTCACATACAGTGTTGCACAGTGGCCCAGTGGTAAA
>NC_134884.1:23856054-23861054 GCF_041734735.1 Babylonia areolata
ATGTATTCCTCATATGGAAAACCATATAAGAAAATAACAAATACAGTACAGATTCCTAGACATATTTGAAAAAAAGAAAAGAATAGTATTTTCGACAAGAAGCTTAACAGGTTACATAACATAGTGGAGTTTAACAGCTGTCGTTGTTGATACTCAGTCTAACCTGATTCTTTGTCTGATCCTGTAGTTTAGAAGATTTCAAGATTTGATTAACTTTGGACCTTATAAGAAGGGGCGAACAATTTCAGAAAGCAACATAACCAAATTTCTCTTTATGAGATAATAAAATTATTCTTATCTTATATTAACTAATGTGCAATATGATACATGTAATGTCAGCATTGGTGTATTTCAATATGTTTATAATAATGATTTAATTACATTTTAATTCAGTGAATATATGGATTAGTTTTCATATTAATGACTTATATGTTATTGATTCGTTTTAATTAACTAAGTCATGTTTATTATGTTTTTGTGTTGAGCAAATGTCTACGTTTGTTTTGCCGCACCTGATGTAATTTCTCTTAATGAGATGATAAAGTTCTTCTGATCTTATCTTATCTTATTTTGTGTACGTGGACGTCAGGACTGGCTACCTAAACTCTTCTTCTTCCACCTTCCTCCCCCTTCAGCTGCGTGAAGTCACTGGGGCGCCGGCCAGAAGAACTATCCACCAGATTCATCCAGGTCTGGCGGTTGTGTGTCCGAAAGCTTGGGTCTCTGCAGAGTGCTTTCGTGTCCATCACTTCTGTACTATAGTCAGTCCATCGTTGTTGTTTTTTTTTCCCTGTCTTCTTCTCCGTCTCCCTCTCTCAACAGTTCCTTTGAGGATTGTTCAAAGAAAGCCATTGGATTTCGTTACGTGGCTATACTGGCCTAGCTTACACATACATCCCCCAACCCGACATTCCCTATCTGACTGAGTTTTCCACAAGACACTCATTTCCAATTGCTCCAGTGTTTCTTGTAGCACACCTATGAGCAAATCGCGACGCAAAAAACAAACACCCCCTCCCTCCCTGACAATTAAATGGAAACACGCCCCCGAAAACGGAGTATGGTTGCCTTCATGGCGGGGTAAAAACGGTCATACACGTACAAGCCAATGCGTGTACATACGAGTGAACGTGGGTGTTGCAGCCCAAGAACGAAGAAGAAGAAGAAGAAATGGAAATACGAGCAAGTCAGATGCTAAACGTCGACAAAGTTGCCTTGGCTTTTGCGGGCCGACAAGAAATAGACTTCTTCCCCCTCCGTGTCGCCTGTCTGTTCTGGTGGGAGTTAAAAGGAAGGGCCCTTTGCCAAACAGCCGTGCTTGTCTCAGCTTGTTCCCTTACATTCCGCGTTCCGCACTGTTCTGCACTGGGTGAAGTATTAACTTAGTATGACACGCCGCAACCGTTTTGTTTAGGATTTTTTTTTTTTCTGATGTCCAGGTGATGTTCACTTTCTTGTGCCAATCAGTTAAATCAGTTTCAGTTTCAATTTAAAGGAGGTTTCAGAGTGTGTGGACAGATCCATATAGGCTACACTACACCACATCTGCTTGATTAAAAATAAAAAAAAACAGAGCAAAAAACAAGGTAGCAGGTGCCTGATCTTCGCATGAACCCATCTCGCTGCTCAGGCCTTGTGCCACCCAGTCATTTCCCAACTGACTGCACAGGGAAAAAACAGAGATATACATGATTTCTCAAACATACGATTTTTATAGCCATTGTTTATATTGATCAACAAATAGTACAGAGTGGTAACTCTCTCCCTTGACAAGGTGCACAACTTCAAGTCAATGCTGCTTATGCAACCGATTCAGCTAGCACCACTCTTTCCTATTTGTTAATCATTTGTTCTTCTGGCCTCATTGCTTATTCATTGTTCATTCTGGATTTGTTTGGCTTATTGTTTGTGGAGCAAACATTTTCGCTCAATTGATTTGGAAGGAAGGACTTCAGTAATGACTTGCACCTTTTCAATGGACGAATGAAGAAAGTTCCAAACAGATGATTCAGAAAATGCCATACTGGATTTGTATAAACGAATTCGTAAAAAAAAGAGGCAGAATACAGTTATCTTAATCGTAATATTCTGGTGCTGCTCTTTGAACATGTTCGCTAAGATATGAAGCTGACATGTTTCTGTCTACTTGTAATATAAATACCATTTTATTATGGCCATGTTGCTATTACAGTGGCAGTGTATACATATACTTTCGTGTTTCATTGGTTGACAGAGAATGCTATGGTCGAATACTCGTAACTGAATCCAGGTAACAGATCATTATAAATTCAAGCAGACTGTAAGAGATGATCTTTTTATGTAGGACCTTGGATTGATTGACTGGTTTTAAGCCGTGTTTTAGACATGTTCAGCTTAGCAACCACTGGTGGTAGTTTCTAAACTGTTACCGTGTATCTTCGATGAAATCGTGTTATGCTTGTCCTCACGACATGGCAAATGTTGTGTCTTGATTGATATCTGCCAATGCTTTATTTACCACAGTTATTGCAGGAAAACAGTGCAGTGACACGTACTGCAAACTTGCTGTGGAGGCACACACAGAAATGTCAGCTTAAATGACGCCGCGAAAAAGTGAAAGCTTGCCGTGAAGCAGTCATCGTAGCCAGCTGAGCGCTCGGCTACATACATGAAGTCACCGCTTCGCGCTGTACTGACACGAGTAGCAAAATGGCTGATTGAACACTTCCGCTGGCTTCAGTCAGCAAAGGGGCACAAAGAAGGCATATGTTATCTCACGACGACCCACTACTACATAACTGACTCGTCTGCCGCTGTCCCAGTACTCATCACATTGAGTTACCGCTCCAGTTCTTTTGTCTGGCTGTGATTGCAGTGGGTGTGGTATGGTGTGGTGTGGTGTGGTGTGGTGTGGTGTGATGTGGTGTGGTGTGGTGTGGTGTGATGTGGTGTGCTGTGGTGTGGTGCGGTGCGGTGCGGTGTGGTGTGGTGTGGTGTCGTCACGTACGCTCGTTAGGGTGTGCGTGCATGTGTATGTGTGTGTGAGTGTGTGTGTGTGTGTGTGTGTGTGTGTGTGTGTGTGTGTGTGTGTGTGTGTGTGTGTGTGTTATGTGTGTATGTGAGTGTGTGTGAATGTGTTTGTCAGTGTGTTTAATTGTGTGTGTGTTCGGTTGTGTGTGCACGTGTGGGTGTGTTTGTGGTTTGTGTGTGTGTGTGTGTGTGTGAGAGAGAGAGAGAGAGAGAGAGAGAGAGAGAGAGAGAGAGAGAGAGAGAGAGAGAGAGAGAGAGAGAGAGAGAGAGAGAGAGAGAGAGAGAGAGAGAAGCAATGGCAAGGATTCGATCGGAATTATTGATGTGTGTGTGTGACAGTTGGGATGTATCTTGAGAAGAATTAGGATTAATACTCCTATGTGTTTCAAAGAAACGGAATAATTATAGAAAAAAACCCACAACAACTGGTCACATCGTCAGCTGTACAAAGTCTGTCTCCGTCAACAGTTACCTCTCCACCCTCACCCCATTCTCTCTCCAGTTCCACAGGGCGGTGCACACAGAAGTGTGGGGGGGTGATTTACTTGACAGACGGACCAATGAGGTCTTCCGTTGGCAGAAGGTTTTCTTTTTGCCGGAGTTTGTTGCGGTGTGTGTGTGTGTGTGTGTGTGTGTGTGTGTGTGTGTGTGTGTGTGTGTGTGTGTGTGTGGGTGGGGTTGGGGGGAGGGGGTGGGGAGGGCGGAGGGGGGGCTGGGGTAGTTGGAGGTTTTTTTTGGTTTGTTTGTTTGTGTGTGTGTGTGTGGGAGGTGGGGGGGGGGGCGTGGGGGGAGTGGGGATGTGTGTGTGTGTGGAGGGGGGGCTGGGAGGTGGGGGGAGGGTGCAGTGGGAATGTGTGTATATGTGTGTGTGTGTGGGGTGTGTGTGTGTGTGTGTGTGTGTGTGTGTGTGTGTGTGAAGGGAGGAGGCGGGTGGGTTTGGGAGGTGGGGGGGAGGGTGCAGTGGGAATATGTGTATATGTGTGTGTGTGTGGGGGGGGGGGGATGTGTGGATATATATGTGTGTGTGTGGCGTGGGGAGGAGTAGGTGTGTGTGTGTGTGTGTGTGTGTGTGTGTGTGTGTGTGTGTGTTTCTCTCTGGCTTGCAGGCTGCTCTCTGTCTCACGCCCCTTCCCCTTCTCGGCTGGCAGCCAGTAGTAGCGAGGCGTGGCGAGGTGTGGTGTGGTGTGGTTTGGTGTGGCTGGCTGGCTGGCCTCAGCTGATGATGGTGGTGACGGCGATGGGGAAACTTGACTGACTGACTGTTAGTAGTAGTGGTGATCAGTATCGATCTGTCTCCACGCCCGATCGCTCAGTTGTTTGCTACTGCTGACCCGTGCCGTGCCGCTCACTTGTCCAGTCAGCAACAGTGTTGATTCCTGAGCGGTGTCTGATTCCTGGCTGTGTGTGACTGACCGTTCCTCAGTGTGTGTCCACTCTGTGTGTGTCCACTCCGTGTGTACGTCCATGTCCACTTGCTTTCATTCATTCCTCCTTCAGTTCTTACTTACGGTCTTTTTACTCTTCTGGACCTTCTTTTCTTTCTTTTCAGTCCAGTACCTGTGAACTGAACTGATGTTTATTCACCTCCATTGGAACGAGGACGTCGAAACTCTTCTGAATGGTGAAGAATTAGTTCTGAACGCTCCAAGACAACTGTGCTTCACTTTCGGATCTGTCTCAGTGAACGTGAATGTGAAGACAGGTATATCGTGTGAGATATAAACAAATCGACTCTTTCATAAAGTTTTATACACGTAACAATTAAAAAAAAAATCAGTTTATTTCAAGCTGTTTTTGTTAGTTATCGACTCTTTCATGAAGTTTTACACACATAACAATCAATTCTATTTTATCAGCTTATTTCAAGCTGGTTTTTTTGTGTGTGTGACCTTACCGATAAAAAACATAAAGGGAATATCATCAAGCCGAAGAAAAAATCCTTTCTGAAAATAATCATACTGAAATAAAAAAAAATAAAATAAAATAAAGAA
>NC_134884.1:23871054-23873554 GCF_041734735.1 Babylonia areolata
GCAAGTCAACACACACGACAGTTCAAAGCGTGTCTCTCAAACACCCTCGCACTCTCACACACCCACACTCCTACACTTCCACATCCGCACACCCCCAGGGTGACCTGCAGTCTCTGTGTGTGACCGGACAGGAAGTCCCCCCTTCACACTATCTCTTTGTCCTCCCAGTGGCTGCAAATAGGAAGCAGAAAAAGATAAAAGGAAAAAAAAAAAGATTACGAACACAAACAGGAAAAAAATTTAAAAGAGAGAGAAAAAAAAGAGCAAAAACAGAGCAACCAAACAACAACACCTAGAATGATAGAAAGAGAGACTTGGTCCTCAGCTTTGAAGGAATCTGATAGTCATTCGGATGAGATGATAAACCGAGGTCCCGTCTGCAGCATGGACTTAGCATACGTAAAAGAACCCACGGCAACAAAAGGGTTGTTCCTGGCAAAACTCTGTAGAAAAATCCACTTTGATAGCAAAAAACAAATAAAACTGCATGCAGGGGGAAAAAAAAGAAGAAAAAAAAGGGTGGCGCTGTAGTGTAGCGACGCACTCACCCTGGGGAGAGCAGCCCGAATTTCACACAGAGAAATCTGTTGTGACAAAGAAAAGATGAATACAAATACAGATATAGATTTCCGGGGTTTCGGGATACAGACTACAGGTGTGACTGGATACGGACTTAATGAGTGACTGGATATGAACTATTACACAAGGACGAAGGAGTATCGACTGATTGAATGTGGACAAATTGGATATGGACCGGAGGAGTGTTTAGATATTGACAATCAGATATGGACTGTGGGAGTCACTGGATATGAACTATTGGATATGGACAACAGGAGTGACTGGATATGGACTATAAGGGTAACTGGTTTCGGACTACAGTGGTGATTAGATATGGACTGTTTAATATGAACTATTGGATATGGACAACAGGAGTGACTGGATATGGACTATAAGGGTAACTGGTTTCGGACTACAGTGGTGATTAGATATGGACTGTTGAATATGAACTGTTGGATATGGACTACAGGAGTCATCCATGATGGAGAACAGAAGAAAGGTGCGAATAATGGTGTTTCTGGGATAGTATCTTTAATGCCTGTCACTGTGTGTGTGTGTCTATCAGATAGCCACACACATACACACACACACACACACACACACACACACACACACACACACACACACACAAAACACCCACAGAAACACACTCACCTACACAGAGATCAAAAGACGACAAGCTGACACCGTCTTTAACTGTAGGGCAACCAGCACACTTCATGTTCGGATACATGTTGTATGCTGCGAATGTCGGGACAGTGCGCATCACATCCCTCCAACCTGGGGGAAGCGGGAGGAGGAGGGAGAGGGGGGAGGGGGGCGGGACTTGGACACTGCAGGACAGACAGACTGCATGCTGATTGGCCAGAGGGAACACTGGACAGACAGCGCGCGGCGGACACTGGGCGGGTCAAAGTTCAAAGTCAGGTCACCACCGCCTCGTTTGCATGTCAGCCCTGGATGGAGACATGGCTGTCATGACGTCATATCCGCTTCCTTCTGACTTACGGGATGGACAGGCTGTAGGGAGAACAGTTCTGAGAACTGGAGATATAGAGAGAGTGACGGGCAGGCAGGCAGGCAGACAGAGATACAGACATAGAGATACACATATGGAGACAAAGAATGAGAGAGAGAGAGAGAGAGACAGTCAGACAGATAGACATAAACAGAGAGACAGTCAAAGAGGAATCAGACAGACAGATAGATAGACAGATAGACAGATAGATAGAGAGACAGACAGATAGACAGACACAGACATAGAAACAGAGACAGAGACAGGCAAAATGACAGACAGACAGAAACAGAGACAGATATACAGACATAGAGACAGAGATACACAGATGGAGACAAGGAATGAGAGAGAGAGACAGTCAGACAGATAGACATAAACAGAGACAGTCAAAGAGGAATCAGACAGACAGACAGACAGACAGACAGATAGATAGATAGATAGATAGATAGATAGATAGATAGATAGATAGATAGATAGATAGATAGAGACAGACAGACAGACAGACAGACAGGCAGGCAGACAGAGAGATAGATAGATAGATAGATAGATACAGACAGACAGACAGACAGACACAGAGACAGACAGATAGATACATAGATACATAGATAGATACATAGATATATACATAGATACATAGACACAGACAGACAGACAGATAGATAGATAGATTGAGAGACAGACAGACAGACAGACAGACAGACAGAGACGGACATAGAAACAGAGACAGAGACAGGCAAAATGACAGACAGACAAACAGAAACATAGACAGAGATGTGGTGGCACACGGGGCTTTTATGACGGACCAGTGGGGGTCTATGGTGGGCCCCAGCCTACCAGCTTCATCATCACAGTAAGAAAAACAACGGTCTTTTTTTTCTTCTTTTTTTTCTTCCCCTTTCCTTTTTCTTCGGGGCCATTTTATTCAAC
>NC_134884.1:23881054-23883554 GCF_041734735.1 Babylonia areolata
GCCCGTCTGACTCTCACAGTCCCACGTACTGATCACATTTCTCTTCACCTCCGCACTCTACATTGGCTCCCCATTGAAGCGAGAATTAAATACAAAGTTGCACGTCTCTGCTACTCTGCTTTCCACTCCGCAGGACCTACTTATCTTTATGACCTTATCAGTGTTTACACTCCCACAAGAAATTTCCGCTCTTCCTCTGTCGGTTACCTTTTGAAACTTCCTCGCGTCAATACAAGAACCTATGGTGAACGTTCTTTCTTCTTTGCTGCTCCTCACATCTGGAACAACCTTCCTTATCATATCCGTGCATCTGATTCTATTTCTGCTTTTCGCTCATCACTGAAGACTCATCTTTTTAAAGCCTATCTATAAGTACTCTCAGCTTCTTTTCTCCAGCCACCACCCATGTCAGCTCACTTTGGATGTATGTAGGGTAGGAAAGGGAGAGTGTGAGTGGGGGGTAGGGTTTTTTAAGAAGAGTGGCCATGAATGTTTTATGTTACTTGTAATATTTTTCTTTCATGTAAAGCGTCCTGAGCTCTTAGTGAGAAAGGGCGCTATATAATTGTACAGTATTATTATTAGTATTATCCTAGTTTGAGAGTCATAATCCTTCACAGAAGACTAAGCTGCAAATGAATTCCAGCAGCAGTGGAGAAACTATTGATCGTACAGCTCTCACTTTGCTGTTGGCCCAATGTAAGCTAATGTCAATCTGTGATATAAGCCGAGCGTTCTTTTGGAGGGGGTGGACGGTGGTGAAAAGGCCCTGGCATAGCTGTCAGACGCGATCAGGTAACCACCATACCTTTGGCTCACCGTGCGTTGGTCCACCATACATTGGACATCGGTTGTGAAAAAAAGTATTGCAATACAATACACTACACTACAATACAATACAATGCAACACAATACGATACAATCCAATGCAATACTATAAAACACAATACAACAATGATAATAATGATAGTAATAATGATATTTATACAGCACTGAATCTCGTGCAGAGACAAATTAAAGCGCTTTCCACCAGAAATTCACACGCATACATAACTCTAAAACCTGGAGAAACTGAAGACAAGGAAGAGGCAGGGAAGGGAGGCTATCTTGTGAAGAGGTGGGTTTTAAGGCCAGACTTGAAAGAGCTGAGTGCGGAGACCTGACGAAGCGAAAGAGGAAGTTCATTCCAAATGCAAGGTCCAGAGGCAGAGAAAGAACGGTGGCCAACAGTGGAGTGTTTGAATCTAGGTGTGCGTAAATAGAGTGGATCCGAAGCCGATCGTAGAGAGCGAGATGGACTGTAGAGGTGTAGGCATCTACAGAGATAGGAAGGGGCAGATTTGTGAATACATTTATAACATAGAATGTTGATCTTGTATTTTATTCTGTGTGAGACAGAGAGCCAGTCGCGATGTTGCAAAAGAGGAGTGATGTGCTCGGATCTTTTTCTCTCTGAGGACGTCGGGCAGCAGAGTTCTGTATGCGCTGAAGGGACTGAATGGATGAAGCAGGCAAACCAGACAATAGAGAGTTGCAGTAGTCAAGGCGAGAGAGAATGAGAGAAACGACAAGTGTAGATGTTGTGTCAGTGGACATATATTTCCAAATGGAACTGATACGCCGCAAGTGACAGTAGCAGGATTGACATGTCTGACTGATACAGTTTTGCATGAAAAGTGTGTTGTCAAGGACAACACCGAGGTTCCTGACTGAACTGGAAAGAGGGATGGATGTACTGCCAAGTTTGATTGTGTCAGTTGTGATGGAAGAGAGTTTTTGTTTAGTTTTTACGATCATTGCTTCAGTTTTGTCCGCGTTTAATTGTAACTTATTTAGAGTCACCCAGTTTTGAATGTCCAGGAAGCAGTCGGATATTTCTTGCAAGAGCGACAACAATTTTTCAGGGGTATCACTCTTCTGGAGTTGAGTGTCATCAGCATAAGAATGATGACTGATTCTATGGCGGTTGATAATTTCAACGAGAGGAGCAGCGTACAGTGTGAAGAGCACTGGGCCTAAAACAGATCCCTGTGGGACTCCATGTTTCATTTTAATGGGTTCAGACTGGAAACTATCAACAGTGACAGATGGAATCGATCAATGAGACAAGATTTGAACCAGTTGAGAACAGTGCCGTTGATACCAAATGTAAAATCAAGACGGGAAAGAAGGATTGAATGTTCTATCGTGTCAAAGGCGGCTGGCAAGTAGAGAAGAGTGAGAAGGGAAATTTGTCCTGAGTCGGACGCTAGCAGTAGAAAATTCAGGATGTGGAGGAGAGTGGTTTCGGTGCTGTGGTCAGCGCGATAGGCTGGCTGAAATGGGTGGAGGAGATTGTTGAAAGAAAGGTGGTTGTTGAGCTGCTTCAGGACAGCTTTTTCAAGGAGTTTGGACAGGGATGGAAGGTTAGAAACTGGTCGATAGTTTTTTCAAAATGTTTGCGTCAATACAATATAATACGATACAATCCAATGCAATACAGTACAATACAATATAATAC
>NC_134884.1:23893554-23898554 GCF_041734735.1 Babylonia areolata
AGATATTGCACGATATACTTTCTTTATTGGCCAAAGAAAACGAAATAATGGATGAGGGATGAATATCGTACGCACGCACGCACGCGCGCGCGCGCGCGCGCACACACACACACACATGCACACACACACACACACTCTCTCTCTCTCTCTTCCTGTGTCCCTCGCACACACAGAGATACGCAGACACAGAAACAGAGATACACACACACACACACACACTCTCTCTCTCTCTCTCTCTCTCTCTTTCACTCTCTGTCCTTCGCATACACAGAGATACACAGACACAGAGATACACATACAGGCACACAGACACATAGACACAGACAAACACAGACACACACACACACACACAGCACACACACGCGCGCTTGCTTGCTTCTGTTTTTCTTTTTTCTTTTTTTGTTTTACTTCTTTTTTATGGTTTATTTTTGTCTCGTTGAAAAAAAAGATTTTTTTTTAATCCTTCATGTCTTTCTTAATTTCTGTCTTTGTTTTTCATTCATTCTGTCTTTCTTTCTCTCCCTTGTTCTCGTGTTTTTTCTTGTCTTTTTTTTTTTTTTTTGTTTTTTTTGTTCTCCATGACGTTGATTTATGTCTTTCTTTCTGTATTTCTTTTTTTCCTGATTTCTTCTTGTCTATATTTCTTTCACTTTTTTCGGACTTTCTATAATTTCTTTCTTTCTGTCTGTCTGTCTGTCTTTCTATCCTTTCTTTCTGGTCCTTTCTTTCCTTCTTTCTTTCTGCCTATATTTCTTTTTGTCTTTCTTTATTTCCTTCATCTTTCTTTCTTTCATTTAGTTTTTCCTCTCTGTCCCCCTGTCTTTCTTTTCTTTGCATCTTCCTGCCTACTATTCGGTCTGCCTGTCTGTGTCCCCCCCCGTCCCCTCTTCCTTTCTATATTTCTTTCTGTATTTCTGTTAATTCCTGTCTGTCTTTCTGCTGTTAGTCATTTTTGTCTGTCTGTTTGTCTTTCTTTATTCCTTGCAAGCTTTACTGACAAAACTCACACGAAGCATTGTGAGAATAAAAATTACCTTGTGTTGAAAGATCGACCAAAAAAAACAAAAACAACAACAACAACAACAACAAAACCCCAAAAAAACTGGATGAATATCATTTGAATACAGAGGGAAAAAAAAGGATACATGTGCGGATGGACGTCATTTGAGTAAAGGGGGAAGAAAGGAAAGGCATGCAGATTGACGTCATTTGAATAAAGGGGGAAGAAAGGATAGGCATGCAGATTGACGTCATTTGAATAAAGGGGGAAGAAAGGATAGGCATGCAGATTGACGTCATTTGAATAAAGAGGGAAGAAAGGAAAGGCATGCAGATGGACGTCATTTGAATAAAGGGGGAAGAAAGAAAAGGCATGCAGATGGACGTCATTTGAACAAAGGGGGAAGAAAGGAAAGGCATGCAGATGGACGTCATTTGAATAAAGGGGGAAGAAAGGAAAGGCATGCAGATGGACGTCATTTGAATAAAGGGGGAAGAAAGGAAAGGCGTGCAGATGGACGTCATTTGAACAAAGGGGGAAGAAAGGAAGGCCTGCAGATGGATGTCATTTGAACAAAGGGGGAAGAAAGGAAAGGCGTGCAGATGAATGTCATTTGAACAAAGGGGGAAGAAAGGATACATGTGCAGATTGACGTCATTTGAATAAAGGGGGAAGAAAGGAAAGGCATGCAGATGGACGTCATTTGAATAAAGGGGGAAGAAAGGAAAGGCATGCAGATGGGCGTCATTTGAATAAAGGGGGAAGAAAGGAAAGGCATGCAGATGGACGTCATTTGAATAAAGGGGGAAGAAAGGAAAGGCATGCAGATGAACGTCATTTGAATAAAGGGGGAAGAAAGGATGCACGTGCAGATGAATGTCATTTGAATAAAAGGGGAAGAAAGAAAAGGCATGCAGATGAACGTCAATTGAACAAAGGGGGAAGAAAGGATGCACGTGCAGATGAATGTCATTTGAATAAAAGGGGAAGAAAGAAAAGGCATGCAGATGAATGTCATTTGAATAAAGGGGGAAGAAAGGAAAGGCATGCAGATGGACGTCATTTGAATAAAGGGGGAAGAAAGGAAAGGCATGCAGATGGACGTCATTTGAATAAAGGGGGAAGAAAGAATAGGCATGCAGATGGACGTCATTTGAACAAAGGGGGAAGAAAGGATACATGTGCAGATTGACGTCATTTGAACAAAGGGGGAAGAAAGGAAAGGCGTGCAGATGGACGTCATTTGAACAAAAGGGGAAGAAAGGAAAGGCATGCAGATGGACGTCATTTGAACAAAAGGGGAAGAAAGGAAAGACATGCAGATGGACGTCATTTGAACAAAGGGGGAAGAAAGGATAGGCATGCAGATGGACGTCATTTGAATAAAGGGGGAAGAAAGGATAGGCATGCAGATGGACGTCATTTGAACAAAGGGGGAAGACAGGAAAGGCATGCAGATGGACGTCATTTGAACAAAGGGGGAAGAAAGGAAACACGCGCAGATGGACGTCATTCAAATAAAGGAGATAAAAAGAAAAGAACAACAACAACAACAACAACAAAAACAACAACAACAACAAAACACGCCCAGAAGTTTGCCTTCACCGAATTAACGATATGTCACTGAACGTTCCTGAGCGCACGAGATACTTATCCTTCTCTCCCCCCCCCCCCCCCGCCCCCTCCGTCCCCTCCCGCCACCCTCCCCTCCCCACCCCCTTTCTCCTATCTACCCCTACCTGCAACGTCCCCCGTTCCCATTCCTGGTTGATCTGAACCTCCTCCGTCTTTCTCTTGGCGACATTCAGCAGCAGAATGTTCTTTCACGCAGGCTGTTCTTTCCACAACCAGATTTCCTTTCTCATTTCCGCATTCGCTCCCCATACACTGTGGTGGTAATGTTGTCGTTGCTGTTGTTAATATCGTTGTCCTTGTCATTATTGTCGTCGTTGTTGTTGTTGTTGCTGTTGCTGTTGTTGCTGTTGCTGCTTCTGTTTTCTTTCCTCCCTCCTCCATCTCTTTAATCATATCACATCATCTTCTTTTTCTCATATCTTCTTCTTAAAACTATACACGCACACATGCACACACGCACACACACACACACACACACACACACACACACACACACACACACACACACACACACACACACACGCACACACAGATAGATAGATAGATAGATAGATAGATAGATAGATAGATAGATAGATAGATAGATAGATAGATAGGTGCAGACAGAGGAATTTGACATTATTGCTTCTGATCTAGCCGACCGCACAGAGCCTTACCAGGACTGAGACAGAAAAAGGGAGAGAGAGAGAGGGGGAGACAGAGACAGAGACAAAGACAGAGAGACAAAGAGAGAGGGAGACAGAGATACACAGACATACAGACAATCAGGCAGCCAGCCAGCCAGCCAGACAGACAGGCAGACAGACAGACAGACAAACAGGCAGGCAGACAGGCAGACAGACAGACAGACAAAGACAGAGACAGAAACAGAGAGACAGAGAGAAGCAAGTCTTGTTTGGATAAGTTGTGGTCAGAAGAAAGTAGATTATGCTGTGGGTGCAGCACAGCATTATTTTAGTGAGAATGAGGCCATTCTCCATACACTTCCCTCTCACCCCCCTCTCTCTCTCTCTGTCTGTCTGTCTGTTTCTCCCCCCCCCCTCCACCCCACCCCCACCCCCGCCCCTTTCTCTTTCTTTCTCTTTAGCAACCACTGATGGAAGCGCCTGTCAAGTTCCCTAAGCGTAATGCAACTATGGAGCCCGCTGGTAAAGAAATGTGGTTTTTTTTTTGTTTTTTTTTTGTGTTTTTTTAACTCAGTTTACGTCATCCGATTGTATTGCTTTTTATGTTCTCGGTTATTTATCTTATTGTTTGTTGTCGCTGGGTTGTTGTTGTTGTTTTTTGTTGTTGTTGTTTTTGTACTATGTTTCGTTGATATTTATTTCATGTGTCATTCCATTTCATTTGAATTCTTGTGAGCGTCACATTGAATCAGCCAGATCATGCGGAACAGCAGGGATAAAGCTAGCGAGACACAGCTGAAATAAGAGAGAGACACAGACACGGACACGGACACGGATGTTGTTTTATTGCCATTGACAATACTATCCTTTGTCAAGGGGGACAATGAATAAACAAAAGAATGACGGCGGTTAACAAAGAAATTGACACATTACAAAGAGTAAAAGAAATCATAAAATACAACATATTGCTAAGATCGAAAAGGAAAATAAAAAAGCTCGACCATCCAACTGTCTACAGTCATTCAGAATTATAAACTGTGGAACTGGCATCAGGGTAACAGTGTTTTTTTTTTCGATAACTTTAAGGCTCCCGAAGATAATTTCTTTTCCCGACAATTCTTACTTCATCATCTATCAAAAGTAAGGTTCACGTTGTTTAAGTTTTCACCGTTGAAAATTAAGCATTTCTTTCGAATTTCTTCATAATACTTACATATAATAAGGAAATGAGTTTCGTCTTCAACTGAAGCACCACACATAGGACAAGGGAACCGTTCGGACGTGTCAGCAGAGAACCATTTTTTGTTAGCATTTAGGCCTAAAGTCTGAATCGAGCCAGGCTTGTTCTGTGCCATTTATTACATATTATTTTAATGCATTTTTCTGTCTGAAAAGAGGAACCAATTGTATTTTTCTGACTCTTCAATGTGGGCATGCCAATCCTGTTTGTACGGATCAATTAATCTGTCTTTAAATTCTGCGAGAAATATTCGATCATTGCCAACACCCTGACACATCCAGACAATCCCAAAGCCTTGTATGGTTAAACCATTCTTTACAAAAATGCCCAATTTTCTTTCCCAGAATCTAACTGATTTAGCATCATTCCATACGCTTGTCTGCTTATTCGTGTCAGTGGGAGTTGTATCAATATAAGCCAGTATCTAATACATTTGATCTTTGTTTTTATATGCAGTGGGTATCGACCAGTTTCTATGTACTTGTTCTGTGTACTGTGG
>NC_134884.1:23903554-23906054 GCF_041734735.1 Babylonia areolata
AGAGAATACAAAAAATGAAAATATAACAGTAAATGCAGTTTGCATATAATTAGGCTTCTTTTTTTTTCTTCTTTTTTTGTGCCCATCCCAGAGGTGCAATATTGTTTTAAACAAGATGACTAGAAAAAACTGAATTTTTCCTATTTTTATGCCTAATTTGGTGTCAACTGACAAAGTATTTGCAGAGAAAATGTCAATGTTAAAGTTTACCAAGGACACACAGACACACAGGCACACACACACAGACACACACACAGACACACACACACACACACACACACACACACACACAACCGAACACCGGGTTAAAACATAGACTCACTTTGTTTACACAAGTGAGTCAAAAACTACTACTAATTATGATAATATTTATAAGGCGCAAAAACTTGATAAAGTCAACCGTAAGCGTGCAAAAATTTAAAAAAATAAAATAAAATAAATAAATAGATAAGTAAATAAATAAATTAAATTTTTTTTTTTTTTTTTTAAAGACAACAATGATGATAAATAAGCAAATAAATGTAAAACATGCAGACACACATTCACACATAACGCAACACAACACAACATAACGCAACACAACGCAACGCAACACAACACAACATAACGCAACACAACACAACACAACTCTCGTGTTTATAGCACATAACACACATGACACAAAAACATGATGGATGTGTACATACATATCCAAGTATCGCTGCACATGGGATTGTGTGTGCAGCGCAGCGCAGCGCAGCAATACAATCAACAATCGCATGACGCCAAAAGTCGTGACAAACACATTAACCCATAGTGGTCCAGTTGCTCTATACGCTCATCGAGCAAAGTCGGTAGCGGTCATGTTTAGGGTGTCGAGTGAAGATTGAGGGTGCGTGTGTGTGTGTGGAGGGGGAGATGGGTGGATGGGGGAGGGGGGGGGTGAAGTGTAGGTAGGGAAACGACCATCAAGGAGTGTGTGTGGAACAGGGCAGGGGATGGGTGGGGGTAGGGCGGAGAATTAAGGGATGGGAGTGTAGAGTGTGTGCGTGTGGGAAGATTTAATGGAATCCTCTGGCAATTCCTGTTACAGTTCCGTCAACTGCAACAAGCGGTGACGGTAGAAGACTAACCCCCCCCCCCTTACCCGGGGGTAATCTGTTTATCTATCACCTGGATTGTCCGTCTTGTGCCCTGTCTTTTGGGACATGTGTAGAGCGGGGGTAAAAATAACAGAATGTCCGGCGGAAGTTGGGGTACTATTAGCAATACTGCCGGAACTCTTTTTTTTTTTTTTTATCGTAATTCTTACTGAGCATTTTGACGGTAATCATTTCGATGACACAGACGTACTGGACGAGTGGTTCATTTAAACAAACACCTCTCCCTGGGTGGGATCATTTTTTTTATGACAAGATTTTCCTCCGGGAGGTGGGGTGGGTGGGGGTGAACTTATGAGGGAGGAGTGACGACACAGCGCTACACCGGCAAGTAATGAAGTATCGCAACGGAGGGAAGGGTGGGGAGGCAGGAAGCGGACAAATCGATCAAAGTCATCATTCCCCCCCCACCCCACCCCCCAAATCTCCCCCCACCCACCCACCCACCTCTCTGATGTCTGCTCTCTCGCTCTCTCCCTTCTCAGGGGCAGACAACTTGGAGCTGTGAGGATTCCCCTTGACCTCTGTGACCCCACAGTTGGCAGTCCCTTCGTTTGGAAGGTCTCCAGAATTCTGTGTGTGTGTGTGACCAATGCATTGAAACCACAGTGTGTGTGTGTGTGTGTGTGTGTGTGTGTGTGTGTGTGTGTCTGTGTCTGTGTCTGTGTGTGTCTGTGTCTGTGTGTGTGAATGTGCCGTGTAATGGAATCATTCAAAACGGATCCGGATCCGGACGAATAACCCTCCACACAGCACGGAATAAACAGCTTTGTACAGCATGTCACAAAACAACTCTTTCCCCCCACACTCACGCTGACAGAAGCCAGTAGACCCTAACAATAACTGTTGCAATTCCGGGCGGGCGGGGAAAGCTGTCGGCGGCGGCGGCGGCGGCGGCGGCCCGCTCTTCTCATCTGTCAGGGGTTACAGAACCACAGATGAGAGTAAGGAAGAGGCTCATCTCCGGACACTAACGAAACGGCAGTGATGGAAGAAGGGTCAGTGGGAGCGAAGGACACTTGACTGACGTCCAGGCCCTGGCCCCGTCCTCGACGTGTCGTTGTCAAGGTAACCGAGGCCTCATCAACATCATCATCATCATCATCATCATGGCCGCGGCGGTCACGTGACAGCCCTTCTGGAGGACATTAGTCCTCTTTTGCTCGGCTTGGCTGGCTGGACCATTGTGATCGTGCAGGACTGGGCTCATCCGTGAGAAGCGATCGTTCTCCTCCTCCTCTCTCTCTCTCTCTCTCTCTCTCTCTCTCTCTCTCCCCTCTCTCTCTGTCTCTCTCTCTCTGTTTCTGCCCCCCCTCTCTGTCTCTGTCTCTCTCCCTCTGTCTCTCTCTCTCCCCCCCTCT
>NC_134884.1:23916054-23951054 GCF_041734735.1 Babylonia areolata
TGTCCCCTTCATTGCTTCTTGATCTGTCTGTCCGTCCGTCTGTCTGTCCCCTTCGTTGCTTCTTGGTCTGTCTGTCCGTCCGTCCGTCCGTCCGTCTGTCCGCCCCCTTCATTGCTTCTTGGTCTGTCTGTCCGTCCGTCCGTCCGTCCGTCTGTCCGCCCCCTTCATTGCTTCTTGGTCTGTCTGTCCGTCCGTCCGTCCGTCCGTCTGTCCGCCCCCTTCATTGCTTCTTGGTCTGTCTGTCCGTCCGTCCGTCCGTCCGTCTGTCCGCCCCCTTCATTGCTTCTTGGTCTGTCCGTCCGTCCGTCCGTCCGTCTCTCCGTCCCCTTCATTGCTTCTTGGTCTGTCCGTCCGTCCGTCCGTCCGTCTCTCCGTCCCCTTCATTGCTTCTTGGTCTGTCCGTCCGTCCGTCCGTCCGTCTCTCCGTCCCCTTCATTGCTTCTTGGTCTGTCCGTCCGTCCGTCCGTCTGTCCGTCCCCTTCATTGGTCTTGGTCTGTCTGTCCGTCAGCCTGTCTCTGTGTGTGATGTAGATTTAGCAAGGACAGATAAGAAGAATGGGCCATGCCTAAAATCTTAATCCTTCAATTTAAAACACATTCAGTTCTGAGTTCTGTCTGTCCCCTTCAGTAGGTCTTGGTCTGTCTGTCTCTGTCTGTCTCTCTGTCTGTCTGTCTCTACTCTCTCTGTCTGCCCCCTTCAATACGTCTTGGTCTGTCTGTCTCTGTCTGTCTCTCTGTCTGTCTGTCTCTACTGTCTCTGTCTGCCCCCTTCAATACGTCTTGGTCTGTCTGTCTCTGTCTGTCTCTCTGTCTGTCTGTCTCTACTGTCTCTGTCTGCCCCCTTCAATACGTCTTGGTCTGTCTGTCTCTCTGTCTGTCTGTCTCTACTTTATCTGTCTGTCCCCTTCACTAATCATTAGTATGTCTGTCTGTCTGTCTGTCTGTCTGTACTGCTACTCTTCTTGTTGTCGTCGTTAGTGTTAATATTGATATTGTGTTTGTTATTGACTGGCTGATTTTCAGTTTGTTTGCAGTAGGCTGGTTGTTGTTATTATTGCTGCTATTGTTGTTGTTGCTGCTGCTGTTGCTGTTAATGTTGCTGAAGACAGATGTTAATCAACCTTATGTCACGGTGTGTGTTGCAGCAGCAGTAGTGCTGACAATACGCCCCTGATTCGTCACCTCCTATGGATTGGAACACCACCACCACAATGGACCCCTTTCTCACTTCCTACAACCTTACCCACCTCCCCCAACCCCTCCTCCTCGGCGACCTCGCAGCCACCACGACCACCACCACCACGACACCACCACCACCAGCAACAACAACTTTAACAACACCACCAGAAGCCAGCAGCCTGTTCCTCCTCCACCACCCCCTCCTCACCACACTGGCCGAAGACGCCATCCGCACCCTCAGCCATTCCCTGACCACCACCCTGAGTTCCAGACTCAGCGGCAGCAGTTCTGATGAGGATTTGAACCCCGCCAGCACGACATGGACCCTGCTCATCAACGCCGCTACCACCACCACCACCACCACCAGCAGTCCGATAGACCTGACAGGCAGTACCGTGGACTTTACCACGGGGGGTATCAGCAGCAGCAGCAGCAGCAGTACCGTGGACTTTACAACAGGCGGTAGTATCAGCAGCATCAGCAGCAGCACGGCAGTAGCAGACCTTCTGAACGTCAGCTCCGAGGGGATGGTGGGGAACAGCAGCAGCAGCTCCGGGGGCAGCCTGGGTCCGCCCTACATGCGTGTGGAGAAGTTCATCGTGCCCATGGTGTGCGTGATGGGCATCGTGCTGAACGTGCTCAACCTGCTGGTGCTGACTGAGCGCTGCCTGAAGGAGTCCCCTTACACCTACCTCACCGCCATGGCTGTGCTGTGCCTGGCCAGTCTCTCCATGAGCTTCCTGTCCTATATCTTGATGCACAGCTTCCCTCACAACTACTACTGCTATGTAGGTGGTTTTCATGACTCTCTCTCTCTTTCTGTGTGTGTGTGCGTGTGTGTGTGTGGCCAGTCTCTCCATGAGCTTCCTGTCCTACATCTTGATGCACAGCTTCCCTCACAACTACTACTGCTATGTAGGTGTTTCTGACTCTGTGTGTGTGTGTGTGTGTGTGTGTGTTGAGGAGGAAGACAGTGTGGGGGTTTAAGTGTGGGTGCGTGGGCGTGTGCGACCGTGCGTTCCAGTTTATTTACTGTCTGTCTGCCTGTATCTGTGAACGCCAAAACAAATCTGACATGATTGAAACAGTGCCTTGTCAGGAACACCGATACAGTTTGTAGTTTTATTGCCTTTAGATTTCCCACATAATTCCCCATTCACGTTATTTAAATACTTCTTCTTCTCCGTCAGCTCCGTGAAATGTCACAGGGACCCGCACAGAACTGTTCACCGGATTCCTCCAGGTCTGTAGGCTGTGTGAAAGCCAAAAATTCTGTAACTGATTTTCCTGTCCATGATGCCATGCTGCCTGTCCATCGTTTTCAATGAGGTGGCATGTCTTGGGCACGTCAGAGCCGGCGGAGGAGTCATCTCACTCCAGATCGGATTTTCCTGTTGGGTTTACTCCTTAACATGCGGAAAGTAGCACCGTGTTACATGGTTACCAGCAGCAGAGGAGAACCTCAGACCTGACCCTCTGTATAAATAGGCCTACTTGAGACACCGTTATCATCAGCACTGTTTTGTAAGGCGATCAAAAACCAAAACAAACAACAACAACAAAACATAAAACAAAACAGACAGCATTTGCTAATGCCTTCTCCTCGCCGGAAATCTAAATTCAGATCAGCACTGTGTACGAGACTTGCCTCGTTGTCGGTCGCCATTTTATTTTTTCTCCTGCCCACTCCCTGTCCGACCCTCTTCTTTCTGAATCTGTAGAATTCTAATGTCGGTAAGGTCTCTCTCTCTCTCCTGTCTCTCTCTCTCTCCCTCTCTCTCTCTCTCATTCACTCACTCGCTCGCTCGCTTGCTCATTCTTTTTTTGAGGTCGAATTCAGTCTGTTCACCTCTTGTTGGGGTATGGTCATGGTGGGTAGATCTCTACAGCAATATCGACGTGCATTTTTCTCTAATGATGTCCATAAATATAATATGGCGAGGCAAAGAAAAAGAACCCTCGCGTTGATTTGCGTTCCTTGTTATCTAATGCTGTACAACAACCTCCGGGACGAAAACGAACCAGTGTAGCATTTTGGGTACAGTCTTTGTTTTGAGCTGTTGTTTGGTGTTTGTTTGTGTGTTGGCGTCTTGGAAAAAGAACCTTGTGTTGAGTTGTGTGCTATGTTTGTTCAGTCAGATCTACACGTACCACTTGGAAAAGAACCTTGTGTTGAGTTGTGTGCTATGTTTGTTCAGTCAGATCTACACGTACCACTTGGAAAAGAACCTTGTGTTGAGTTGTGTGCTATGTTTGTTCAGTCAGATCTACACGTGCCACTTGGAAAAGAACCTTGTGTTGAGTTGTGTGCTATGTTTGTTCAGTCAGATCTACACGTTCCACTTGGAAAAGAACCTTGTGTTGAGTTGTGTGTTGTCTTTGTTGAGTCAGATCTACACGTTCCACTTGGAAAAGAACCTTGTGTTGATATGTGTGTTGTCTTTGTTCAGTCAGATCTAAACGTTCCACTTGGAAAAGAACCTTGTGTTGATTTGTGTGTTTTCTTTGTTCAGTCAGATCTACACGTTCCACTTGAAAAAGATCTCTATGTCAATTAGTTTGCCATGTTGGTTCAGTCAGATCTACACAAAAGAATCTTGTGTTGAGTTGTGTGCCATGTTTGTTCAGTCAGATATACACGGACCACTTGGAAAAAGAATCTTTTGTTGATTTGTGTGTTGTCTTTGGTTGATCAGATCTACACGTTCCACTTGGAAAAGATCCCTGTGTAGATTAATTTGCCATGTTTGTTCAGTCAGATCTACGTGTACCACTTGGAAAAGAACCTTGTGTTGAATTGTGTGCAGTGTTTGTCCAGTCAGTTCTACACAAAAGAACCTTGTGTTGAGTTGTGTGCTATGTTTGTTCAGTCAGATCTACGTGTACAACTTGGAAAAGAACCTCGTGTTGATTAGTGTGCTGTCATTGTATCTACGTGTTCCACTTGATAAAGAAAATTTAAAAAATAAAAAATAAATAAACCTTGTGTTGAATAGCGTGCTATCTGTGTCCGGTCAGATCTATACGTTCCACCTGTACTTCCCGTGCGTCAACATCTGCGCTAACTCCACCATGTGGCTGACGGCGATGCTGACCATAGAACGCTTCCTGTTCGTCAGACACCCGCTGTGGGCCAGGGCCAAATGTGACCGCCGCTCCGCCAAGGTGAAGGACGGGAGTTGTCTGCGTCACGGTTTGCCTATTCCCCATTCCCCAATCACTGAATTGATGATTCATTTTTCGCCTATTACCAGTTCGCTTACGCACGCGCACGCGCGCATACTCTGAAACACACACACACACACACACACACACACACACACTCAAATCACTCGACAACACCTTGTACTTGAAAAGACATTGTTGCTCTTTTATGTTAAAATGTAATAAAAATTATAAAGAAAATCCATTCATGCTTCGAGAGAGAGAAAGAACTCAGAACTCAAAAAACGTTTTTATTCAAGGATTAAGATTTCAGGCATCGCCTATTCTTCCGGTCTGTCCTTTGGAGAGAGAGAGAGTGTGTGTGTGTGTGTGTGTGCGAAGACTTTATCTCTTCACGGACCATGGCTTTTACTTCCCCTTATTAACATATCTAGTAGACTTTGGGTGGGTGCTGGTTGGTGTGGACGCTATTCATTCCGTAAATGAGGCTATAAACTGAGGTCCTGTGGTTTCAGCATGCACTTGAAGAAGCACATAAAAGAACCCACGTCAAGAAAAGAACGGTTTGTTTCTGACCAAATTCCTTTAATTTATTTGGGTGCCTGGTGTGGGTTGGGTGCTAGTCATTCGGAAGATGTTCGATAAGCTGATGTCCTGTGGTCTCAGCACGCACCTGAAGAAATACGTAAAAGAACCTACTTCAAGATAAAAAAAAGGGGTTGTTCCTGGTCCAAGTTCCGTTTTATTTTTATGTGTTTATTTATTGTTTGATTGAATGATTGACTGATTGGTTGATTGATTTGATTTGATTTTTGTAAAAAAAAAATTAAAAATAAAAAAAAAACACAAAAAAACAACAACAAAAAAACCAACAACAAAAACAAAAAACAAACAAAAAACAACCCCCCCCCCCCAAAAAAAAAAACAACAACACACAAACAAAAAAACTTATCATTTGATTACGTATTTCGAGTTCAGTCGCTTTTCTTCCTGTTGTCCTAACGAAAGACAACGAATACACGGACTGGACACCCGATAGGCCCAGTGGTGATGCACTACTATTCAGTGCAACGTAACGTAACGTAACGTAACGTAACGTAACGCAACGCAACGTAACGAAATGCCACACAACACAACAAAACGCAACACAACGCAATACGGTGCAATGTGATGCAATGCAGTACAATGCAACGCAGAGCAATGCAATGCAATTCAATACAATGTAATGTAATGCAATGCAACACATCGTAACGCAGCACAACACAACACAACGCATAACAGCACAGCACAGCACAGCACAATTCAATACAAAACAAAACAGTACAGTACAAAACAAAACAATACAACACAACACAACACAACGCAACATATCGTAACGCAACACAAAGAAACGCACCGCATCGCAACACAGCACAGCGCAGCGCGATACAGTGCGACGCTAACCAATACAAGACAACGCAAACTAATCCAATCCAATCCAATGCAATCCAGTCAAATCCAATCCCATACCATACCATCCAATACAATAAAATATACCATACCATACCATACCGTACAATACCATACGATACCATACAATATACAATACAATATACAATACAATTCAATAAAACGCTACTCTGAAACTAAAGGACGACACGACCCCAAACAATCCCCCCCCACCCCACACCCCACCCCCGGCTAACCCTCTCCCCCTTCACCCCCAACTGATGCCTTTCCCCAGATGAAGATCTGCATCATCATCGTGCTGATGATGATCCTCAACATCCCCCGCTTCCTGCTGTACAAGGTGGTGCTCAACCCGCGGAAAGGACCTGGCTTCTACACCTACGAGTACACAGACTTCCGCAGGAGCCACACCTTCGTTGTTATCTCCTGGATCTACAGCGCTACCATCCAGGTCACTGCTTTCTCTTTTCTTGTCTTCATTCATTCATTCGTTCATTCGTAAGTTCGTTCGTTCGTTCGTTTGTTCGGTCTTTGTTCGTTGGTTCGTTTGCCTCTTTGTATATTGGATCGTTCGTTGTGTTTTGTTGTTGTTTTTGTCTGTTCATGCATTCATTCTTTCATTCTTCGTCATCTTCAACGCCACTGGATCGACTTTTTTCTTTTTCTTTTTTCTTTCTTTAATCGCCCATCGCTCATTTCTCTCTCTCTCTCTCTCTCTCTCTCTCTCTCTCTCTCTCTCTATATATATATATATATATATGTGTGTGTGTGTGTGTGTGTGTGCAAACTGAGGTTGTGGTATCAGCGAGAGAGAGAGAGAGAGAGAGAGAGAGAGATATCTGTGTGCTCGCGCGTGCATGTGTGTGTGTTTGTGTGTGTTTACGTGCATGTATGTGTGTGTGTGCGTGTGCGCGTGTATGTCTGTGTGTGCCTGTTTCTGTCTCCAAGTCTCACCATGACCGTTGTTGGTCACTTCCTTCCAGTTGATCCCCATGTCCATCTTGTGCGTCTTCAACTTCTACCTGGTGTACGCCGTGCACCGGGCCCGCCGCCTTCGCAAGCGCATGCAGATCCGCAACAACATGGAGGCGGAGTGGAGCCGCGAGCAGACCCGCCTGACCATCACCCTCATCTCCATTGTCTTCTTCTTCCTCATCTGCATCATGCCCTCCGCCTTCAGCGACCTGCACGTGGCCTACGCGCTCTTCGGGCGGGGCCAGACCCGGGCGCAGTTCCGCAGCTCCCCCTTCTACACGCTCTTCCAGAAGATCTCCAACCTACTCGTCTTCTGCCAGCTCAGCTTCAACTTCGTGCTCTACTCCGCCTTCAACGACAAGTTCCTAGCGGTGTTAAAGCGGATGCTGAAGCGTTGGGCGGACCGCGTGCGGCGACGGGCGAGCGGCAAGGCGAGCAGCAGCAGGGACAGCAGCATGATGAGGCTGATGAGGCTGGACACCATGAGCGGGTCGGGCACGGAGGGAGGTGGCGTCGGTTGCAGCGACAAGAACGGTGGTGGTGGTGGTGGTGGGGTGCAGCAGAAGCTGCTCATGCCCAAAGCCTCCTCCTCCTGCCCCTCCCCCTCCCACTCACCCGAGGACCCGCAGCATCAGCACGCCAACGGAAGTCTCCTCCTCCACTCTGCCGATGTCAGCATTTCCTGAGGCGCCATGGGTCCTGGGTCCACAGAGCCCCTCAGACTTCGGCCTTTAGACTTTATTGTTTCCTCAGGACAAACGAAGGACAACATCAAGAACAGGACAAAATATGAACAATAAATAACAACATCACACTAACAAAAACAGGACAAGAACAGGAACAACAGTGGACAACATAACACGAACAAGAACAGGCAGGAACAACAAAACACATCACACGAACAAGAACAAGGAAAACTACCTTGCATGCCCAAACAACAAGCACAAAGAAAAACCTGCACACGCCTTTCCCCCACTCCTCCCTCCCCAATCTCCCTTCTCCCCACCCGCATAAAACGGCTGGGAGGGAGGGAGAAAAAAGAGGAGTACAGGGAGAGATGATGACGGGTGCAGGTGTGATCAGAAAGCACAGGTGAATGGGGGAGGGGGGGGGGGAGGAGATGAAGAAATAAGGACGAACAGAAGACAAGTGTTCATTTCAGGAACCGCAGTGGAGTACACGAACATATTACGAATTTCATGTAACCAAAACAACATGAACATTTTGCACAGTGCTCACAATCAGTTACAATGGCCGTAGTATGGGGTTTAGCAGTGTTGTATCTGTCAACATGACCATGGCTGACAAAATGATTAGGAACAGAAAAGTGAACGGAAAACTGAAGTGCTGAACTGCAAGTCAGCGTGCAGCTTCTGGAACGATGCAGGTGGAGGAAACGAAGAGAAGGAATGGGAAAAGTAAAGAACAGAACAGGTGGGATGGACCGACAATTAAAATTGAAAAAAAAAAAAAAAAAAATTAATCGAGGATCTGACGTATCACAAAATACACAAACTGCTTCATATTTTAAGACAAAGATTATAATCACCAACACGAGTGCCGGCACGTTGAATTCTCATATCATTTCTTTCTTTCTTTTCCCAGTCCCTGTCGCAAATGGACCTCAGCGCCAACATCACGCCCATGTCCGTTCTGACGACAGCAGCACTAACTCACGGCAAACGGTGTGATCATGCTTTCACTGGGTGAGCACAGTTGACATATGTAAATAGCAGACGTGTTGTTGTTGTCTGTCTTTGCCTCGAGGAGAACAGTGTGTCTTTTCTGCCAATGACTGTCTTTGTCCATGGACAATATAAGCTCATATGACCTGTGTACATTGTCACCATTTGATGAGATTTGCTCACGTGAATACACACACACACACACACACACACACACACACACACACACACACACAGAGTCGCATTTCTGTGTTTGCTATGTCGAAAAGCGCAAGCCGCTTGATCATTTTTCATCGACAGTCATAAAGAAGCAGGAAAGTGGAAGCTCTATACTGCTTCACGAACAATGGGACATCAATGATTGTCCTTGTCCAAACGTTGCCATGTTCCATGTCATGAATTACCCCCCTTGCCAGGAACAGCAGACACACAGAACCGACACATTCCGACACTCTGGAATTGACTGGCAGACTATGATCCTTGGATAAACGGTCAACGACAACTGACTGAACGTCAGCTGAGATTATGTGCTCTTAAGTGTGTGACTTACAACTCTTCATCCGTACAATTCCTCAGGGCACTCATGGTCAGTGTCTGCGTTTGTGTGTAAAGGAGGGTAAGGGGGGTGGGGTTGAAGTGGACGCGCGCGTGCATCTATGTTTTTCTAACAAACCCACTTTATTGGGCGTCTGCATGTTCAGTATTTGTTTTAACTCAAATCTTTTTTTCTTTTTTCTTTTTCTTTTATTTTTTTATAGCTCAGTGTGGTTAATAGATGAGCGCCCATAGCTGGTTGGTTCTCATTCACACAATTTGTTAGTTTGTGTGGTGGCGACTCGAACTCTACATCAAAATCAGATAACTGGATACAGGTTCTGTGATTCAGTGGCCTCCGATCAACTGACTTCAGGATGGGTGTTCCATAAACTGAAGAAAGAAAGAAAGGGGGGAAAAAAACCGAACTGAAAAGACAGTTTCAGGTCCGACATTTATCAAGGTTTTGCGGAACGGAAAACCAAACGGTTGGTGTGACTAGGTTTGGTGTGTGTGTGTGTGTGTGTGTGTGTGTGTGTGTGTGCGCGTGCATGTGTGTGCGTGCGTGCGTGTGTGTGTGTGTGCGCTCAATAACAAGACTTCTAACGCTGAGTTTTTGTCATAGTGATCGGAACGAGGACCTACCGCGTGTGTTTTGTGATGCCCATCAAACGTGTACCATCAGTTTCTAGAGAAGTGGCAAATATGGGTTCTTGCCTGGCGTGTTCTGTGTCAGGTACATTAAGGTGTGAAATGAAATACTCATTGTTATTAATTACGAGGTGTACATTTATCCCTGTCGTACCCAGGAGAGAGAGAGAGAGAGAGAGAGAGAGAGAGAGAGAACATTCCATAATGTTGTGACATAAAATGGTAACAGACCTTGGACTGACACGATTGAATATGTTTCTTGTGAAGCCCTGGAGGGGTAGAAGGGGGGTAGTGCGGGTGGGAAGGAAGTGGGGAAGGGAAGAGTTCCCTCCCTCAAGCAGCCAGCAGCCAGCCCACCAAGGTCCGTGTGGTCATACAGTCCGTGATGACACAAACTGCAGACAGGGAAAAAGAGGGGGTGGCGCTGCACTGTGGCGACGCGCACTCTCCCCGGGACGGGGGAGATCAGCCCAATTCTTTTTTTTCACACAAAGAAATCGTATATGACAAAAGAAAGTAGTACAATGTAGTACAGTGCAATGTAGCACAATACAACACAGCACAGGGCAATACAATGTAATACAGTGTGATACACCACAAAACAGTTTCAGTTTCAGTTTCAGTAGCTCAAGGAGGCGTCACTGCGTTCGGACAAAACCACATACGCTACACCACATCTGCCAAGCAGATGCCTGACCAGCAGCGCAACCCAACGCGCTTAGTCAGGCCTTGAGAACACACACACACACACACACACACACACACACACACACACACACACACAAAAACAAAACAAAACAAAAAAAAACAAACAAAAAAAACAACAACAACGGGGGAATAAATAATAGGTAAGCTTGCATAAATAAATAAATAAATAAATAATAATTATAATATAGAAAAAGGTAGTAGTAATAATATTAGTAATACTAATAAAATGATAATAATAAAACATAAATAAATAAATAAATAAGACAACAATGGTGATAAATAAGCAAATAAATGTAAAATATGAAGACACACATTCACACATACACCCACACATGCATAACAGAAATGCACCAGACATGCAGTTTCACATATATGAAAGCACAGTCAAATACATATAAACGTACATGAGCTCCAACACACACATACACACACACACACACACACATTACCTTGCACCTCCTCTACCCCCTCCTCCACACACTTATTTCTAGTCTACGTATCGCAGCTTCCACGGCACACACACACACACACAAACACACACTCACAGAGATGAACACTTACTTGTACAAGCACACACACATACGCCCATATCTCCCACCCCCAACCCCACACACGTACATACAAAGATATATATATATATATATATATATATATATATATATATATATATATATATATATATATACACGTTCCAATATCCTGTTGCTCCCACAGTGTAGGCATGCATACACTCACATACCTCATCCTCTACCCCACCTCCCCCCGCACTCCCACCTCCCCTCACACACACACACACACGTACACATATCTCTCCTGACACTTGTGTGCAATTTCACTCTCGCGCATTCACAAACGCACTCAAAAGCACAGACCCACACATACACACAAACACACACAGCCTCCACTGACTGGCCGCAAGAGGGATGGGAAAAGATCTCTGATGCCAAGAACGTGGCATCTAGTGTGTTGCTCGGTCTATTGTATTTGGAAAGGCCCACAGAGACTCTGTTCCGTTTTGAAGAAATTTGCGCAATGTTGGTTTGGAAATGATGCCGATATTTGTTTGATTTGCAAAGCATCGTGCTCTACCTTTCATGTTAGATTTGCGGCCGCTCCCTCTCTCTGCTTTTATTTCTTTGAGGCGATCAATGGTGTGATGGCAGTACAATACAATACAATACAGAATATCACAACACAGTGTGATACAAAGTGAGAGCCTGTATGACCAATGGTTTCTCCATTGCAATGGGAAGTCATTTACAGCTTAGTCTTTTGTGAGGGACTATGACTGAAACGTGTCGGCAAGATTGCACTGGCACTTATAGTACTGCAGCCTTGGGGACTAGTTGGCCTTTGGGAACCATCTCAACGCCTACTGTCCTAAAACCCTCTTGGCCGAGAGAGTAGGGATGTAACTTGGTCAAGACATTCCCCACCATGATCGAAATCTTGCCCAGATAGTTGGGACAGCAGTTAACTCACTCAGTACGGCCAGTCATCTCTTCTCCTCTACACAGATCCTTCGGATGTCCAGTGGGTGTCTCAATGACCCAACCTTTTTTTTCCGTCGTCAGAATTGTGGTATTCTTTGTCAACATTCACCTCTTCAGTATAAGAGCCTTCCGCTTGCAATATTTTGATGGTGGTAATTGGGGTGAAACGCTGTTAACGTCTTCTCTTTCGCCGTTCGTATGGAGAGAGTTAAAACTGCCTCCTCTGCTGTTCTTACGGTCGTTGTGGGACACGACTGACTATCATACATGAAACAACACGGTACAGTACAGTACAGTACAGTACAGTACAGTACAGTACAGTACAGTACAATGCAAAACAACGAAACGCAAAAAACGCAATACAATGCAATACAATGCAATATAATGCAATACAATACAATACAATATAATACAATGTAATGCATGACGGACACAGCCGAAGGACTCACTCCAGCAGACAACCAATCAACCAACTAACAAACCAAACCACCCAAGTGAGAACACTCTTTACGTCATGTCATAGAGATTTAGAGACAGCGTAAAAGAATAATACATTGCCAGGAAAAAAAAAAAGTTAATTTTTTTTTTTTTTAAACACCAAAGAGAGTGCAGACAATGTATTATCGGCTGCTGGTTGTCATCACAGCTGTGTGTCTTGGGGTCCCACCAGAAACAATCGGCATCGTGAGGAGTGACATATCGATCAGCTGAATGATCACTATGGAGGCAAGGAACGTGAAAGAAACGATGATGATGATGTGTGTTCCAAATGTACGAGAGTTGTGTCAAATTTGCTTCTTTTTTTCTTTTTTCTTTTCTTTTCTTTCTTTTCCTTTTGAAACTATATGAAACTGTTTTCTGTTGCTCTGTGTGTGTGTGTGTGTGTGTGTGTGTGTGTGTGTGTGTGTGTGTGTGTGTGTGTGTGTGCGTGCGTGTGTGTGTGTGTGTGTTTTCGTTTGCGTGTGCGTGTGTGTGTGTGTGCATGCGTGCATGCGCGCGCGCGCTCGCGTGTGTGTGTGTGTATTTCTCGCGATTCATTCCATTAAAGTGTGCTCTCCATTTTGTTTGTCAGCAGACGGTATATCATGTTCTTTTACTTATTTGGTTAATTGAACGAGAAGTGAAATTAGTGGACACGTGTACTGGAAACTTGTAGACGGAAAACGATATGAAAATATATACATTCTAAGAAAAACGTACAGAAAAGGATGATTTGCGTCAGCAGATCACTTCCGCAAGAACCCTTGTTTTTGATTGAGATTTAGATTTGAGGTTCATCTTGTTGAACAACAACGACATCTTTAAAAGATGCGATATGATGTGATGAAATGTGATGTGATGTGATGTGATGTGTGTGTGTGTGTGTGTGTGTGTGTGTGTGTGTGTGTGTGTGTGTGTGTGGTGCTGGTAAGGCTTTTTTTATTGGAAAAACATATCAGGCCTTTTTTCATTATACTCTACAATAGTCCAACTGACATTACAATACGTCATTTTGACAGAGGTCGATGCTAAATGTGATATGAGTGTAATTGTAAATATTCTCTCTCTCTATCTGCCTCTCTCTGTGGACCCTCCGTAACCCCACATCTTTCTTTCTTCCATGCATTTTCCTTGTTTTCTTCTTTCACTCATTGATGGATTCATTGGTTCACTGATTGATTAATTGATTCATTCGATCATTCTTTGTTTCCTTTTCCATCCTTTTACATGGACAACAATGACAATGTGTGAGCGAACAGAGGGATTCATTGAAATCAATGACAATGTGTGAGGGAACAGAGATATCCATGGACAACAATGACAAAGTGTGACGGAACAGAGAGATTCATGGACAACAATGACAATGTGTGAGGGAACAGAGGGATTCATTGAAATCAATGACAATGTGTGAGGGAACAGAGATATCCATGGACAACAATGACAAAGTGTGACGGAACAGAGAGATTCACGGACAACGATGACAATGTGTGAGGGAACAGAGAGATCCATGGACAACAATGACACGTGTGAGGCAACAGAGATCCAATGACAACAATGACACGTGTGACGGAACAGAGATCCATGGACAACAATGACAATGTGTGAGGGAACAGAGATATCCATGGACAACAATGACAATGTGTGAGGGAACAGAGATTCATGGACAACAATGACAATGTGTGAGGGAACAGAGAGATTCATGGACAACAATGACAATGTGTGAGGGAACAGAGATATTCATGGACAACAATGACACGTGTGAGGCAACAGAGATCCAATGACAACAATGACACGTGTGACGGAACAGAGAGATCCCTGGACAACAATGACACGTGTGAGGGAACAGAGATATCCATGGACAACAGTGACAATGTGTGATGGAACAGAGATCCATGGACAACAATGACAATGTGTGAGGAAACAGAGATCCATGGACAACAATGACAATGTGTGAGGGAACAGAGATTCATGTACAACAATGACAATGTGTGAGGAAACAGACATGGACAACAATGACAATGTGTGAGGGTACAGAGAGATTGAATGACAACAATGACACATGTGAGGCAACAGAGATCCATTGACAACAATGACACGTGTGAGGAACAGAGAGATTCAATGAGAACAATGACACGTGTAAGGAAACAGAGAGATCCATGGACAACAATGACACGTGTGAGGAACAGAGAGATTCAATGAGAACAATGACACGTGTAAGGAAACAGAGAGATCCATGGACAACAATGACACGTATTGGGGAACAGGGGTCACTCACAGAAACATAGACTGCCTGAGTGAGATAATTCTACTGTTCAATGAGAATGATACTCTCGTCTCTCTTTTGATACGATGCTGCTGTCTATCTATCTATCTATCTATCTATTATTCAGATGAGAGAGAGAGAGAGAGAGAGAGAGAGAGAGAGAGAGATGGACACTGAATCGATTCCAAGAAATATTTTACCAAAGACAAATTGCTGTGCGGTTTAGATTTTATCTGACGGGAAACTGTTGACAACCTTTTGCTCAAACATTGTTTGTGTGATGTGCTTATTTCTTGCGATATTGTCGTTTGCATGATGTATGGTTTGTTTTCATAATGCAATGCTGTGTGTTTAATACTGTTGTTTGTGTGATGAAGTTGTTTCTTTGTTTAATGCTGTTTGTGTGACGCCGTTGTTGGTTTATGTAATGCTGTTGTTACTTTGTGTAATGTTTCTTTTCGTGTGTGCTGCTGTTGTTGTTTGTATGCGTGACACTGTTGTTTATGTCTGATACCATGTGTGATACTATGAAACTATATGTGATATTATTCTTTTTTTTTAGTTTAACGTCTTTTCACTGTTAAGTGATATTAGACGATTGTGATATTATGTGTGATGTATGAAGTCCTTTGTTTTTCTGTTCTTGTTCGTGTGATGTTGTCCTTTGTTGCTCCTGTTATTGTTCGTGTGATGTATGAAGTCCTTGTTTGATGTTGTCCTTTGTTGTTCCTGTTATTGTTCGTGTGATGTATGACGTCCTTGTATGATGTTGTCCTTTGTTGTTCCTGTTATTGTTCGTGTGATGTATGACGTCCTTGTTTGATGTTGTCCTTTGTTGTTCCTGTTATTGTTCGTGTGATGTATGAAGTCCTTGTGTGCTGTTGTCTTGTCCTGTAGAGGATGAGGTATGTGAGTGTATGCATGCCTACACTGTGGGAGCAACAGGATATTGGAACGTATATATTATATACATATCTTTGTATATATGTGTGTGGGGTTGGGGGTGGGAGATATGGGCGTGTGTGTGTGTGCTTGTACAAGTAAGCGTTCATCTGCGTGTGTGTGTGTGTGTGTGTGTGTGTGTGTGTGTGTCTGTGTGTGTGTGCGTGTTTGTGTGTGTGTGTGTGTGTGTGTGTGTGTGTGTGTGTGTGTGTGCCGTGGAAGCTGCGATACATAGACTAGAAATGAGTGTGTGGAGGAGGGGGGTAGAGGAGGTGCAGAGTAATGTGGTGTGTGTGTGTGTGTGTGTGTGTGTGTGTGTGTGTTGGAGCTCATGTACGTTTATATGTATTTGACTGTGCTTTCATATCTGTGAAACTGTGTGTTTGGCGCATATCTGTTATGTATGTGTGGGTGTATGTGTGAATGTGTGTCTTCATGTTTTACTTTATTTGCTTATTTATCATCATTGTTGTCTTATTTATTTAATTATTTATTCATTTATTGTTATTATTATTATTTTATTATTATTTTCATCACTACTACCTTTTTATATCATAATTATTATTTATTTATTTATTTATGTAAGCTTTTTTTTTTTTCTCAAGGCCTGACTAAGCGCGTTGGGTTACGCTGCTGGTCAGGCATCTGCTTGGCAGATGTGGTGTAGCGTATATGGATTTGTCCGAACGCAGTGACGCCTCCTTGAGCTACTGAAACTGAAACTGAAACTGTTGTCCTTTGTTGTTCCTGTTATTGTTCGTGTGATGTATGAAGTCCTTGTGTGATGTTGTCCTTTGTTGTTCTGTTCTTGTTCGTGTGATGTATGAAGTCCTTGTGTGATGTTGTCCTTTGTTGTTCTGTTCTTGTTCGTGTGATGTATGAAGTCCTTGTGTGATGTTGTCCTTTGTTGTTCTGTTCTTGTTCGTGTGATGTATGAAGTCCTTGTGTGATGTTGTCCTTTGTTGTTTCTGCTATTGTTCGTGTGATGTATGAAGTCCTTGTGTGATGTTGTCCTTTGTTGTTCTGTTCTTGTTCGTGTGATGTATGAAGTCCTTGTGTGATGTTGTCCTTTGTTGTTCTGTTCTTGTTCGTGTGATGTATGAAGTCCTTGTGTGATGTTGTCCTTTGTTATTCTGTTCTTGTTCGTGTGATGTTGTCCTTTGTTGTTCTGTTCTTGTTCGTGTGATGTTGTCCTTTGTTGTTCTGTTCTTGTTCGTGTGATGTTGTCCTTTGTTGTTCTGTTCTTGTTCGTGTGATGTTGTCCTTTGTTGTTCTGTTCTTGTTCGTGTGATGTTGTCCTTTGTTGTTCTGTTCTTGTTCGTGTGATGTTGTCCTTTGTTGTTCTGTTCTTGCTCGTGTGATGTTGTCCTTTGTTGTCCTTGTTCTTGTTCGTGTACTGTTGTCCGCTGATGTTTTTGTTCGATGTTGTCCTTCATTTTTGTTGTTCATGTGGTGTTGGTATTTGTTGTACTTGGTCTTGTAATGTTGTCCTTTGTTGTTCTTGTTGTTTCTCTCATGAAGATGATGGTCCTCATCATACATCTTGCCCGTTGTTTTTTGTCACGTTGTCGCCTCGAGTGATTGGATTTTATTTGTTTCATTTATTGACTGCTTTATCATCTTTCATTTCTTCAGTCTTTCATTTCCTGATTTGTTTGCTCATGAACGAAGATGATGAAAAAGAAAAGGAGGAGCATGAATTACTTCAGCCTAATGTTCGAACTGGCAGATGCATTTCGATTGTTGCTGTTTTGTGACGAAGGTTTATTGATTGATCGAAGTGATTGATCACTTGTTGTTTGAGGAAGTATGGGAAGAAATACTTTAAGGTGTTGGCAGACACATCAAAATAATGGCCGTTTTGTCCACGATTTTGCCATTCCTCGAGTATTTATTTATCTGTCTATTTATTTATTTGTTTGTTTATCTTTTTATTTACTTATTTATTCATCTGTTTATCTATTTATTTGTTTATCTATTTTTATTTGTTTATCTATTTTTATTTGTTTATTTATGTACTTATTTATCCAATTATCAATATCCATTTATTATTTATCCAATTATCAATATTCATTTATTTACTTATTCATCAAATTATCTGTTAATTCATTCATTTATCTATTTTTTTGATTATCTGTTGATTTGTACGTGTGTCCATTTTATTTGCCTCCATTTTTTATATGTATATATGTGTTTCTTTGATGATGCATTCTGAATGATGAAGATGATGTGAAATAATGACAATGGTATATCGGTAATGAAGACAATCCTCATTGCCAGTATGCCAGTGTGTGCGAAGGGTACAGATAATCTGCAAATTAATTCACTTCACTGGCATGACATGTAGACAATCAATGCTGATCAAGCAGGGTGTGGATGATGAGTGATTGAGTGATGTGTGTGTGTGTGTGTGTGTGTGTGAACAATTAGGAATCTGGCTTAGATGAATTATTTTCTTATATTTTATAGATTTATTTTCAAAAGCTTAAGGTATACTCATACGTACAAACTGGCGAAAAGGATTTGCTTTACAGATGCTTGCACGCACGTACACACACACACACACACACACACACACACACACACACACACACACACACACACACACAACGATGAAACGCTTATTTCTGAGGTCAAGTCGTAGACCTGCAGACTTCTACAGGCAAGGTATTCACAGCTGTAATAAAGCTAACTAAGGAAGAAGTGTGTCACCTTGGTGGTGCCCATGAAGAAGAAGACGAAAACTGTGCCACGTTTTGTTCCTCTCATTCAATGAGAAGCGTGGGTCAGGGGAAAAAAAAATCTTAAATGAACATCCCTGGCAACGCCTGCCTCCCTACCCGCTACCTTCTACCTCCTTTTAAAAAACGAAAAGAAACAACAACAACAACAACAACAAAACCACAATAAAAACCGCAGCCTGCCAAAACCCAAGATATCTAATGCCAGCACAATACATTTCGCCAGTGTCACTTCATAGTTATGTGGATACTTACACAGAGTAATCCGATTATGAATACGAGTACACCTGACGGGTGAGCAGCCATCGATCCAACAAGGGCGGAAAACACCATTACGTACCATACCACTGGGCCATGTCCAAGCCGGTCAGAGGTCAAGGTTCACATCCCAACGGGGTTGTTTTCTTATAATTAGATAGATAGATAGATAGACTGATAGATAGAAAGATAGATAGATAGATAGATAGATATGGGGAAATTATGCAAATTTGAGAACCTGAACTTGGATTTTGATTAAATCAGAAATTACGACACAGAATTGCATGAATTAGATTTCAGCAAACAAAGAACACAAAATACTTCATGTGTCAAAGATTTATTTTTCAGTAACTTGCAAAACAAGAGAAACAAGAGAGGCAAGGCCTTCAAGACTCACTTGTGATAAATTAAGTCCCCTAGCATTAATTACAGAGTAATTTCCCTTTTTTACTATCTGCACCAAAACGTTTGCAAAATAAATAAAAATTCCATGCTTAGCAAAAGAAGTTCCTGTTTGAACAAAAATGATAATAATGACTCCTCTTGTTGTTGTGTCAGAATAAGAGGTCAAAGTGCCAAGTTTAGAGAATACAAAAAATATAAATATAACAGTAAATGCAGTTTGCATATAATTAGGCTTCTTTTTTTTTTTTTTTTTTTTGTGCCCATCCCAGAGGTGCAATATTGTTTTAAACAAGATGACTGGAAAGAACTGAATTTTTCCTATTTTGATGCCAAATTTGGTGTCAACTGACAAAGTATTTGCAGAGAAAATGTCAATGTTAAAGTTTACCACGGACACACAGACACACAGACACACGGACACACACACACACACACACACACACACACACACACACAACCGAACACCGGGTTAAAACATAGACTCACTTTGTTTACACAAGTGAGTCAAAAACTTTTTTTTTTTTTAAAGAGAGCTAAATTTGCCATCAAGTGCAGCTAAACAGAGCACACGGTGCATGGAGTATCAGCAGGGGTGCCAAATGTACCTTCATGCTTGTCATGCGTCCACCTGCTGACATTGTAAAATATACAAATTAATGACTAAACAGCACAACATTAACATTTTTTCAGTGAGATGCGCCAAGACATAGGCGGTTACGTGGACAAATGAAAAGTTAAATCTCTCTCTCTCTCTCTCTCTCTCTCTCTCTCTCTCTGCCTATAACTGAGAGAGCCACATCAAGAGAGTGACATGGTTAGTATTTATTTCCCATGCGCTATGCTGCTCAAAGTGCACGGTCTCCTTTACGACGACGACGACGACGACGATGATGATGATGATGATAACAGGTCTACCATAAACATAATAATGATAATCATGATGAGGATACATGATAATAATGATAATAATATCAATGATGGTGATGATGATGATAGATTTGATCGACGTAACAGCGGAACAGAGCTTGATATAGATTTGTGAAAGAGATTTCCAGAATCAAGAACTGCTGTGAGTACATGCTCGGAAACAATGGGACGTGCGTCTGTAACGCGGGATTGTAAATGTAGGCTGCGTCTTAATCAAACAGGTGGAGTGGACATCCTAACAACAGCAACGAACAAAAGACAATAATATTTTTGTTAAATGGTGCACAATAATAAATGTGATTTATATTTGTATTAGTGACATGAAACATGTAACATTTTCATGTGTCCCGACGGGGTTTTCTGAAATAAATACGTCTTGTCTTGTCTTGTCTTGTCTTGTCAAACATGCGCGTTTCAGTCTGTCAGAAGTAAGCAGGTCAGGACGGGTGGGCCGTGTGCAGAAAAGTCTCGTACTTCCGAACAGCGCACGAAACGTTCAGTGAAAGTTCCAAGCTTTATTTTACCTTCCTTTTTTGAATACAATCGTTGAGTGTGTAAACTAAAAAGGGCATGTGTGAATGTTAATATCAAATCAACTTCCATTATGGCCCTAAACTACAAATACAAATTATTGGCAATGCAATATACAACATTCTCCCCACCTTAGAGTCTCCGAGACTCCAATACTTACTCACCCATTACTTCCGAGAAACACAAATAATGAAATAAGCACTTTTATCCTTCCTATTGACACTTTGAAGAACAAATGATATTCCGAAATGATATTAGACTGAAATAAAGGCTTAATACAGATCGATCACCCTCTGAAACATTGATTTTCTTTTAAGAACTGATATATTATACTTTGAAAATAAAAAGAAAAGTTCACATTGCTTCGGTCTTTGCAAATGTTCCCTCTTTTTTTTTCTTTTTCGTTTTCTTTTACACTTTTTCCCTGCACAGTCTGTGAACATAATGGTATTCATAGGTTAGCATATATATGACAACCATCTTGAACACCATTAAATTGAAAATAGGAAACTTAGCTTACAAGTATAATTTTACAGGTGTTTTCATAGAACGTCCATGGCGTGACACATACTGAAGGTCCTGAACACTGTCCGAGGGTCTAGCAAAGCTTTCATCATTATCACTACTGCATGTGTTTGTATCAGTATCCAGACTGTTGTGAATGCATCTGACTCAGCTGTGCCAAACTCAATATTTTCAAAAATCTCCTTTGGACTTTGTTTTTCTGTGATCAGAATAGGGGGTGGTGAGGGTTCCCTCGTGGTCTCAGTTAACTCGAGATCATGGATTTTCTGTACTGGTCTGGTGACAACACCTTTTGCAGTTTTCACATCTTCTGCCCGAACCAAACCATCTTTTCCAGGATGCACTGCCTGCACAATCCCTATGGGCCATTCCAGTTTAGTCCTTCCCTCACCCCTAACCAGAACCACAGAGCCCACCTGGATACTGCTCTTGACTGGTCCACCCTTACAAGGGGGGAGGTTGCGAATGTACTCATTTACCCAGCAGAACCAAAACTGATCAAACAGCTGATGCCTCAGCTCTTGCCTTTCCATGAGATCCGGGTAACTGACCGACACATCCCCCGGGTATAACTTTGGAGTAAGACGACCGGCCCAATAAGAAATGAGCAGGGGTCAAAGGGGTTCCCGAATCCAGTTCATCTCCTACAAATGTAAGAGGCCTTGCATTGATGCAAGCCTCGACTTCATGTATAAGTGTTTCCAGCTCTTGCCTGGACAGAGACCTCTTACCCAGGGACCTTTTCAGAGCAGATTTCACTGAAGAGACAGATCTCTCCCACCAGCCGAGACATGCAGCGCGAGGTTCTATGGATTTCCACTCTGGAGCATCAGAACTCAGACTAGCCATCAACTGGGCTCTGGCAGCTTGAAATCCCTTTGCATTGTCTGACATCAACACCGAAGGCATACTCTACGGGCGAAGAAGCGACGAAGAGTCATGCCAGTCACCTCACAAGATATGGCATCCACCAGTTCTAAATGTATTGCTCTGATAACGGCACAAGTGAACAGGAGAATATAGAATTTCCTTCCTGGAAAATCACAACAGTATAATGGTCCAGCATGATCTAACCCTGTCACAGAAAAGGGGGAGGGGGGGGGGTGCCTGCTGGACTCTCGGCTCTGGCAAGGATGCCATGGTCTGAGCACTACAAGGAGCGTCTAAACGCTGAAAGACATGCATTCCCTTTTCACTTCTTTGCAGATGCGCCATGCACCCACAATCCAGAACAGGTCACTAAGCTGTACCAACATGCTATTCACACCAGCATGCTTCATGGTTGAATGCACATGACGCGCTAACAGCAAGCCCAGGTGTTCTTTAGGCACTGTGATCGGATGCTGAGCTTCAATTGGCAAGACTACAAACTGAAGCCTTCCCTGGATACGGAGTAAACCATCCTGCCCCATGTAAAGACATCCATTCATACCCGTTTAGATAAACTATCGTAAGACCGAAAAAATTCAGATCTCACTCTTCTCAGTCAGCCATGTTCACGTACATAATAATCACACAGGAGACGGATATTTGTACAAATATTTACATAAAAAAACAACAACTATATTTGAAAAATTCACACATTCACTTACACACTCATACTAACTATGAAGGGCAACAACACGCAACACACTGCACAACACGTAAAGGGAATACTCAGTCCTTCAAGTCCGTTTCACTCCAGTCCTCGGTCCAGGACACAGGCTGCTCCTCAGCGCCTTCACAGCTTTGACACAGGTTGCTCCTCGGAACCTTCTTCTCAGCTTGGCTGCCCTCGACAGTGGCGCCATCAGCGGTACTGCTGCTGTTGCTGTTACGACTGGGTCTCGGCCCAGCGCCAACCCAGAAGCTCGTTGAATTAAAATAAAAATACTTTGTTCATCTTTAGTGATGTACGTGTTTATGTTTGTCTCCGTATTGTCTTGTCTTGTCCGTTAGTCCCGTCAGTCACATGTGTGTGAGTGGGTGCGTGTGTGCCCTGTACAATTTCCCTAATTTCCCTAGGTTCAGTCTTCCTCACCATTAAATTACCAATTATAAAGTCATAATTCCTTAGCGATCGTCTTCGTACTATTAGTTATCTTTTAGCCTCTTTCTGTCTTTCGAATGCAATCATGTTTTCCAAGCAAGCGCTAGTAATTACATATTACAAATTTATATTCCATTATTCCAGCGCTGCGAAGAATCAAATCAAATTATGGTGCTAAGAGCCTCGCCGACCACTAAGGCCATCTCAAATGTATTGCTCAGTCTCAGTTCAAATCATTCCAATAATGATTCAAAGATTCGGTGAAATCAAATGTAAGCAAAACAATATTCTTTTCTCACTGTCACAGTAGCAATGACTACGAACACTTTGACAAAAAGGAATATTACTGCCAAGTTTAGAAACAGTATGATAACATAATAACAATGAGTTTTTTTAAAGACCAAAAAGCAAAACGACCATCAAATTCACATACAAATACACTTATCCAAATTACTCCATCGACGCTATAACAATGAAATAAAATAAACACCAGAATTATTCAAAGTTGTTTTTTTTTTCCACTCTCACCTGAGCACTAGGGTCTCAGAGCCAAAGTTCTCTGCGGCTGTAAGCTGAACGGCCGCACAGGTTCGGTGACAAACAAGTTGTGTCAGAGAGCATGCATCTACCTGAGCTCTCACCTGAACATCCATATAAGAAAAATGAATGTTCACTCAAGCGCCCCATGCGCCTCGTCCAACCACACATATATGTATAAAAGTTGCCTCTCATTAAAGTGTTATGCCACACGAAAAAACGTCTACTGCGGTGTGATGACTTTCATCACACCCCTGAAATGGGGACAGTTTGAAGATACAAGATCTTTGGGAAACTGGCTCACCATTTCTCAAAAGCTTTCACTTCTCGGTCATAGACAATCTGTTCTGTAACTGGATTTTCCTTGAAGGGTAGATCACCTTGTCCCCTTTGGTCAGTCGAAGCTCTCAAGTTATGAATAAACTGCAGGACATAGCTCATTACTCTCATAGCCTTCGTCAAACTGCTGTATCGTTCAATGGCAATGACTGCACCTGAAACAGTTCTTGTTGAGACAAATACATGTTGTCGAGTCTCTACTTCTTCTTCCTCCAAAGCGATCATTATGTGTGGCGTGTCTTTCCGTCTACTCTGTTCCACACACACTTCGTCACTATCTGCTTGCTGCTCCCCTGTGTCTTGGGAAGCCACCACAGTGCTCCCAACACCACCGACACCAGACGTCAAAAACGTAGGGCCATGAAGCCACAATCTGGACTTCACCAGCTCTTCAGCAGAGAAGCCACGTGTGACCAAATCTGCTGGATTCTCCTTTCCAGGACAATGATGCCACTGAGCCAGACTGACAAGATCCTGAATTTCAGCAACTCTGTTGCCAACAAAGGCCTTCCATTTGTATGGATCACTCCGAATCCATGCCAGAGCAACTGCAGAGTCTATCCAACAATGACACTCAACATCCTCAGTCAGCTTCAATGCCTGTCTCACACACACCAGCAGCCTAGCAGCTCCAGTCGAGGAAGACTTATCCTTTTCAGAGGGGCTACCTTAGCACGAGACAAGACCAAAGACGAACTCCATGTGCCGTCCGGACACTGGACCACCAGATACACACAGGCACCATATGCCTGCAGGGAGGCATCGTCAAAACAATGAAGCTGGCAGGCCGTAGTCTCACTCCAGAGTGTCTCGAAGCACCGTCATGGAATCCTCCACCCTTTCAACACATCAAGACCCTCATCTACCATGAGAACGTATCTTGCAGATCACCAGCAGAACCTGATCCCAGTCCAAGCCTAGTCGCCAGATCTGTTGAAACAGACACTTTGCTGTCATGATGAACGGTGTGAGAAATCCCAAAGGATCAAACATCTGGGAACTGAGACTCGAAACCACCCTTTTGGTGAGACACAGATCACTAGAGATCTCAATGCCTTCAAACAGGAAGCAGTCCTGAGAAGGTGTCCACTGCATGCCAAGAACCTTGAACGACTCCACTTCAATCGTTTTGTCTTGGAAAGACTTGCACAAAACCTTACTGACCTGATCACTGCTAGAACCCTATTTAGCCAGTGACATGCCTGCTTCGCTCATGATCCCATGAGCTTCGTGGAGCATCTCACACGCCTGTGAGTCACTGTCACAGCCTGACAACCAGTCATCCATGTACAGGGTTTCAGAGAATTCCTCTTTCACATAAGAAAGAGGATACTGAGCCAAATGATATTTCACAGTTGCATTCAGCAGAAACGGACTGCTTTTGTTCCCAGAGGGCTCGCGAACAAATCACATCACCTTAAAGATCCCAGGCAGATGAGGCAGGAAACTGGGCCCTGTGTTTAGACAGTCATTTAAGGACACGCTATTGAAACCCTTGGCTGAAGCATCGAAGACAGGACGTATCTTGATGGTCATATTGGACTCCTTGACGACTGGACGATGTGGCAAATAGAACACGGGACGCCAACTAGCCATTTCCTCCGTAGGTACTTCAATGAAACATTTCCGCATCCCACAGAAAACCTCATGATATCGAGCCCCCAAGTCTGGATCTTTGCTGAGTCAACGATTCAAACTGTCAAGACGAGATTTGGCAATCTTCTTGTTGTCAAGAAGAGTCTGTTTTGCCTCTTCATTCTTCCATGGGAGGGACACTGTATATCTCCCTTCAGCAAACACTTGTTATTGTTAAACTCTTCCAACACAGGATCTACCACCGGAGAGTGTTTTTCACAAATACTCACAGACTCCAAATCCCAGAAGTATTTCAGACTTGCCTCGAAGACCTCAATACAGAACAGCTAACGAGTAACCCTAACAGGACTCAGTACAGAATTTGAAACTGGCACACACCCTGACAAGACCCAGGTAAACACAGACTTCTGAGCTACCAAACTCTGAGACAAAAACTTCATCTTGCTTGTCATCAGCTTCTAATCTGCATCAAGACCCACAAGGATGTCCACCTCCACCTTTTCGCCTACTGGAACCGAAACAAATCCAAGATCACCGCCAAAGGAGGTCAAAACACTCCAAGGGACAGAGGGCTGACACAGAGGGACACAGATAGTGGGAATTTCAGTTGCATTCAACCTCACCTCGCTTCCTCTCTCTTGCAGCTGCACATTGTACACATTTCTTTCTTTGACTCGACTTGTAGCATCTGTGCCGAATGCAGCATAAGCAAGAGCCTCTGACCCCAGCCACTCTGGGCCTACTCTGTCCACTAGATCCTTGGAAATGTAGGATCTGTCAGAGCCAGTGTCAAAGAGAATGACTGCTTCAGTCATCCCACCCTGGCCTCTTGCCTTAACCCAGACTGTTTGCATTAGAACAGGTGTCTGATTTTCAGCCGCAACTGTGTTGACACCAGACATGTATTTTTTTACCAGACAAACCTGAGCTTGGCACTGCTGCGCCCTGGTGTGTATATGTGTTCAAATATCGTGCATCTTTGTTCCTTGTTCTGATTCTGATTCCTCAGGAGAACACAACAGGACGTGATGTTCACCTTTGCACTTGGCACATTTTGCCCTACCCTTTCTGAACGAGTGGCCCTTCACTGTTGACAAACATTTGGAACAGGTACCTACACTCCTAAGTTTTGCTTTCCAATCGCACATTTTAGTGTGTGTTAAAGTGAAGCAACTGGCCATTGCATGGTTCTTCCTATTGCACAGTTCTCAAGCATGATGATTTGAAGAGGTTTGCAAAGCGGCGGCGGTAGGTGGGAAGTCCTTGGGGGTTGTTGGTGAAGGTTTGAGATCGTTCCCTCCTTTCTATCTCTTTCTTCAAAAAGTCCATGAGGAAGTCGAGGTCCCGTTCATGTGTCTCTCCTTCGCGAGCCCACTCGAGGCGCAGGTCCTGAGGTAGACGTGACAGGATAAGTGGACTGAGAATAACACCATACTGTTCACCAGAGATGTCCAAACAGGCCATGCTCCTGATGTGAGTTCGGAGGTGGTTGTACGTCTTCCACAGTTCTACAATTGAAGGTGTTGACGGAACTTCAAGTGCCAAGTCTTGAACGTGCGTGAAAATGATGCGTTCTGGTCTGCCGCATCTCTGCTTCAGCAATTCACAAGCCGTTTTGTAGTTGGCTGCTTTGAGAGAGAGTCTCTGAGTTGATGCCTTCGCTTCTCCCTCTGCAAGGGACTGTAGGCAGCAAAATTTCGTAATTTCTGGAAGATCACCCTTGTCCACAATAGCTTCGAACTGAAAGGATTCCAGTTTTGAATGTCTCCGCTGAAGGTTGGAAGTTCAAGTTTTGGTAATTTTGCTTCCACAGCAGTTGAGCTTTCTGGTGAATGGGACCGAACATCATCCCTACCCTCAAGGCTGGAAAGCGTCTTTCGAGCAATGAGTCGGCTCTTTGTTGTTGACTCCCTGAACACCAAAGGAGCCTCAATGTCGGCATCCAAATTCTCTTCCTCAATAGCCAACTCCACGGCTGACTGTGCATTGTCTAGGTTGCTCAGCCTTTCCCTAAATTCACACAAAGCTTCCCTAACTGCTTGCACATCGACAGCTTCCTGTTTACACGTCTTCCAGTTTCCCACAGGAACGCGTAACCCAACCCCTGGCTGCTGTACGTATTTTTACCCTCTGTTCCATGTTCACAGCCATTTAGACACAAAAGTTCAACTTCCACCGAACCTAACACTGGCACCAGCAAAATCGACAAAGTTCGTTATTCTAAACTTCGTCGTCCCGGGTTTCGGCACCAATTTTCATGTACAGAAAAGACTCGTACTTACGAACAGCACACGAAATGTTCAGTGAAAGTTCCAACCTTTATTTTACCATCATTTTCTGACTACAACCGTTGAGTGAGTAAACAAAAAAGGACATTGTGGGAAGGTCAATATCAAATCAACTTCCGTTATGGCCTTGAACCACAAATACAAATCATTGGCCATGCAATATGCAACAGACCGTAAATAAACTCTTGATAAGAAATGTAAGAGTGTACATAACCACTCAGTAGATTGAAACATGGAAACTCGTTCGAACTTTATTTTCTCGGATATTTAATGCTTTTTTTCATCTTTTTTAACTCACTTGTGTAAACAAAGTGAGTATATGTTTTAACCCGGTGTTCGGTTGTCTGTGTGTGTATGTGTGTCCGTGATAAACTTTAACATTGCCATTTTCTCTGCAAATACTTTGTCAGTTGACACCAAATGGGCAAAAATCAATTGCGTACACATATTTATACATATTCAAAGCGCATGCACATATTCTTCGCGAACGTGAACGACGCCATTTTGTTTCAAGTTGTTGACCTGCCCGTTCAATCCTATATTCAATTGACAATACACGATAACATGTGATGGAAAGTTGGAGAAGGAGACCATTAAATATTTATTCAGAGAAAGATTTGTGAACGCCTTATTGATTACTGCATTATGCCCCAAACTGCCATAAAAAATATCAACAAAATCAGTCGGAATTCACAGTTATAAACAATAAACCATGAGAGTTAATACCCTTGATGAAACGTAAAAATTTCCAGTCTTGACTTTTCTCAAAATGAAGTCCTTTTCACTTTATACGACGTTTAATAGTACTTGTACTTGGCTCTACATGTTATTAGTTTAACAAAATACTCAATTTTCATATCAACTTTAAAACTATAATTCTAGAATGAACATAAAAGAGAAATTGAATTGACCCTGTCGTACATTCCCGGCGGGTGCAACTAAACTTGTACATTTATCTAGATCCAGAGAAAACGGCTAAATTTTGCGGACTTAAAAAGAATTTTTAATTGCCCTTAAAGATTTTTTGAATGCCCAAGATTCACCAGAATAATATGATTCAAATAGCGTTCTCACTCCGAATACCGCAATCGATTTATCGCCCTTTAAAAAAGCATGTTTAAATGTTAAATTTTTGAACGTCAGTTCAGGAGCCACGATAGTGTATTGGGCGAGACGGTTTCTTCTCACCCGAACACGCGGGGTTCGAATCTGCCGTCAGGACTTTTTTTTCCTTTTCTTTTTTCTTTCTTTCTTTCTTTTTTTTTTTTTTTTTTTTTTTTTTTAAACCTAAAGCTTTATAATAACAAATACAGAACACATTTTAACGATTAGATTTATTTTTAAAAAGTGTATCACAAGTGAGTCTTGAAGGCCTTGCCTTTCTTGTTTTACTTTTAGTGATTTTGGATTGTTTTGTTTTGTTTTGTTTTTTGCTGTTGTTCTTTTTTTTGTTTTTGTTTTTTTCGTTTGTTTTCATCACTCAGACTGTCAAATTACGTCATCAAAAGCATGACGTAATATCCGAATTTTACGTAGGTAACGCGTCACACTTGTAGCGGAGTGGAGACAAGCCAGTGAATGACAACCAGCTGTCAGACAGAAGGAATAACTTCAATAAGTCTTCAGGTCCATTGCCAGACAGTGTCATCGTCACAATGATTTCGGACCATTCAGACTCCGGGTCTGAACTAGTAGCCACATCAGATCTCAAGTACTGGCCCAACGATTACTACACTGGCAATGTCAGCAGCAACAAGGTAGTAGTAGTAGTAGTAGTAGTAGCAGAAGTAGTTTAAGAAGAATTAGGATAAAGTGGTCTAATTTCGACCAGTTCAGTCACCTGCTGTAGTTCTCAAGGTATTACTGTAGACTATTAGCATACGTATTTCATTCGCACAGTCAGTAACTTTTATCAGACTGTCCGTGATCGAATGCAACGCCTGTCATACTTCTATGTACTGTTTTAGTTCTGCAGAAGCCGTTTGTGTGCTTGATCTAAATCCGACCGAGTGGATCTAAACCCGACCAGTTTAGTCACTTATTTTGGTTTTCAAGGCATTACTGTCGACTGACAGCATATCAGTTTGGTTCGCAGACTCTGTGATTGAATACAATGTCTTATATTTCTGTGTCCTATTTTTAGTTCTGCAGAAGCCGTTAAGAACGTTGGTGTGCCTGATCTAAATCCGACCAGCCTGATCTAAACCCGACCATGTTGATCTAATGCCGACCAGAGTTCTGAATACGTGTATCAGCCTCAGGATATGTACGTTCTTGGTGCTGAAATTGACTGTAACTGCAACGGGATGGGCTAGTGGGGGTTCCGCACAGGAGTGGTTCAAGTGGTGTTGGCTCTAAACTGAGTTTGCCTGAAGCCAGTTGACGTGATATCGCCATCAGGCAGGTTGATCAACTCCCCTGTTGTAAATGTGCCTGTGTGTGCGTGCGCTCGGGCGTGTGTTTGTGTGTTGTGCAGTGTGTAAGAATTGGTATTGGGATCACACACACAAACACACACACACACACACACACACACACACATATCGTGTGTGTGTGTGTGTGTGTGTGTGTGTGTGTGTGTGTCTGTGTGATCCCCATACCAATATATATATATATATATATATATATATATATATATATATAGGTACAGGTACAGGTGCAGAATTTGGGACTTTTCTCTTTTTTTTTATTCTTTTTTTTTTTTTTAATCCTTTTTGGCTTTTCAACGCCCCTTCTTAATATAAAAATAGTTTCGGGTTGCGTACATGCGTATGAAATTTTTTAAATGTTCATTCATCAAAATCGAATGGTTTTATTAATGATTTAGAGTCATTGTCTCGAAGATTCTTGAACTGGTCAATAGTTTTAGCTGTTTTTGTTGAATTTTTCAGTGCATTCCATCCTTTAACTGCTCTAAAGCTAAAAGAAAACTTACGAATATTTGTTCTGCAAAATTTTGTGAAAAGGTTAGTATTTGAACCTCTGGTAACATGGAGTTTCTTAGTAGAAAAGAAGGTGCAGGGGTCAGTGTCAACCATTTTATTAATTATCTTGAATACTTGTATCATGTCTCCTCTGTATCTTCTGTATTTTTGTGAATGCAAGTTTAGTTGTCTCAAACGGTTTTGGTAGTCCAAATCTCTTAACTCTGGTATCATTTTAGTTGCTCTCTTTTGCACCTGTTCAACTGCTTTAGACTGTCTTAGTCTGGGATACCAAATTATATTACCATATTCCAAAATTGGTCGAACAATTGTTTTATAGAGGTTGACAAAAATGTCCTTATCCATAAATGTAAATGTTCTCTTAATAATACCCAGTACTTCATTAGCTTTATTTATCACAGCCTGAATGTGGCCATCAAAAGAAAAAATTTCGTCAGATATTACTCCCAGGTCTTTTTCTTCATTGCATTCTGAAATAACATTAGAATTTGTGTCATCAAGTTTTATTAAATAATTCTTTTTTGGATTATTTCTTCCTAAGTGTAGCACTTTACATTTAGATACATTAAAATATAGATTCCACATGTTTGACCAATTCTGTAGGTTGTCTAGGTCATTTTGCAATATATGGCCAAGAAAGGGGATATATTCACTGGAAACAACACGCACGCACACACACACACAACACACACACACACACACACACACAAAGTCAACGTCACATCTGAACTGGTCGGGATTAGATCCACCAATTGAAATGATGGATCTAACCTCCACCGATTTTGTCTGTCACTGCCTGGACAAATATAACGTTGAAACCAGATGAAATATAAAGTAACCACTTCCTAGACTCATGTTCTATTCATAGGTATGAGACAAAGCCAGCGAATCAGCTGTTTCTTACATGGTAACGCAACGACAGTGTGTTGACGTCACAGCGATTTGGCGCCAAAACTGTCATCAAGTAAGTCGCACACACATGGGGCGCTTTTCGCGCGCGTCACTATACGTCACAGGTCGGGTTCCCGTGCTGTCATTGGTCAAAATGATCGGTTTATTCCGTTGGCAAACTGAACAAGGATTCCCCGGACTGCTGCTGTGAATTGATCGGCATTGCTTATCATGGGATGAAGGTGACTGCGTAAAGCGGTCGGGTTTAGATCCATGAAAAATCGATCGGAATTAGATCACCTTACTCTAGGACAAAACAAGCAGCGAAGAGTTTACACAGCCCTTTCATTATTTCTTTAACATAGCATGGTAGAATTGGGTCAAGGTTCCACGCCTTGTTTTCCAGTGTATCTATTCGTCAAAACTTCTAAAGATAGTTGAAAATATTTATGATTCTTTTCAGCTTATTCGTCCTTAAAGGGTCTCACTCGGTGGAAACACTCTGATTTCACTTTCAAGATAACTGATCTTTGGGTCACCATTGCATTTCATGCTGCTTATCATTTATCACGGCCTGGGTTTATGCGAAGGTCAGGCAGCTTCAAAGCAGACGTGGTGTAGTGTGTATGGATCACGCTTTGACGCCTTCAAACTGAAAACTGAAACTGTTCATCATGCAGCCGCATGTCACACCATGGCTGATATTGAGTCTAAATGGGCCCGGTGATAACTGATATACAAGAAAAAAAGAAAAAAAAAGAAAACACACAAAAAACAACAACAACAAAAAAAAAAAAACAACACACACACACAAAAAAACAACCCAACTTTATTATCTCTCAAAGAGAAATTGTTGCTGTTAAAATCTGGAACATGTAAAAGAGAATAGGCATTGCAACCACAGAACAACACAAAGTTGGATTATGCGTCAACGTTAAAAAAAAAAAAAAAGGAAAGAAAATTATTCACAATTAATATGTACAGGAATGCCTGTGTCTGTGAGTGTACAGCCAGTGGTATTCCATACCCATGCAGTGTCTGAGAATGTACAGCTACTGGTATTCCATACTCATGCAGTGTCTGTGAGTGTACAGCCAGTGGTATTCCATACCCATGCAGTGTACAGCCAGTGGTATTCCATACCCATGCAGAGTATGAGTGTACAGCCAGTGGTATTCCATACCCATGCAGTGTCTGTGAGTGTACAGCCAGTGGTATTCCATACCCATGCAGTGTACAGCCAGTGGTATTCCATACCCATGCAGTGTACAGCCACTGGTATTCCTTACTCATGCAGTGTCTGTGAGTGTGCAGCCAGTGGTATTCCATACCCATGCAGAGTATGAGTGTACAGCCAGTGGTGTTCCATACCCATGCAGTGTCTGTGAGTGTACAGCCAGTGGCATTCCATACCCATGCAGTGTCTGTGAGTGTACAGCCAGTGGTATTCCATACCCATGCAGTGTACAGCCAGTGGCATTCCATACCCATGCAGTGTCTGTGAGTGTGCAACCAGTTGTATTTCATACCCATGTAGTGTCTGTGAGTGTACAGCCAGTTGTATTCCATACCCATGCAGTGTCTGAGAAGGTACAGCCAGTGGTATTCCATACCCATGCAGTATCTGTGAGTGTACAACCAGTGGTATTGCATACCCATGCAGTATCTGTGAGTGTACAACCAGTGGTATTGCATACCCATGCAGTATCTGTGAGTGTACAGCCAGTGGTATTCTATACCCATGCAGTGTCTATGAGTTTACAACCAGTTGTATTCCATACCCATGCAGTATCTGTGACTGTACAGCCAGTTGTATTTCATACCCATGCAGTGTCTGTGAGTGTACAGCCAGTGGTATTCCATACCCATGCAGTATCTGTGAGTGTACAACCAGTGGTATTCCATACCCATGCAGTATCTGTGAGTGTACAGCCAGTGGTATTCCATACCCATGCAGTGTCTGTGAGTGTACAGCCAGTGGTATTCCATACCCATGCAGTATCTGTGAGTGTACAACCAGTGGTATTCCATACCCATGCAGTATCTGTGACTGTACAGCCAGTGGTATTCCATACCCATGCAGTGTCTGTGAGTGTACAGCCAGTGGTATTCCATACCCATGCAGTGTACAGCCAGTGGTATTCCATACCCATGAAGTACCTGTGAGTGTACAACCAGTGGTATTCCATACCCATGCAGTGTCTATGAGTTTACAACCAGTTGTATTCCATACCCATACAGTGTCTGTGAGTGTACAGCCAGTGGTATTCCATACCCATGCAGAGTACGAGTGTACAGGCAGTGGTATTCCATTCACATACAGTGTATGTGAGTGTACAGCCAGTGGTATTCCATACCCATGCAGAGTACGAGTGTACAGCCAGTGCTTTTCCATACCCATGCAGTCTGAGAATGTACAGCCAGTGGTATTCCATACCATGCAGTATCTGTGAGTGTACAGCCAGTGGTATTCCATACCATACAGTGTCTGTGAGTGTACAGCCAGTGGTATTCCATACCCATGCAGTGTCTGAGAATGTACAGCCGGTGGTATTCCATACCCATGCAGTCTCTGAGAATGTACAGCCAGTGGTATTCCATATTCGTGCAGAGTATGAGTGCACAGCCAGTTGTACCTTCTCACACAGTGACTGAGAGTGTTAGGCCAGTGGTATACCATTTTATATTGTCTGTGAATGTAAAGCCAGATATGCCATCTCATGCTGTGTCCGTGAGTGTACAGGAAGATGTAACATTGCATGTCGTGTTTGTGAGTATACAGCCCGATATAACACCACATGCTGTGTCTGTCAGTGTACAGCCAGATATAAAACTTCATGCTGTTGCTGTCAGTGTACAGCCAGATACATCTCAAGCTGTGTCTGTGAGTGTATCTTCATGCTGTGTCTGTGAGTATACAGCCAGATAATTTGCAGTGTCTGTGATTGTACAGTCAGATATAACATCTCATGCTGTGTCTGTGATTGTACAGTCAGATATAGCATCTCATGCTGTGTCTGTGATTGTACAGTCAGATGTAACATCTCATGCTGTGTCTCTCAGAGTACAGCCAGACACAACATCTCATGCAGTGTCTGTGAATGGACAGCCAGATATAACATCTCACGCAGTGTCTGTGAGTGTACAGTCAGATATAAACATATCACCCTGTATCTGTCAGTGTACAACCAGATACATCTCATGCTGTGTCTGTGAGTGTATCTTCATGCTGTGTCTGTGAGTGTACAGCCAGATACAACATCTCATGCAGTGTCTGTGATTGTACAGTCAGATGTAACATCTCATGCTGTGTCTGTCAGTGTACAGCCAGACACAACATCTCATGCTGTGTCATGAGTGGACAGCCCGCTACAACATCTCATGCAGTGTCTGTGAGTGTACAGCCAGCTACAACATCTCATGCAGTGTCTGTTAGTGTACAACCAGATACAACACCTCATTCT
>NC_134884.1:23956054-24041054 GCF_041734735.1 Babylonia areolata
TCCTGGGGGACCTCCCCTCTCTCCTAGATAGACTGGAACAGGGCGGTCAGCTTGTCTGTCAGTACCTCGCCTCTATACTTGTAGATGTTAGCCTGGATTCCATCAGCTCCTGGTGCTTTTCCTGATGTTGTCAGCTTCAGGGCCTTCAGGGTCTCGGCCTTGGTGGGAGGGGCAGCTAGCGAGTCATTGACTGGTAGCTGTGGGAGGGCTGCAATTGCCTCGTCAGATACGGACGAGTCCCTGTTGAGGAGTGTGTTGAAGTGCTCTGCCCAGTGGGCAAGGATATCTTTTTTGTCTGTCAGGAGGGTGGTCTGGTCCAAGGCTCGGACAGGTGTTGATCCTGTGACTCTCGGCCCATACACAGCTCAGAGACCATCATGGGAAGTCTTCATGTCGTGAGCATCAGCAGCGGACTGAAGCTCTTCGGACTTTCTCTCCCACCAGGTGTTCTTCATCTCACGCAGCCTCTTCTGTACGAGTTGCTTGGTTTGCAAGAACTGGTCCGTCTTCCTCGGAAATGTGATCCTGATGCCGTATATGCAGTGTGTTCAGGAGCTTGGAGATTCCGGGGTCGTTCTCGTCAAACCAGTCTTTGTGTCTCCTCTGTACAAAGCCGAGTGTGTCAGCTGCTGCTGTGTACACAGCATCTCTAAAGGTGCTCCAAACCTCTTCTACATCAGTCGATGCAGGAATTTCTTGGAGAGCTGCTTGGATTTGCTGCTGCAGCACGTCCTTGGTGATAGGGAGGCGGTGGATGTTCAGCTTCCTATGGGTGTTTCTGCCTGGCTGGTTGGAGCTTGCGTGCAAGTCTGATGTTCATCTTGCTGCATACCAGGCGATGGTCCGAAAAACAGACTGCTCCTCCGATGCAGCGTGTAATGGAAACATCACCTCTGTCCCTCTGCCGTACAATCACATAGTCCAGCATGTGCCACTGCTTGGAGCGGGGTGCATCCATGCGTTCTTGAACTTGTCCGCATGTTGTAAGAGGGTGTTGGTGATGGTCAGTCCATGCTGCGCGCAGAGCGAGAGCAAAAGCAGTCCGTTGGAGTTGCACTTGCCAGTGCCGTGCTGTCCTAGGACTTTTGGCCACGAGGAGAAGTCCACGCGGACGCGGGCATTGAAATCCCAAAGGATGATCAGCCTGTCCTTTCTGTCTACCGCTGAAATTGTGCGGCTGAGCTCCTCGTAGAAAGCTTCTTTGATGTCATCAGGGTTGGTCATCGTCGGGGCATAGCAGCTGATGACTGTTGCGAAGCAGTCCTTGGACAGCTTCAGACGCAGGGTCATCAGCTTATGGGATACTATCGTTTATCCCACGTGGAAGGCTGTCAAGCTGTCGTGCAAGTTTGGTTTGTATGGCAAAGCCCACGCCTGAGGTTCTTGGGGTGCCATCTGGCTTCTCCAATGCAGTAGAAGGTGTAGCCCCCTCCAACTTCCTCCAGCTGGGTTTCACCGGCAAACCTGGTTTCGCTCAGGGCTGCTATGTCCACCTGGTAACGATCAAGCATTCTAGCAATGAGCGCAGTGCGCCTTTCTGGTCTGCCGTCTCTGTCCAAAAGTGTGCGAACATTCCAGGCACCCAGAGTCAGGGCATGACTCCTGGTTCTTTTCTTCTGTTGATTTCGACCGCTAGTGTCGGATGTCCAAGTAGGTGCGATTTCCTACTAGGTACTAGGTGAGGCAGGCTTAGTTTAGGGATTCTTTTATCTCCCCTTCCCCATGTGGGGAGAGCAGTGCTGTCCCTAAAAAGGGCTGCTCTGACACTGTGGGAGGATACGGGCGCCGCATCTGCCCCAGTCTACGACCGCCTGCGTGCAGAGTCGTGACTAGGAACTGCCAGCAGCATCCTCTGCCTGCCCCAGTTACCACTTCTCCATCGCCGCAGGGCTTGGGAAAGCTGGGTGTTGAAGGGCTAGCTTGTCGTTCCGACATTAGCCTGGTTGCCTGACCAGTACAGGTGACTTTTTTTATTTATTTATTTTTTTTAGTAAAGAGGAGTTGTGCAGTCCCTTCCCCACTCTCTCGCCTACCGACGCTTAGAGTCTCACAGGTGCAGATACTGCCACGTGTAGAACGGCTTCGGCAGGTGGAGTTTTTTTCTTCGGAAGTTCTGTCTCCTAGGAGGACTTCCAGCCAAGGATAAGAGCTCCCCCAGCTCTTTGGTCATCCTTTTCCGCCTTCACAGCCGGCAATTAGGTAGTGATATTGGAAAGACTAGGATGGACACACACAACCTGTCCATTCTGCAGTGCTATTTTTTGTGTGTCTCAATGGCGTTTTTATGTTCACTGGGTGACTTGAATTTTTCTTTTTATTTTAACGATCTCTCTCTTTTTTTTCTTCGTTTTTTTTTTCTCTCTCTCTTTAATTTTTTTTTTTTTTTAATTATTATTTTTTTTTTTTTTAGAATATGGGGGATGACAGTTTTAAGCAGAAGGGTTGACGTTCTCCTCACAGCCTAGTCCTATTGGCAACAGAAGCTTATCGGTTAAGATCTTATGTCATTAACATTATCGGTTAAGGTTTTATGTCATTAACTGTGTTTTGTGGGGTTTTCGTTACTCGTTTGCTCGTTTATGTTTGGTTGGGAAGTCCTGCAATGGCCCACAAGCACAATGCCAAATGTGTTCGAATTGAAGGTTCGAAATAGTGCGGGAACGAGAGCGGGATGACGGGGCCAGACAGGAGGACTTCATTCATGAGGTAGGGCAGCCTCATCACCATTGCCTCCGATAATCATACTAGTAACAACAGCAGCAACAATAAAAACAGCAAAATTAACAACAACAACAACAACAATGACGATGAGAAATAACAAGATAATAATCGTAATAGTAATAATTATCTAACGACGATGATTATGATGATGATGATGATTCAGTTTCAGTTTCTCAAGGAAGCGTCACTGCCACATAATTATACGCTACACCACATCTGCTAGGCAGATGCCTGACCAGCAGCATAACCTGACGCGTCTTAACCATTCTGCCACATACCTCTACAAGCATTTTTCCAATAATGCAGTGCATGATGGTATACTCCTATATAGACTGCATGTGTGTGGCCCATGAATTTGGCTTCTGCGGAGTCTGCAGAACTACGAATCCATACACACATTGATAGTGATATTAAAATGACGTGGTTTCGTAGTGTCTTAAGAAATAAGTGAAATAAGTCATTGCCAATGTTTTTTTGTTGTTGTTTTTTTGGGGGGTGGGGGGGTTGTTACTGTTGTTGTTGTTGCAAGGTGTTTCCATGACATATTTTTTAAATTTCTAATTCCCTGTCCATTCACAGGTAGTTCTGTTTAACGACCACAAAAGATAGACGTTGGTGTATGAATGTTGGACTTGTTGAAAGTATTGATGAAAGAAGAAGATCTTTTTAAAAAGGAATGATAATAATGGTAATGTTACTGATAATGATATTAACAACTACAACAATATTGATGATTGTGGAGTGATGGCCTAGAGGTAACGCGCCCGCCTAGGAAGCGAGAAAATCTGAGCGCACAGGTTCGAATTCCGGCACAATCGCCAGTATTTTCTCCCCCTCCTCTAGACCTTGAGTGGTGGTCTGGACGCTAGTCATTCGGATGAGACGATAAACCGAGGTCCAGTGTGCAGCACGCACTTAGCGCACGCAAAAGAACCCACGGCAACAAAAAGGTTGCCTCTGGCAAAATTCTGCAGAAAAAATCCACTTTGATAGGAAAACAAATAAAAAAAACTGCAAGCCAGGAAAAAAAAGAAGAAAAAAGTGGCGCTCTCAGTGTAGCGACACGCTCTCCCATGGGAGAGCAGCCCGAATTCCACACAGAGAAATCTGTGGTGACAAAAAGAGTAATACAGTGCAATACAATACAATACAATACAATGCCATGATACTACTACTACTACTACTACTACTACTACTACTACTACTACTACTGTGCTAATGATGATGATGGCGATGATGAAGATGACAACGATGATAATGATGGCAGAATACAGACGATTTGTCTGTTTTTCACAGAGAGCGCTTCAAATTAAGATACTAAGAAAGTGTATTTGGCAACAACAACAACAACAACAACACCAGTAACACCACCAACAAAACAGACAGGTTGGGCGGCAGATGAAAGGATGAAGTTATTTCCTGGTACACATTTGCCACCCCAGTGTTACAAATGTGTAGATGATGGGCAAACAGCGTACTAAAATCGAAAGATCGAATCATCAACATTGAAGGAGCGCAGTGAACATGGTACATTTAACCGACACTAATCAATGATATGTGTTAGTGTGCAAAGTTTGAAGTACAGAAATGTCAAGGTTAGCAATGAAGGCGATGAGATTCTTATTTCTGGAATCGTCAATGAATTATAAGCAGTGAGCGTGCGATTTCGGACATAACATTGAAATGTATGAGGATGGGCCGTGAATTTATCAAGTCGAGGTGATAAATGTGCGAAGACTGGCTGTAAATGTGTTAGATCGTAATGATCAATGTGTGAAGAATGTTGCTGAATCGGAATGTTGTGTGTCTATGAACTGATGATGTGTGTTAAATCAGACTGATGAATGTAACTAAGAATATTAGCGGTGCATACTTTAAATCAAACTGCTAATGCGTAACGATGGACTGAGGGTGTGTTTAATCAAGAATGCTAAATGTGTGATGAGGGGCTGTGGTTGTGTCAAACCATAATGATGGTTATATGGAGATGGGCTCTGAATGTGTTGAATCTTTTCTTTTCGTAATTGTAATTTCTTTTCTTTCTTTCCTTCATTCTTCATTCTTTGGTGTAAATAAGATAATACAAAACAAGATAAGACCAGACAAGACCAACTTAAGAATATCAAATTAGAGAAAACTGACCAGGTGCATTATCATAAAGTAGACAAGTACCCAACACGGAAACATGGTTAAAACAACAACAACAAAACATAATTATACTGGATACAAGAAAATGATGACACGAATGTGAAAGCATCGCAGACATCATTTCGCATTTATTCTATCTCATTTATCAACGTCTTTTCCTTTGACTCTTCGATCCTCCTCCCACAACCATTCCTCCCTCACATCCCCGGGTGTTCCCACGTGTACCTCAGGTACCAGTGCGAGACACTCCAGTCAAGAAGAAGAAGGCCAAACGTCCCAAGCAGCGCTGTCCTGCCATCTGCCCAAAGTCACCCCCCGTGTCTCTGGGCGGCCGACAGATGAGGTCAGCTGTCTCTCTGTCTGTCTGTCTGTGTTTCGGTGATTGTCTCGTCTTTCTATCTGTCTCCGTCATTCTATTTACATTTGTATATCTCTCTTCTCTGTCTCTATAATCATGTCTCTTTCTGTCTTGTCGGTCTGAAAGTGTGTCTGTCTCAGTGTGTATCTCTTTTGTCTCACTGTCTGTCTCTTTGTCTCATTGTCTGTGCATCTGACTGTCCGTCTGTCTGCTTCACGATCGTTTACATATACGTGCACCTTCGCATTTTCACTACAAAGACTACTTTCGTTGAACAATATTAAATGTGATTCATATTTTACTGTCAAAGATACAGATTTGATACATTTAGATATTCATATGTCAGTTGCCCTGAAGCTGTGTGTGAGTAGGGATTGTATAACGAACTTTCCGTTATACCAATGTATATTTTCTGTGCATTGACATACGGTGCGTAGATGACTTTATCATTTCTGCACTCAGTCGATGAACATATATGTGGCTCAGCAACTCCAGTGCATGTAGAGAAAAACGTGTCTAGTTCATTTGAAGTTTCTTGAAATCATTCCTCATCTGACCAGTTTGTTTAGGGTACACCTGGTGGTCCAACATTATTAGTTGTGTCCTCTCTTTCTCTCTCTGTCTGTGTCTCTGTATCTCTGTCTCTCATTCTCGCAATTTCTCCAGAATGTATGGACAGACTGTAAACTTTATTTTTGCTTTATGTGTATATGTGACGCAGCACACGAAAACCCGGCTAAAGTTGGAATTTATCATTGTTTACATTTGTATACCTTCTAAAAGTTAAAAAATCACAGATTAAAAAAAAAGAAAAAAAAGAAGAAGAAAAAACAACAAACAAGAAAAACAACAACAAAAAAACAAACAAAAAAACAACAACAACAAAACAATGGATCTATCAGTCATAGTTTTTTTTCTATGATTTTTTCTAAGTTCGTGTGCCCAAGGAGTAGAAATGGAGAAATTGGCTCATGAAAAAAAAAAAAAGAAAAGAAAAAAGCCACCACATATTTGTGTGTCTATGACTTGAAAAAACAAGAATCATCCTGAATATCTATGTGGTGTCAAAAGATTCGGAACTGAATAAACTTTAAGTTTCCATATGAAAGATGCACAGGAAAATTCGTATTTTCTCTCTGCACTAGTCAAACGAAGACTAGTATGGCAAGTGGAGGAGTAACGTCATGCAATACAGATTATTCAGCCACACGTAAAAACCCACATATCTGTCTGCCTGTAGCCTAACTTTAAAACACGAATTTTCCTGAACATATGTGTGGTGTCAGACGATTCAGAATTAAGTTTTGAAGAGAGCCGACGGTGACAGTGAATGTTCAAATATTTCACGCCTTTAAGCTGATGCATGAATCTTTGGAACTTCGGCATAGATCCAGATCAAACTAACGTGTACGAACTGCAGTCATATGTATTGCCGCACAATCAGCTTATGTCAAATCAGCTTGAAACACAGACTCAGTTATTAGTCTCCTTGGCCTGGAAATCCACTGACTGTTACAACTGAAGTGACGATCATTACCAACAGCTCCAGTGTCTTAACAAGGATGGAGATCGTGTGTGAAAGTGGTTGAGGAAGTGAGAGTGCGTGTGTGTGTATGTGCGTGTGCGCGCGCGCGCGTGTACATAGTGTATTTTGTGCATGCTTGCATGCGTATGTGCGCGTGTGTGCCCACGTGTACGTTTGCTGTTTATGAGCGTTTGTGTGGAAATGTTTGTGTATCTGAGTGATGTTAAAGTGAGTGTGTGTTTGTGTGTGTTCGCGCGCGCACGTGTTTTCCCAGTAAGTTCGAAAAGCATGGTGAGTGCGCACGAACGCACACACACACAAACACACACACACACACATACATACATACATACATATATATATATATATATATTTATTTATATATATATATATAAGCACACATAGGGTCGTGGGCAAATCCGCACGCTCCCGAACACAAGAAAATCTCTTATTGTTCGGAGTGGAAATGCGCGTTTGATCCGCCAATTACTAATCATCGAAAAAAAAAAAGAAAAAAAAAAGAGGACTTGCCCAGAGTGACTGCTGAAAATATTTCACCAGAATTGCTTTTGCCATTTTTGTTACACGTTAGTAAAGCCAGAAAGTCGCGACAAACATCGAGGAAATTTTGAAACACAATCACCAATATTGTCAGCTCATCCCTTCTCACTGGAACGTTTCCACCCACTTTCAAAACTACAATCGTCCAGCCTCTTCTGAAGAAACCCAACCTTGACGAAAACATTTTGAAAAAACTATCGACCAGTTTCTAATCTTCCATTCATGTCCAAACTCCTTGAAAAAGCTGTCCTGAAGCAGCTCAACAACCACCTTTGTTTCAACAATCTCATCCACCCATTTCAGTCTGCCTATCGCGCTGACCACAGCACCGAAACCACTCTCCTCCACATCCTGAACAATCTGCTGCTAGCGTCCGACTCAGGAAAAATTTCCCTTCTCACTCTTCTCGACTTGTCAGCCGCCTTTGACACGATAGAACATTCAATCCTTCTTTCCCGTCTTGATTTTACATTTGGTATCAACGGCACTGTTCAAAACTGGTTCAAATCTTATCTCACTGATCGATTCCAGTCTGTCATTGTTGATAATTTCCAATCTGTTTTAAGCCCTGTGCTCTTCACACTGCACACTGCTCCTCTCGCTGAAATTATCAACCACCATAATGTCAGTCATCATTCTTATGCTGATGACACTCAACTCCAGAAGAGTGATACCCCTGAAAAATTGTCGTCGCTCTTGCAAGAAACATCCAACTGCTTCCTGGACATTCAAAACTGGATGACTCTAAATGAGGTACAATAATTTATTGAACGTGGACAAAACTGAAGCAATGATCATAGGAACTAAACAGAAACTGTCTTCCATCACAATTGACACAATCAAACTTGGCAGTACATCCATCCCACTGTCCACGTCAGTCAGGAACCTCGATGTTGTCCTTGACAACACACTGCCCATGCAAAAAATTATCAGTCAGACATGTCAATCCTGCTACTGTCAGCTGCGGCGCATCAGTTCCGTCCGGAAATATCTGTCTACTGACGCAACATCTAAACTTCTTGTTTCTCTCATTCTCCCTCGCCTTGACTACTGTAACTCTCTATTGTCTGGTTTGCTTGCTTCATCCATTCAGTCCCTTCAGCGCGTACAAAACTCTGCTGCCCGTTTCGTCCTCAGCACATCACTCCTCTTTTGCAACATCTCCACAGGCTCCCTGTCTCGCACCGAATAAAGTACAAGACCAGCACTCTATGTTATAGATGTATTCACAAATCTGCCCCTTCCTATCTCTGCGGCTGCCTTCACCTCTACACTCCATCTCGCACACTACGATCGGCTTCGGATCCACTCTGTTTACGCATACCCAGATTCAAACACTCGACTGTTGGCTGCCGTTCTTTCTCTGTCTCTGGACCTTGCAGTTGGAATGAACTTCATCTTTCGCTTCGTCAAGTCTCCACACTCAGCTCTTTCAAGTCTGGCCTTAAAACTCACCTCTTCCCAAAATAGCCTCCCTTCCCTGCCTTTTCCTTGTATTCAGTTTCTCCAGTTTTAGAGTTATGCATGCGTGTGAATGACTGGTGCGAAAGCGCTTTGATTTGTCTCTGCACAAGATTCAGCGCTATATAAATACCATTATTATTATCATTATTTTTATTATTAGATCTAACTAATGATCTTTAAACAATGAAATAAAGATGGATGTGGGTTGTTGAAGATAGAATCGTTTCGTTTGCAGCACACAACTTGGGTTAGAAAAACACTAGTATCAGATGGTGATCAAAAATATGATCTGTATCAGATTAATATCAGTACTGTTGACTGCTCCACCCCTTCCTTTTGTCACCTTTTATTTTTATTTTTGTTGTTGTTGTTCAGCAGGAATCGCGCATAAACCATGGCTTTGCTTGTTGGCAGAAGCAAAAGAAAAACATGGAACACATGGACTGTGTAAGCAAACTACTAATGCTTTCCTGATGATGATAGATAACCAGACTAAGTCCCTGTGTACATTGTTGAGCAGTTTGTTGCCTTGTTGTTTGATTCTCTTAACAATCTGCGTGTCGTCAGCATGGTCAGACAGCCTCTCCTCGCTAAAGAAAAGAAAACATTGGAGAATACTCCATCCACATCAGCAGCTCTTGAACGGCACACAAAGAGAGCAGTTTATCCGAAAGAGCGCTAACATCTGGAGTTAGAACGATGGGGATTGCAAAAAGGTGAGGGAAAGACGTGGCGACCTTTGTGGGCCATTCTACAAAAGCTCAAGACACTTGATGTGAACTGATTCACTGCTCATGCACAGTGGTGTGTAGAGAAAGGTGCAAATGCTGCAAGACCAACTTAAAATGCACATTCTTGTGTACATATGGCAGAGACTGTCACAAAGACTAAACATTGCCCAGTTGGAAAGAGACAACCCAACCAGTCGAGAAGGGTTTTTCATTAACTTTGTGATACCAACTTCATGTCTTAGTTTTTCAGTCAAGCTGAAACCATCTAAATTGTTTATTTGGCTTTACTGAGTGCAAATTATGTTATTTGTGACTCTTGTAACCACACATCCGATGACATGCAAGTGGGATTTTCATCTCAACCGTCCCCCACCCCTACCCCCAAACTCTCATCACCCCTCCTTTTCCATTGCACTTTGATGTCTCGTGAGAGTGATGAATAAATGAACGCCCACTAACCCCACCTTAACACTTATTCAGAGCCATAAGTCTCTGCTACAGATCTCCTTTACAATTTCTGTGATGTGGCCTGGTGTCCTAATGGTAGATGCAAGCAGGCAGCAACCGGTCTCGTGCTGTGATTAGAATGGACTGGTCACTTTTGTAACTTTTGTTATGAGATTGTGCCAGCCAGTCGTATATCTGATCACGTAAGTATGTTGTTGGATCAGTCGTTTACAGTCAAAATCAGTTACGAGAGCACAATCTGGAAGAAGAGGACCTTGGCTGATGGGTAAAAGCAGATTTACAAGTTTTTAAACTTCTATGGACTGTGAGTTAAACATTCATTTTTTGGTGCTTTTGAGTATCATAGCAAATGTTATTTGAAACGAGGAGAACGGTCTTACTGTATTTCCCACATAATAAGATGTCACAATAGCATGCTTATACGCAGTTACCACGAACTTATAAAATACATGATGTTGTTCAGGCGTTAGAAATCCCCCACGCCTAATTATGGATTTGCTGGACAAGGCATCTTGCTGTGACCTTATTACAGATTTGATTAATCTTCTGACGTGCGGCTGGTATAAATCAATTAGATTCCAGGTAATCAGAGTGTTTATGAGTATAGCTAATACAGATCTGGTGCAGCAAAGTATTTGTGTGAATGATCACAAGTAGTGTGATAAACAAACACATCGTTTAGAACAATAGTCACCGTAATGTAGTCAGTGCGTGTGGTGACCTAATTTCAAGACTAAATTCAGCTATTTGAAGAACGTGCTGGTAGGTCTATGTGCCTCAAAATGTTCAGACAGCATAGTACATGCGTGCAACACATATTTTCATTCGGTTTTCTCTGGTTAAAAATTTTATATTTGTCTTCAAAACATTTGAAGTTACGGGTTTGCCGGTCAAAGTCATCTGATTTCTGTGACCAAAGTACATGCTTAGTGCAAATATATTCAGCAAAGTGTCTGAAACGAATAATATACTTAACACAACAACAAACTGACTGTTTGAAAATCAAAAGTGATTATGGAAGGAAAGTTAACATTTAGATCTGCAGTTACAGTAACTCAGTCAACCTCTGTTCTTCTTCTTCCTCCATTATGCTGAGCTGCTCGGCTGTCGGCCATTGAACAAGCAACCTGAACGTGCGGAGGAAACTGCAAAGCAGAGTTGTCCAGTGCCGTTGCCGACCACTCAAGTCTTTTACAGTGGAACTGAATTACTGTCGCTTCAGTGTACGCAGTCTAACATTACTCTGTCCGTGTGTGACAAACTTTGTTATCTTGGTATCCACAGTCCGTTTCCACGCTCAGATCTGCAGTCAGATCAGTGGGCTTCATGCTCATCGAAGAAGAGAAAGCGACGGCCGTTTCGAGGTGGGCGCCGGGGATTTCAACACAGTTGGCCCATCCCAGACATCGACATCGACATCGAGTCATCCGCTCCCCCTGTCCAGTTGATGGCCGATCGCCGATCAGACTTCTTCCTTCTGTGAACTTCAGCAACCTGATCTCCATTCCCCTCCACCTCCACTCGTCCAACAATCGTAAATGGCATCTTTTAACGCACAGTCTGTTGGTCCCAACTGCAAAAAGAAAAGAACAGCTATTTCTTCTTTTATTGTTGAGAACAGCATTGATCTACTGTTTATTGTGGAGACGTGGCTCAAGCCCCGTGGAGACGAAGCAGTATGTGCTGATCTTGCCCCCAGTGGTTATGCCATCAAGTCACTCCCTTGTGCCTCCGGTCGTGGCGGTGGTATTGCCGTCATTTACAGAGACACTCTCACTCCCCACCTTACCTTCACCACTACATTTTCTTTCACACACTCATTCCTCTTCAAGTGTCCCTTACTTCCCAGCATAGCGTGCTGCACTTCATATGTGTGTATCGCCCCTGGCCCACCTCTGTTAATAAGTTAACGGAGACCATGTTCTTTTAACAGTTTCCTAATCTTTTGGACTACTGTAACTGTCTTCGTGGAAATGTGTGTCTTTTAAGGGATTTTAACTTTCATGTTGACAGTTCCACTGATCGTAGTGCTGTAAAATTCTTGGAACTTCTAAATATGTACAACCTTTCTCAGACTGTGCGTGGACCTACCCACAAGCATGGTCATACTCTTGATTTGGTGATTGAGAGGCCCAGTGATGGAGTTCATCGATCGTCTGATGTGAATCATGAATTAGAGTCTGACCATTTGTGTGTGGTTAGTGTCCTCGACATAGATATCCCCTCCTCTGTGACAGTGTTTCGCAGCGTGCGCAATATTTGTGCTATAGACAGGGCAGCTTTTCGTGACGACCAGAAATCAGGACTTGAATGCTTTTCGGACTGTTCAGCTGACCAGTACAACACTGCCCTTCAGGCAGCACTGGACAAGCACGCCCCTGCATCTCGTTGCAGGGTTTCGTCCAGGAAGGTGTCGTGTCCATGGTTTGGGCTTCTTGGTGAGGAACTGCTAGCAGCAAAGAGAGAGAGGCGACATGCGGAAGCACGGTGGAAGGTATCTGGTTTAACTGTCTACAAACAAATCTCCCAGAAAGCCAAGAACTTTGTTACCTTTCTTGTGCACAAAGCGAAGACTCTGTTTTCCAACACCAAGATCTCCGAAGCTAAATCAAGCAAAGAACTATATTGTATTACAAGTAAGCTTTTTGGCAGAACAAAATATTCTGTTCTTCCTTCTATCTACCCGTTTTCATTACTGCCCAGTGTCTTTTCAGATTTTTTCTGCTAAAAAAATATTAACCTCAGAAGAACTGGATTCACAGTCACTTGTGTCACATTCCTCGGGAAAAGAATTGAAGGTGTTCCTTTTGTTGCTTTCACACCTGTTTCAGAAACAGATGTACTGAGTATGTTGAAAAAGCCTACTCCAAAAACATGTGACCTGGACCCCCTTCCCACACCACTACTGTATGAGTGTTTGGATGTTGTTTTGCCTGCACTTACAAACATTATAAATGATTGTTTAATTTCTGGTGTCTTCCCAGATGCATACAAAACTACACTTCTCAAGCCCCTGCTAAAGAAAGCCACTATAGATCACAATGACCTCAAAAGTTTTCGCCCAGTATCTAACCTTGCTGTTGTGCTTTTCAGACCATTTAGCATTAAGCAACCTGTTCTCTTCATTTCAGTCAGCATATAGATCTGCCCATAGCACTGAAACTGCTTTGTTGAAAGTAGTTAATGACCTGTTACTGTCTGTTGATGAAGATCTGTGTTAACTTTGCTCGATCTGTCGGCTACGTTTGACACAATAGACCACAGCATGCTCCTTTCCAGACTTGAACATGTTTTTGGGATTCACTCAACAGTTCTGAGTTGGTTTTCTTCATACCTATCGAACCGCTTCCAGATTGTCTCTGTTAGTAATTTTAAGTCTGATCCGACCCTGATCTCCTATGGTGTGTCACAAGGCTCTGTCCTGGGCCCCGTTCTGTTTGTTTTGTACACTGCTCCTCTTTCTGATGTCATTTCTGGCCATTCTGTTCTTCACCACTCTTTTGCTGATGATACTCAGCTACAAAAGTCTGCAGAACAAAACCAAGTACATAGTCTGATTCTGTCAATGCAGGATTGTATTCTCGATGTTAAATCCTGGATGACATTCAACAAAGTAAAGTTGAATGATGACAAAACTTCTTTTCCTGCCTCTATTGTGGTTGGTGATGCAACAGTTCAGTTTTCTAAATCAACAAGGAAACTTGGAGTCTTTCTTGACTCAAACCTCAGCATGCATGCTCAGGTAGTAAATCTGATACGCATAGTCAATTGTGAACTTCGCCGCACCAACTCTATCCGTCAGTACCTTTCTGTTGAAACTACTAAAACTCTTATTTCTGTTTTTGTTTTGTCACGAATTGACTACTGTAATTCTCTTCTCATAGGCTGCCCACATAATATTCTTCAGCGAATTCAAAAACTTCAAAAACAAGGCTGCCCGTCTGACTCTCAGAGTCCCACATACTGATCACATTTCTCCTCACCTCCGCACTTTACATTGGCTCCACATACAAAGCTGCTATTCTACTTTCCACTCCGCAGGACCTACTCATCTTTCTGACCTTATCAGGAAATCCACAAGAAATCTCCGCTCTTCCTCTGACTGTTACCTTTTGAGACTTCCTCGTGTCAATACAAGAACCTATGGTGAACGTTCTTTCTTCTTTGCTGCTCCTCACATCTGGAACAACCTTCCTCATCATATTCGTGCATCTGATTCTATTTCTACTTTTCTTCGCTCATCACTAAAAACTCATCTTTTTAAAACCTATCTATAAGTACTCTCAGCTTCCTTTTCTCCAGCACCACCCATGTCAGCTCACTTTGGATGTATGTAGAGTGGGAAAAGGGAGAGTGTGAGTGGGGGGAGGGGTTTTTGAGAAAGACTGGTCATGAATCTAAATATTATAACGCGGCCGGTGCGTGAAGGGTGGTGTAACTTCACAAGATCACAAGATCATTTATTGTCCTTAAAAGGAGATGCTTGGTGTGGTGGCACACAGTTAAATTCTATATAGTACAGGATTCAGCGCTATATAAATACCATTATTATTATTATTATGAATGTTTTATGTTACTTGTAATATTTTTCTTTCATGTAAAGCGCCCTGAGCTCTAAGTGAGAAAGGGTGCTATATAAATGTACATTATCATTATTATTATAACGCGGCCGGTGCGTGAAGGGTGGTCTAATTTCACAAGATAATTTATTGTCCTTAAAAGGAGATGCTTGGTGTGGTGGCACACAGTTAAATTCTATATAGTACAAATATAGACATGCATAAGCCATTCACACGATCTCAGCTGCATCAAATATCCATGCGCATTATAAGAAATTACAAAAAACATGTAAAACAACCTTCAAATATAAACAAGTACGTTACACTAAGAAAATAAGTCCGTGAATCAAGGAGAGCTTATAACATAGATGAACAATTAAATAATCAAATACATAAATAATGGCAACAACAATAACAATAATAGTTTTAAAAATGATGAAGATGATGATGATAATAATAATAATAATAACAATGATGATTATGATAAAAACAGTAATAATAACAACAACAATGACACTACTACTGCTACTACTACCACCATCACAATGACCACCACCACTACTACTACTACCAATGATAATAATAATGAATGAATGACTAAATCAAGACTCCTTGTCCTATACTAGAAACTAAGCACAGCCTGAGATTAAAATACAACACTCAATACCTAAAAACTAACAATAGTAATAAAACTGCAGTGTTAAACACACACACACACACACACACACAGCTTAAAATGAAGAAGAAGAAATCAATAATACATGATGAAAAATAAAATGTGCACAGTCGTAGACACACACATATGTATGTAGCATTTCCTGAACAATGTAAGAATAAATTAATAATACATGATGAAAAATATGAAAAATAAGCACAGTCAGTGTAATGCAAGACTTACAGTTTGAAAAATATAGAAATGAGCACAATCTAAAAATAAACATAATCAGCATCTAAGACTTTCGGTTATAGATAAAACATGATAAATGGAATTGCTCTCTACATCACAACATAATAAACCAGACCCAAATTTGATTTCCGAAAATAAGATATCAAGCAAACACACACAAAACACACACACACACACACACACACACACACACACACACACAAACGTGCATGCGTGCGCACACACACATCACACACACAATTGAATGTACACACCATAATTAAAACAGTCAATCAGCTCACTGAACCAGGCAGCCAGGCACCAACCCATCAAATCGGTCAAAAGCAATCAGTCCCACAATCAGTGAGTCGATCCAGCATACAAAGGTGGTGAGGAGTGTCACAGTTAAGTAAACCGGGTAAGTGGACAGGGGTAAGGGAACGGGGAAGGAGGGGGTGTGGTGGGGTAGTGCTGGGGGCGGGGGTACAGTTCAATAAACCGGGAAAGGGGATGGGGTAAGGAAACGGGGAAGGAGGGGGGAGGTAGCGTTGGAAGGTGGTCGGGGTGGTAGGTAACTTATCTAAATAAGTACTGGAATGGCAGATGGTGGCACCAGTTCAGACCTCGTATGTTCTTCCCCTGAACTCATTCGGGCCTCTGATGGCAGATGGGATGAACGAGGCTCTGAAACGTGTTGTCCTGCACCTCATCGACAGCAAGCGACCAGAGTACCGATGTGAGGCGCAGTCTGACAGGACAGGGTGCAGTGGATGGTCAGGGTCCTGGAGAATAGCGTGGGCTTTTTTCCGGCTTGACTTGGTGTAGGTGTCAGCAAGGGGGTGACGTCCTGGCCAATGACCTTGGCTGCAGCTGATACAATCCTGTCCAGTCTCTCCCCGTCAGCATTCCTAAGAGAGCTGAAACAACACAGCTGGTTGTACATGAGTACAGACTGGATTGTAGACTGGAAGAACAGGTTGAGGATGGTGCTGCTCACTCAGAACTGTCTGAGGTTCCTCAGAAAGTACAGGCGTTGTTGGGTCCACTCTAGCTTGCCATCGATGATTATGCCAAGGTACTTATAAGTGTGCACAATGCGCACTCCCTCGCCCTTGATGACAAGTGGGTCGATACTATTAGAGTTCCTGCGGAAGTCGATCACCATCTCTTCTGTCTTGGCGACGTTGAGCTCGAGGAAGTATCTGTCACACCAGTCCACCAGCTCGCCGACCGCATCACGATACTGGGTTTCTTCAGAATCCCGCATCAGTCCCGAGAGGGATGTGTCATCCGCAAACGTGATCTGCAGGTTGCAGGTCTCCCTTGTGTGGCAGTCAGCTGTTTAGATGGTGAATAGAACGGGTGAAAGGACACATCCCTGTGGTGCTCCGGTGTTGGTCACCAAGACGTTGGAGATGGCACGACCCACTCTGACCCGCTGAGTCTTGTTGGTCAGGAAGCTGAAGACCCAGGAGATGATAGTGGGGTTGAGAGCAGTTTTCTGATGAGGAGATGAGGCTTTATGGTGTTAAAAGCACTCGAAAAGTCCACAAAGAGGATCCTGGCATGCGTCTTTGGCATGTCAAGGTGCTGGTGTAGATGGTGCAACAGCGTCAGGATGGCATCTTCTGTGTTCCGGCCCCCGCTGTAGGCAAACTGAAGTGGATCTTGATGAGCTTCAGTCTCACTCTTGAGGTGTTGAGGACAATCCTTTCTGCACATTTCATCAGGACCAATGTCAACGCAACAGGTCTGTAGTCGTTGAGGTGGCAGGCAGTTTTCTTCTTGGGCATTGGAAGATCTCCACAGTTGCGGAACATGGCCCTTCTGAAGTGACTGCTGGAACAGCTCCTTCAAGACATAGGCCAAGGAGTCACTGCAGGTCTTCAGGGTCTTGCAGCCAGTGCCATCAGGACCAGGAGCCCTTCTTGAATTCAGCCTTCGAAACAGGTTGCGGACTTCCTCCTCGTGGATGGTGACTGGGGATCCGGACATCTGGTGTACAGCGTCCATAGCCCGCCGCTGCTCATGGCTGAAGTCACGCTGGTCGAACCGTATATAAAACACATTCAGTTCATCAGCCAGCTGCTTTTCATCATCTGCCTGCAGGTCACTTTCTTCGGCTTGTACCCAGTGATGGTTGAGATGTTCTGCCAGTACCGTCTGGGGTTGCCTTGCTGGAAGTTCTCGAGTTTAGATGAGTAATTCTTTTTCTCTGCTTCAATATTCCTATCGATTTTCTTGATATTTGTAGCCAAACGAGGAAAGTTTCAAGATGTCTATTGCCTAAAGATGTTCAGATAGACTCACAGTTCATGTGCAACATGTCATACTTTCACTTGACAACCTAACTGATCCGATTCGTTGAGAACTGATGCGAGCCTCTTAACAGATGATGTTTTCGAAGACGCCATATTTGTTCACTTCATGTTGCGTCGATTTTATGAACACATAGGTCCTTCGATGAATTTTTGTGTGTCACACACACCACAGAATGAAACAAAATCAATTGAAATATTCCATAGAAAGCCTGAACTTTCAGTGAAATAATTTTTTTTTCCTAACTTTGAGTCGGAAAGTTGGCAAAATTCGAAGAATCTATGGGACCCGGCTAAAGTCGCAACTTACAGAGGGTAGCAAGTAAAACCGTTGAAAACCGACTACATTCATTCGCTATCTTGATTCGGAAGGTCTGGTGGAGACGATTAATGCCTGCTCACTGCTGATTTTCCATATATTACTTCGCAGATCGGAATTTCCCCGTGTTCGTTGCTTTCAGCATGCATCTGAAATACGGCAAAAGAGTGCAGTATTTTTCTACATGGTTCTGACAGGCATGTACCTGAAAACATTGAAAATACTACAGTTCCAGGGTGTTTTGTTCAAAGGTACTCACCAACAGCAAAGATAAGACTTCTAAGAAGCGATATTTATTATATAAAAAAAAATCAAAAAAAAATCACGATCATGATGATTTTGATCCTAATGAACACACACACACACACACACACACACACACACACACACACACACACACACACACACACACACACTTTAACATCACTCAGATACACAAACATATACACACAAACGCCCATAAACCGCAAACGTACACGTGGGCACACAGGCACATATACACACTGGCACACACGCGCACATACGCACACGTACATGTGCGAGCATGCACAAAACACAGTAAATGCGCACACATATGTACATGCGCGCGCACACACACGCACGTACTCTCACTTCCTCAACCACTTTCACACATGATCTCCATCCTTGTCAAGACGCTGGAGCCTACTCCAGGCTGATTTTACATCAGCTGATTGTGTGGCACTACACATCATGACTGCAGTTAGTAAACGTTAGTTTGATCTGGATCTAACCCTTACTAAGGTTACTTCGACTTTTTAAAGAAAATTTTTTATTTTAAATATTCAAATCGATGGACGTCAACCCTTATTTATATTCGTATTTTCCAAAATGACATTGCTGGACGTCAGCCCTTACTTTTGTACTTCGGCAGACAGACTCAGCCCATACTTACATTCTTTCTAAATTCGGATCCACGGACGTCAACAACCCATACTTCTGTTCTTATTTTTCCAAATTCAAATCGGCAGACGCCAGCCCTTACATCTTTGTTCTTCGCAAATTCAGATTGGCGGGACGTCAGCCCATTTACTTTCACTTTCAGTCTCTTTTTTTCCCCCCCACCTTCAGATCAGCGGACGCTAATCCTTACTTCTACCCTTCGGAGCCCACGTCCAATCACCTCAAGTCCCACATGCTGACGCAGACTCCCTACGTCTCTGACCTGGAGTACGATTCCTTGTACCTGCGCTCTTTGGCACTGGCAGCAGGCTACCGAGCTCTGTCCAAGGGGCTGGGTGGGGGGGCTGCGGCCGGGGAGGGAGGCAAGCACAGCGACGCCTACAAGTACATGAACATGGACCAGCTGCTGCACGTGGTCAGCAACACTCCGCCCTACGTCATGTACACAGGGAAAAAGTCAGTCCTCTGGTGGAGAGGGTTGGGTGGGGGGTGTGCGCGCGTGTGTATATGTGTGTGGGGGGCGGGGGGGCTATGGGGGTAAGGGGTGTCGGTGGTTAGTCGGGCGTTGGTTCGTGGTGGACGTGGAGAAACACAGAATGATAGACAGATGGACATAAGGTGGTGGTGATGGAGGGGAACAGAGAGACTGTTTGACAGACAGATGGGCACAAGAGATCATGTCCTGCAGGAAAAGGTCAGTCTATTGCAGGGGGCGGGTAGGGGTGTGTGTTGGACTGGCTCATCACACGTGGTTCTGATGCCATGATTGCGTCAGTGACTGTAATTGACTGTTGCATTCTCGTTTAATATTTCAAAACCTACCAGAACCAAAAAATGCGTTACTCGTCGCAAACTAAAATCGATCAACATCAACACTTTTTCTTCTCAAGCTGCTGAACGTCTTTCCAAAATTTCTTCCTGTACCGACGTCTCCACATATTACAACACTGTTCTCTCTCAGCTGCTGGATGAACATGCAACCCCCACTACCCACATGCTGCCTGATAGGCCTTCCGCCCCATGGCACACACAAGATATTCGACTTGCAAAACGCAAACGTAGCCAGTTGGAATGGCGATGGTGATCAACAAAACTGAAATTCCACAATCAGATCTTCCGAAAACAAATAAATAAAGTCAAACATATGATCTCATCAGCGAAGACAAACTTCTTTTCTTCTTAAATTTTCGATGCTACATCCACCAAATCTCTTTATTCTATCATGTCAAATCTTCTTGGTACTGCAAAAAAGACTCCTCTTCCTTCTGACTACACTTTATTTGAACTCCACAATGTCTTCTCCTTTTTCTTTTTCGACGAAGTCCAAAATATTCGTACGAGCTTGGACCAGATGCCTTTACAACCTACCTGCTCATCCTGGTCCTCAATTCAACGGCACTCCTCTCCATTTCTTCAAACCATTGACTGAAACAGAAGTAAATGAAGTCCTGAAAGAAAAGACAATAAAATCCTATGAACTCGATCCTATACCAGCCTCTGTATTTTCCCAGTGTCTCACAGATTCTCCCCACAATCACCAATATTGTCAACTCATCCCTTCTTACTGGAACGTTTCTATCCACTTTCTTCTGAAAAAACCCAACTTTGATGCAAACATTTTGAAAAATTATCGACCAGTTTCTAACCTTCCTTTCCTGTCTAAACTCCTTGAAACATCTGTCCTGAAGCAGCTCAACAACCACCTTTGTTTCAACAATCTCCTTCACCCTTTTCAGTCTGCTGAGCACAGCACCGAAACCACTCTCCTTCACATCCTGAACAATCTAGTCCTAGTGTCCGGCTCAGGAAGAAAATCCCTTCTCACTCTTCTCGACTTGTCAGCCGTCTTTGACACAAATAGACCATTCAATCCTCTTTCCCGTCTTCATTTTATATTTGGCATCAACGGCACTGTTCAAAACTGGTTCAAATCTGATCTCACTGATCGATTCCAGTCTGTCATCGTCGAGAATTTCCAGTCTGAACTAGTTAAAATCAAACACGGAGTCCCACAGGGATCTGTTTTAGGCTAAGTTCTCTTCACATTGTACACTGCTCATCTCGCAGAAATTAACAACCACCACAGTGTTAATCATCATTCCTACGCTGATGACACTCAGCTTCAGAAGAGTGATACCCCTGAAAAAATTGTCCTTGGTCTTGCAAGAAACGGAAGCAATGATCATAGGAACTAAACAAAAACTCTCTCCCATCACAAATGACACAATCAAACTTGGCAGTACATCCATCCCACTTTCCAGCTCAGTCAGGAACGTCGGCGTTGCCCTTTACAACACACCGTCCATGCAAAAATTTAGCAGTCAGACGTGACAATCCTGCTTCTGTCAATTACGATGCATCAGTTCCATTCGGAAATATCTGTCCACCGACGCAATATCTAGACTTGTCGTTTCTCGCATTCTCTCTCGTCTTGACTACTGTAACTCTTGTCTGGTTTGCCTGCTTCATCCAATCAGTCCCTTCAGCGCATACAAAACTCTGCAGCCAACTCGTCCTCAGAAAGGAAAGATCTGAGCACATCACTCCTCTTTTGAAACACCTCCATTGGCTCCCTGTCTCACACCGAATAAAGTACAAGATCAGCACTCTATGTTATAGATGTATTCACAAATCTGCCCCTTCCTATCTCTGCGGCTGCCTTCACCTCTACACTCCATCTCGCACACTACGATCGGCTTCGTATCCACTCTGTTTACGCATACCCAGATTCAAACACTCGACTGTTGGCCGCCGTTCTTTCTCTGTCTCTGGACCTTGCAATTGGAATGAACTTCATCTTTCGCTTCGTCAAGTCTCCACACTCAGCTCTTTCAAGTCTGGCCTTAAAACTCCCCTCTTCCCAAAATAGCCTCCCTTCCCTGCCTTTTCCTTGTATTCAGTTTCTCCAGTTTTAGAGTTATGCATGCGTGTGAATGACTGGTGCGAAAGCGCTTTGATTTGTCTCTGCACAATATTCAGCGCTATATAAATACTATCATTATTATTATTATTGGTGCTTGGGTGGTGGTGGAGAGGGACAGAGCAACTGATAGACAGACAGATGGACACAAGGTGGTGGAGAGGAACAGAAAGACTGACAGACATATGGACACAAGGTGGTGGTGGTGGAGAGGGACAGAGTGACTGATAGACAGACAGATGGACACAAGGTGGTGGAGAGGAACAGATAGACTGATAGACAGACAGATGGACACAAGGTGGTGGTGGAGAAAGACAGAGCGACTGACAGACAGACAGATGGACACAAGGTGGTGGTGGAGAGGGACAGAGAGACTGATAGACAGACAGATGGACACAAGGTGGTGGAGAGGAACAGAGAGAGTGATAGACAGACAGATGGACACAAGGTGGTGGTGTAGAGGAACAGAGAGAGTGATAGACAGACAGATGGACACAAAGTAATGGAGAGGAACAGAGAGACTGACAGACAGACAGATGGGCACAAGGTAGTGGTGGAGAGGGACAGAGAGACTGATAGAGAGACAGATGGACACAAGGTAGTGGAGAGGAACAGAGAGACTGACAGACAGACAGATGGACACAAGGTAGTGGAGAGGAACAGAGAGACTGACAGACAGACAGATGGACACAAGGTAGTTGAGAGGAACAGAGAGACTGACAGACAGACAGATGGACACAAGGTAGTGGAGAGGAACAGAGAGACTGACAGACAGACAGATGGACACAAGGTAGTGGAGAGGAACAGAGAGACTGACAGACAGACAGATGGACACAAAGTAGTGGAGAGGAACAGAGACACTGACAGACAGACAGATGGACACAAGGTAGTGGAGAGGAACAGAGAGACTGACAGACAGACAGATGGACACAAAGTAGTGGAGAGGAACAGAGAGACTGACAGACAGACAGATGGACACAAAGTAGTGGAGAGGAACAGAGAGACTGACAGACAGACAGATGGACACAAAGTAGTGGAGAGGAACAGAGAGACTGACAGACAGACAGATGGACACAAGGTAGTGGAGAGGAACAGAGAGACTGATAGACAGACAGATTGACACAAGGTGGTGGTGGTGGAGAGAAACAGACTGACAGATAGACAGATGGACACAAGGTGGTGGTGGAGAAAGACAGAGCGACTGACAGACAGACAGATGGACACAAGGTGGTGGTGGAGAAAGACAGAGTGACTGACAGACAGACAGATGGACACAAGGTGGTGGTGGAGAGGGACAGAGCGACTGACAGACAGATGGACACAAGGTAGTGGAGAGGAACAGAGAGACTGACAGACAGACAGATGGACACAAGGTAGTGGAGAGGAACAGAGAGACTGACAGACAGACAGATGGACACAAAGTAGTGGAGAGGGACAGAGTGACTGATAGACAGACAGATGGACACAAGGTGGTTGAGAGGAACAGAGAGACTGACAGACAAGACAGATGGACACAAAGTAGTGGTGGAGAGGGACAGAGTGACTGATAGACAGACAGATGGACACAAGGTGGTGGTGGAGAGGGACAGAGCGACTGACAGACAAGACAGATGGACACAAAGTAGTGGAGAGGAACAGAGAGACTGACAGACAGACAGATGGACACAAGGTAGTGGAGAGGAACAGAGAGACTGATAGACAGACAGATTGACACAAGGTAGTGGAGAGGAACAGAGAGACTGACAGACAGACAGATGGACACAAGGTGGTGGAGAGGAACAGAGAGACTGATAGACAGACAGATGGACACAAGGTAGTGGAGAGGAACAGAGAGACTGACAGACAGACAGATGGACACAAGGTAGTGGAGAGGAACAGAGAGACTGATAGACAGATTGACACAAGGTGGTGGTGGTGGAGAGAAACAGACTGACAGATAGACAGATGGACACAAGGTGGTGGTGGAGAGGAACAGAGAGACTGATAGAGAGACAGATGGACACAAGGTGGTGGTGGAGAGGAACAGAGAGACTGATAGACAGACAGATGGACACAACGTGGTGGTGGAGAGGAACAGAGAGACTGATAGAGAGACAGATGGACACAAGGTGGTGGTGGAGAGGGACAGAGCGACTGATAGACAGACAGATGGACACAAGGTGGTGGAGAGGAACAGAGAGACTGACAGACAGACAGATGGACACAAGGTAGTGGAGAGGAACAGAGAGACTGACAGACAGACAGATGGACACAAGGTAGTGGAGAGGAACAGAGAGACTGACAGACAGACAGATGGACACAAGGTAGTGGAGAGGAACAGAGAGACTGACAGACAGACAGATGGACACAAGGTAGTGGAGAGGAACAGAGAGAGTGATAGACAGACAGATGGACACAAGGTAGTGGAGAGGAACAGAGAGACTGACAGACAGACAGATGGACACAAGGTAGTGGAGAGGAACAGAGAGACTGATAGAGAGACAGATTGACACAAGGTGGTGGTGGTGGAGAGAAACAGATAGACAGATGGACACAAGGTGGTGGTGGAGAGGGACAGAGAGACTGATAGAGAGACAGATGGACACAAGGTGGTGGTGGAGAAAGACAGAGCGACTGATAGACACAGATGGACGCAAGGTGGTGGTGGTGGTGGTGGTGGAGAGGAACAGAGAGACTGACAGACAGACAGATGGACACAAGGTGGTGGTGGTGGAGAGGAACAGAAAGACTGATAGACAGACAGATGGACACAAGGTGGTGGTGGTGGTGGACAAGACAAGACAAGACAAGATCTTTATTCTCAAGGGTAATAGATAAGCAAGTATCATGCTTTTTCACATCCAGCCCTCGCCCTAAAGAGAAAATAAAGCTAAAGAAGCGAAAATGATCAAAAAGAGGAAAAATCAGAACACAATCAAAATACATCATTATTTTCCCATTATTCACCATTCCCAGCCATTCCACACAAAGCACAAAAAAAGCAATCCCACCCGCCCTCGAAAAAAAAAGCATGAAACACACACACACACACACACACACACACACACACAGAGAACAAAACAAAAAACAAACAAACAACAAAACACAACTAAAGACCCAACGGAGAAAACAATAGTCCTTCCGTCGCAATCAAACACCATCCCACCAGTTCACACACACACACACACACACACACAGCACTTACTCAAGAGAGATCGAGAGGGAACTCACAAATTGTTGAAAGCAATGTTGGATTTGAGGTGACGTCAAGTTTTATGAAGAGGTACATTTTTAGATTCTGCTTAAAGTTGTGGTTCGTTATATTTAAAAAAAAAATGTGATGGTAAATTAATTCAGTAAATTCCCCCGCTGCATGTGAGACTGGATTTAAAAAGATCAAGATCTGGACGAGGTATATAGAACTTGTGTATACATGTCTTATGTTAGTTACTGAAAAGTTATTTAAAATTGAAGGAGGTGCGTAGCCGCTTACTAATTTGTGCATAAAACAGCCTTATTATATTCTAGTTTTAGCTTCAGTGGGAGGATATCAAGTGACCTATAATCATTGGGAGTTAATGAACGTGACTTTAATAAAACTAATTTCAAAGCACGTTTGTAAAATCTAACAAAAGGTTTGATTGTATTTGCGTTAGCAGAATCCCACAACGTAGAAGCATAATCTATTATTGACTGTATGTGAACATTAAAGACTTGTTTTCGGGCATGTGTATTTAGAAAGTGTTTTATTTTTGATAACTGGAATACTTTTTGAGACAATCTTTTACGCAGGTAAGTAATATGTTCGGACCATGATAAATTATCATCGTGATTTGACTTCTTCAGACTTAACATTGGAAATGGAAATCTTGAACAAATTTGTTGGCATTATCTGGCGTTTCTGTCGAGTTGTTGCAGACATGCATTTAGTTTTTTTAGCACTGAGAGATGTATGGTTATGTTCTGTCCACCTTACTAATCTGTTCACACTGTCTTGTAAGTTGGATGTCAGAACTTTAATTCGTGTATGGTCGGAGTGGATGGAGTTGTCATCGGCAAACAATTCACAATCCGATTTGATGTAAAGAGGTAAATCATTAATGTATAAGGAGAAAAGAAGGGGGCCAAGAATCGATCCTTGTGGTACACCATACCTTATTCCATGAAATGTTGATTTGGAAGACTTAATACAAACCAGTTATTTTCGATCTGATTAGAATGAAGAGATGAATTGTAAAATATTTTTAGGTAAGCCATAACAAGCAAGTTTCTTAAGGAGAAGAGAGTGATTTCTTACGTCAAATGCTTTAGCAAAATCAACTAAGGCAACACCTGTAAATTTACTATCATTTATATTTAAGAGCCATTTATCTATCATTTGTGTCAGAGCAGTATGACAAGAATGTTTTTCCTAAAACCTGACTGTATTGGTTGAATCAATTGATATTTAAGTGACACAGTATATGTTTTTGGATATGCTTTTCAGGTGGTTTTGAAAGAACCGATAATATAGATATAGGCCTGTAGTTAGAAGGATCAGAAGGATCACCTGATTTGAAGAGTGGAAAAACTTTAGCTTGTTTGAAACATACAGGAAAATAGTTTTAATCAATGCAGAGATTATAAATGTACGTAAGAAACTGTTATTGTTGGTAACAATAATAATAATAATGGATACTTACTTATAAATATTACTAAAGGTTCTTATCCAGAAATCTAAAGTTTTTCAGGATCGGTGTATTGATAGACATGAGAAAGTGGAGAGGAAAGTAAATCATGCACACACACACACACACACACACACACACACACACACACACACAAAATCTGTGTTAGAATTGATGAAACATCTATATTCAGTGGTTTTGTTATTTGCTTTTGGAATTTTAATACCTTTTCTTTTCCAAGTGATGCAAACGGGTGAGTGATCGCTACATCCAGTGACTGGAGAACATATTTCTACAATATTCTGTTTACATGAAACATAAATGTGATCAATGAGGGTACTGGAACTAGGGGTTACTCGTGTTGCTTTATCGATGATAATAATTTCTTTATCTTAGAGCGTGGCAGCATCCATCATTGAAATAAAATCATCAAACCAATTAAATCTTTCAGTCGTGTTTCTGTAAATAAATCCAATAAGTAGCGGACTTACATGTTTTATTTTAATTTCTAACCATATAGATTCAATGTTGAACCGATCTAAACTGATTTTTCGCTTTGATGTGATTGCTCGACTGTAATACACTAACAGACCTGTTTCCTTTCAAAATTTTGGATCAAGGCGGAGTATCTTATAACCTGGGATAGTTACATGAGAGTCACATATGCGCTCAGATAAACGTGATTCTGAGAAACAAAACAAATGAAAAGGATTTCCGGAATTTTCTAATATTAATGATATATCATTCAATTTATTTAATGCGTGATTGATATTCAAATAATCTATGTGCAGTCCTTCTTTAGAAGGCCAAGTACAGAGTGTATGCATATTCATAAGTGGTGATGCAAACAAAACTAAACACTCCAGGTTCCGGCTTCAGATAAAAAATTAAAAAAAAGGTAGAGGTTGTTTGACGAAAATCACAAGGTGTTTTAACAGTTGCATACAATTAAGCAATTACACACACATTCAAATACACGCGTGCACAATATTAAGATTAAATTAGTATTATAGGTTACAAATGAAGTGATGTGGGCACTTAAAAGGACAGAGTCCAATTCAGAAAAAAAAAACACCCAAAAATTAAAACACTGTAATATATACCAAAAATAAAATACCAGTTTTCAAAGTTATATTTAGAAACTACCAAATTATATCATTAGTAATACAAAATATTACCAGAGTGCGCATTGAATTCAACCGAGGCTCAAGTGCATTGAGAACAGAAGAGCGGTTCATCAATCCGTAAGAACAAGGAATTGCAGCAACACCGCTGATGGAATAGGAGAGGATGAGGAGAAAAAGAAGATGATGATAAAAAGGCTGAAAAGAAGAAGACAACAATACAATATTATGTTCAGCGCAAAATGATTGGGGAATAAAGAAAGAACACCACAAGTGAAAATAGTATCAAATAACGGTAGAAAATTTTCAAAGGGAAAATTTAAGGGGAAAAAAGGAAAAGATGTTCGTACAAGCGGAAGAAAAAAAAAAGTCTTATTAATCAAACAACTATGGAGGTACAACAACAATAACATCAGTAACCCCGGTTAGCAATGGACCAGTGAAGTGATGTCAGCGAAAAAAAACCCACTTCAGTAAGTAATAGAACACTTTTATTGTGCTGGACCAGCACACATGACACAAGCCAACGTTGTCTCACATTCATGAAAATAACAACAACAACAACAACAAAAACCCCAAACCAGCAGGCATGCACGCAGTCATACAGTTGGTTACATGCCAGTTTTAATTATCAAACAGAGGTTGCTATCATAAAGAATATCACTCAACATTCAAGAGTGCGCCTACACATGTACGCCATGAACACACATACTTTCACACACACACGCGCGCGCGCGCGCAGACACGCATACACATACATTCACGGCGCTCAGGTGTACCTGGAAGCAAATCGATATACATATACGTACATCTTGTTCAAAACATTGTAGTGTTTAGTACGTTTAAATATCAAATATGATGCCCCATTGTTTTACTGAGGTATCTGTGACACAGGAGGGAGATTTGCTCTGAGCTTGTTTCCATTAAAATGATACATGTTCTGTTGAGGGGGGTGGTCGTTTTGGAATTAATGGGGATAGCTAGGTGGAGCAAGGAACGGGACCTCTCTAGGACGTGTACTGAGGTTATTAGTCAGTGGGGGAAACTGATCTGATGATGTGAAAGAAGGGGGAATCTGCTGGTCATACACGTGCCCTTTGTGGCGGGCCTGACTGGGTGCAGCAGATGCGGGGGGAAGACGGGAGAGACCAGAATGGAACTAAATGCCACTCTTGCATGAGGGAAAGTTTTAAGGCAGAGGGTTATGAGTTCATTCCAAGAATTATAGGATACTAGGCCAGACGGACTGGAGTTAATGCCTACGTGGATTATGACATCTTTTAAGGTAGATGAGACTGGCACCGAGAGGAGCCAGTTTTGTAGGTCTTCTACGGTCATCCCTGGCACACAGTTTGAACATGACTTCTCCAAACGGAGCATGTCTTTTAGATTCACAAAACGTACAACAGAGTCTCCGATGAGCAACATTGTTGCTCTTTCAGGAATAACACTTGGTTTAAAGTTTCTTGTGGGGTTGGTTTGAAGACGGAACTGAAAGATTTCTTTTGATTGTCATGATTCAGATTTATTCTCTGACAAGCGTTCTACTTTGGGAATTTGAGTGTTACATGTCCCTGGCAAAATAGCAAAACCATTTGAAGTTGAAACAGAATAAAGTGTCATGTCACTGTCTTGGATTTTGCCTGACTCTGGTGAGTTAATGGAAACTGGATTCAAATTTGCAGCTGTATCTTCCTTGTTAGATTATCAGTGGGTGACAGTAGTTTATTTCTGTCGAGCTGGGTACGATCTTCAGAAGTACTGGAGTCCAATTTATTTTACAAATCAAATCATCAGCTGTTTGTGCGCTGCTATCAACATTTTGGGACACGGTTGCCTTGTTGTCATGGCAAGGCTGTTGAAATGTTTGCATGTCGACTGATATTTTTTCTGAAGGGTATTTTGTTTTTTGTAATTTCGAATTGGAGGGACCCTAACTGAGACTTAAGTGATTGGTTTTCTTTTAAAAGTTATTTGTTTTTTGCTTCAATTGTTTCTACAGCAGCTTGTAAGCTTTCTATTTTAATGCTAAGAATACTAAACTTGTCAGCAATATGCGTGCGAAGTACATTTTTTGCAGCCGTTTTTACATCATCCACCATGGAAGTAATGGTGGCTTGGATTGTCTCCTCCACGTGGCACCAAGAGTTCACTGTCTGTTCCAGGTGAAGAACTCTTCTGTTGAGTTCAGGCAGCGGGCTGGAGGCTGACCGGGCTTTCTGTCCATGATACAGAGATTGTCGACACTGATTTCTGGTCCTCTTGCTGATGGGGGTGGTCTTCTTGTTGGTGGGTGGTGTGTTGCTATCACCACAACTGTGGGGGATAACCACATTGTCCGGTGCCTGTTCCGTAGATGAAGAACCAGAATCCGTCCCAACAGTCAGCATTCCAGTCTGTTTCTGGGGGGTACTAGCATTGGTGACGTTGAGAGAGAGGTGATAAAAGTTATTGGAATGTTTATGTGATTTAGTCATTTTTTCAACATCGTTTCCATACATAAAATTGTAAATAATTCTTTTTAGCACCTCACATTCTTCAGTGTCCAGGTCTGGACAATTGACTCCTTGACACAGCAAGGTTCTTCCAGATTGTTGCGTGAAATACAGAATTATAGTAACACATTTTGTGTCTTTGTAACAGATGCGGAGAACAGATTTGGCGACTCTTGATGAATGTGAACATTTTCTATGAATAGATGGAGACAAAATAAAACCAAACCAGCCGCCGTGGCGAAGTGGTTAGCGTCGAGGGCTAACGGCTGGGAGGACGCGGGTTAGAATCCCAGCGGAGGAGGGTTTTTCGGCTCCTACCCAGAGTTGAGTGTGCTGTGGGCTTAAATGGGGAGACTGGGGCCACAAAATCGAGTATAATCCACTTCACGGATGCGTCTTTGGGTGTGTTGCTCAAATTACCTGACCAACACTGCTAGTGTCTGTATCTATCGGGCCTGGTTGACGCCGGGATACAATTATGACAGGAAGTGTAAAGTACGAGGAGGGACGTGGTGGCGGTCTCCACTCTGGTAGGGACACTCACTCACTCTGGCTCCGCGACTAAGCCATTATTGTCGTTAGTAGGGGGCTTAGTAGGTGGTGTCCTCAGTACGTTAAATCAAAACAGGCACCACTGAACACCACCGAAGTGACTCAGCAACAGTGCAGGGTCTCCTCTGGTGTGTGGCCTCCTGGCGAGCAAACATCGAAACAAACAGCGAGAAAACAACAAAAAACAACATCATGATCATAGTCTTCAAACTGGAAAGATATTTCTTAAGACAGTTACGCCACAATGTCAGTTCTTCGTTATCACAAACAAAACGTTTTTGAATATTATCAAGAGTTGTCTAAAGTTTTTTTTTACCTGTAGTTTTCTCATCATCAGACATGTCTTCAGCCATAACCGAATAGTTGAAACAGAATTACACAACACACACTACTCACATGGCAGTTTGTCACAGTGCCGGTCCTTGTTTATCCATTACAGCATTGCAAAGCACATTTCAAGTGGCGATGTCATTTTACACATAACGACACGTACGTTCCTTCACGATCAGCTTATTTCCGTTCAGCACCTCCTGTGGACATTGCACGGACTTTACAACAAATCAACGGCCACCGTCAACTTCGGTACACGTGCACTCTTACGCTGACCAAAAGTCGTCGTCGCCGCCGCCGTGTCCAGAAGCTTTATCACACGTGCTGCTCGCCTCTTTTTACCCCAGTGAATTCAGAACCGTGCTCAATTTTCGGTCCTTCTTAATGATGGAGTAAATGTTTTAGCAGTCAACGCAAGATTAACTTCCGATCGAAGAAAACTAATTACGCCATCGGACTTACTGGTCATTGACACATCTTGCAAATGTTCACAGTCACACAACGTCTGTAAGCACAATGATTCTTCACATTTTAGAAAGCTGAAAGTGCGACCACCTTCTCACAACAACAACCGGAGTGGAACAGAGAAACTGATAGACAGACTGATGGACACAAGATAGTGGTGGTGGAGAGAAACAGAGACTGATAGACAGACAGATGGACACAACAGAGCATGTCCAGCAAGAAAAGTTCAGTCCATTGCAAGGGGTGGGGGCGGGGTAGGGGTGTGTGTTGGTGCTTGAGTGGTGGTGGTTAGATACTGATAAATCGAGAGACTCGGAGAGCATTTACACCAGGAAAAGATCAGTCCACTGCAGGTGGGGGGAGGGTTGGTGCTTTGGTGTGGTGGACAGAAACTGAGAGACAGACAGATGGGACACAGAGAGATTGTACACCAGGAAAAGGTCAGTCCACTGCAGAGTGGGATGGGGTGGGAAGGTTGGTACTTGGATGGTGGTAGAAAGACACCAGGAAAAGGTGAGTCCGCTACTTTTTCTTTTTTTTTTGTAGGGTGGGGGGATGGTGGAGGGGAGGGGCCGGAGAGTGGGGGTGCGTGGACAGAAACTGAGAAACAGACACCAGGAAAAGGTCAGTCCATTGCAGATTGGGATGGGGTGGGAAGGTTGGTACTTCGGTGGTGACAGAAAGACAGACACCATGGTTGGGGGTTGCGGGGGACGGAGAGTGGGTATGTGTTTCGGTGCTTGGTTGGTGGTAGATAGAAGCAGAGGGAAAGACAGACAGACAGACAGCTCTGAAATCTGCCGACGAGAGAGAGAGAGAGAGAGAGAGAGAAGGGGGTGGAGAGAGAGAGAGAGAGAGAGTGCATCAATGATAGGTATCAGATTGACGTATGCGATGTCTGGCACTGTCCACAGAAAGCTAAAGCCCGCGAAGCTGATACACACCTGTGTGTCCCCCAAACCGACCCGCACCTACCCCTTCTCCAGGGATGGGATGCCCCAGGATGGAGTCGGCGGCAGGAAGGGATCCGGGAAACAAAAGAAACTGAAGTGAGGATACATGTTTTTCTCTATCTGTCTGTCTACCCCTGTCTTCCTCTCTCACTCTTTTTGTCTGTCTGTATGTCTGTCTGTCTCTCAATTGTACGCCCCCGCCCCCCTCATCCCCGCCCCCCTACTCCAACTAGAGCTGAAATGCTAATGACATTAAACCTTTCAGTGCTCTCTCTCTCTCTCTCTCTCTCTCTCTCTCTCTGTGCAGATTTATCCCCTCAGCATGTGCTATGCCCAATGTGTAAGCTTGAAATCGAAAATGGAAACCATGTTTTGTTTGACTGTTCAGCTCATGTAGCTTTACGAAACGACTTCTTTCCGTTTGAGTCCGAGACTCATAATTTGCCTGCGCTGATGGGAGCTGATGACGACGAGACTGTGTTAAAGCTTTCTCGCTTTATGTACAGAGTTTTTTTAATTGCGCCCAGAGCGTACACGCTGAAGTTGGCTTTCAATTTGCACCGCAGCATTCCTTTCTGATACTCGTGTTGTAAGTGTGAATTAACCTCTGCCACGCTTCATGACTGTGTCTACTTGAAAATAATTTTCTTTCTTTTTAACCCTGAATGACCTATACTGATAATGACTGGTATGATCATTTCAAAGAGCTAATAGAAAACGATACTTAATAAGAAGAAAATACTGATGGTAATATTGAAGAATCTGTTATTGATTATGAGGATGGTGGTGGTAGTGGTGATGGCGATGATGACGATGACGATGATACCAATATCCAAAGAAGAGATTTTGTTTGCAATACAGAAACTTAGAAACAGATTGAAAGTCTCGTGGACCTGGTGGAATCAAAGAAAATCAATGAAATATGGTGGTGATATTGTAGTTACTTTCGTAGGATCTTTAATGCACTGTTTAGATTTTAGATGGTAGATATTAATGGCCCGGTCAATTACAGTGGAATCTATTTGTGTGATATTAATAGCAAAGTGAACAGTTCACTTATTGGTTGTTCAGCAAAAACAGCATTACTGGTGAACACCAGGCTAGGTTTTGAAAAGGCTATTCTACTATTGACCAAATGTTTACACTTTTAACAATAATTCGAAAACAGTTCTCCTTGAATCATAAACTGTATATAGTACTGTTGATTTCGAAAAGGCTTTCGACTCTGTATCAAGACCTCTGCTTTGGCCAGTGCTTCAAAAGAACGGGATCTGGGGCAAATTATAAGTAGATGTATTAAGTGTATTTGGAGTAATGTTAACGCTAAAGTAAGATGTTATACTAGCTTCATTAATATCATGTGTACAAAAGGTGTTAAACAAGGAGATGCGTGTAGTGCTGTTCTACGGGGTTTTTTTTCATCAATAAACCAGCACTAGAAATAATTGAGAATGGTCTACACGGTGCGACTTAACCTCCTGATTTTAGTGAATTATTTATTTTGTTAATGGCAGATGACATCATTTTGTGGTCTAAGATGCCAGTTGGTCTCCAAACACAGTTAAACAAAATCTACAATGCAGTGGCTAGGCTAAAGCTTAGAGTCAACATGAATAAGGGCAATATTGTTATACTTAGAAGAGGTGGCGATTTTGCAGTTAGAAATATGTGGTTCCTCAGTGGTGAAAAAATTATGATTGTTGTTTGATACGAATTTCTTCCTATATAATTTTCTGCTCGGCTCAGTTTTGCAGTTGCTTGTGAAGACCTTGCAAATTGGGGAAATGCTTTGTTGCACATTATGTGTAAATCAAACATACTTAAAAAAAACCTCAATACAAGTGTTTTAAAAGATATTTCATACACAGATTCAGCCTACTGCTTTGTATGGAGCTGAGTTGTGGGGAATGGATAAAGCAGCAACACATATTGAAAAGGTTCATTTATATGCACAGAAAAAATTCTTAGGGGTCCACATGAATACTCCCAATGATTTAGTTTACGGAGAAACGAAACGTCACCCTATTCATATAAATTCGTCTATACGTTGCACAAGGAATTGGCTAAAAATATCACGTATGGACACAAGTAGATCTCCAGTAAGAGCTTATGAAATGTTGATGTCGCTAGATTTGGTTGGTAGATATGCATGAGTTTCAAGAGTTAGAGAGTTCATGTCCCGAAATGGTTTTGCGTCTTTTAAAAAAGTTCGGAAAGTTCCAGTTATAACAACCGAGCCACCTCTTTCCCACAATATCTGTTTTTATCGAGATGTTTTACAGTGAATTTGAATTTGTTCTTTTCAAAGTTGATGAACATATATTATGTTTGTGTGTTGTTGGGTTTTTTTTGTTTTTTTGTTTTTTAAAAAAAAAGAGTAAATTCATTATATTTTCTGCATGAAACTACATTGTGAGTGTATGTGAATGCATATATTTGCGTTTATATATGTATGTATATGTTTTATCATGTACGTGTATTGATGTATTGTATATGTATGTGTGCGTGTGTGTATGTGTGTGTGTGTGTGTGTATGCGCGCGCACGCACGCACGTCAATGTGAGTATCTACCTATCTATCTATTTGTGTGTGGGGGTGTTGGTGTGTCTGTGAATGTGAGTCTACGTGTGCGTGTGTTTGTGCGAGCGTGTGTGTGTGTGTGTGTGTGTGTGTGTGTGTGAATGAATGCATTCGTCTGATTGCGTGTGCAGGTGCTTGGTATTATGACCGCGTCGATGATAGATGTTTCAGTCCACTATGTGGCTGAAGCGACTGTGCGTTGTTCGCACGGGACAGCTACTTTGACTGATGTTGAAATTAAGCATGCGTTTCTAAAAGCAGTATGATTTGACTGACTTTGTAAGGTGAATTTATATTGTCTAATGAATTGTGCTTTGGAAAAAGCAAAGAAATTAAAGAAGAAAAAAACTGTATCGGTTTTGTGAGTGTGTGTGTAAGAGAGAGAGAGAGTGAGTGGGTGAGTGTACGCGACATTTTCCTGAGCCATCGCCAGTGGCAGAGTAGATATTAATAATATGGTAAATAATGATGAAAAATCGAGAACATCATCTGATCACATGAGCTCAGATCTTCCATCCAATCGTCTTTAGATTTGGTACAGTGAGCGGTTGTGATATGAAATGGATCTTTTATAGAGGTCAGAAATTAAAAGGCCGGGGTCTTTGTTTTCTATTGGTTACTTTTTTCTTTTCTTTTTTTCTGGATGATGTTTGTCTCCCCCCTCCCCCCCCCCCCCCCCCCCCCCCGGGTTCATGTTTGGATTTACGTCAGTGCCACACGGTTTAGAAACTCAGTGCAGCACTGAAAGGTCACCCCAACCCAGAGTGACAATACCACGGTGTTGCTGTCTGCTTTGTGTTGGAGTTCGACAGTGCACGATCTTCTTTTCATCATCGACATCATTTTCCGTTTAAAGGTTGCCTCTTCATGTCTTCTTCTTTCAGTAGTCAGGTGCACTGCTGGTTCAGAACTGCCTCATCTTAAGTTCCTCTGCTGTTGTCAGACGTCCTGGCTGAAACTTAGTCGTCATTTCTTCGGCTGGATTTTCCTGGAACTGGACATATTCTTTTATATCGCCGCGGGAAAGCATTCGTGTTTGTGATTTTTTGGGGGGCGAGGGAGGGTTGGGGGGGAGTGGCTTGGGGGGTGCGAGGCGGGGTGCGGGTGGTTGAGGGAGGAGGGTATTTCAAACAAACGTCCCTTGATATGAGAACAGTAAAAACGAGAGAACCAGAACGTGTTGATTGTTGTGTACCTCTCCATACATCCTATCTCTGTGTCGGCCGCTGACCCCCTCCTGCCTGCCTTGTTCTTGCAGCCTGAAGCAGATGGTGTACCACACGGATGAGCGAAGCCTGACCTCTCCACTGGGCCGGCTCCAGGAATTCAATCACCCGCTGGGGTCCATCAAAAAGAGTGATCGCAAAGCCCACTCCATGATCCTTCTGTCTCCCCAGCATAAAGTGAGGCTTTGGTGTCATGTACCCCACCATGTCAAACTGATGCATACTGGGACCAATCAATTTGCTCTGCGTTTGCCAGATACCGCTGTTTACTCAGTATCTCAAAAGACACCTCTGCCAAGCCCCTTAGTCTGACACTCGGCCAATCAGCAGCAGCAATTCCGAGCCTTAATCGCTGAATAGCCATTGTTTCGTTCTTTCTAAAGTCGACACTCAGGACAGACCGTATGCTTCTACGTCTTTACTGTGTGCTGTCTGATTCTCAGCTGACAATACGATCAACTGAACTGCAATCGGTTCACATCATGTACACAGTTATCCCGTGCTGCTATCAGCAGTCTGATTACTACTAATACACGTCACATCTCCCTTTCTTTAGGAAAGCAAATAAAAAAAAACTTTCTTTTTTTTAATATTTTAAACTTTCAGTCCTTCAAAATGAATGTCTTTTCCCGACCTGTCTTAAGGTAAATCACTAATCATTCTGTCCTTCCCCCTGACTAATTCTTTAAGTTACATTTATTCTTGATCCTTTTACAGTCCATCTTCATAATCATTTCCATGTGCCATAGTGCTATTTCCGTTTTTATGTTTAGAAAAAAGACAGTGTTCATTTCGATTCATACTTCAGGAAATCTGGCTTCTTGCTTTGTCTGCCAGATCTTGTTCGGTAAGGACTAACTGGTTTGGTGGGTTGTTCTGTCTGAGTCAGTTTTGCGGTTATTTCTGGTGCTGATTGTCTCAGACTGGTTGGTGGCTGTTGGTTGGTCTGAAGCACTGTGCTCGGATAGTTGTGCTGAAGTTCTGACATCTGTCTGTTCTGCCTGTGAACTTTTTCTTTCATCCTTCTTCCTCCTCTTTCCTTGGTTTTCCGGCGTCTTTTGCTGTTGGTTACCGGAAAAGATTTGCTGTTGCTGTTCGGAAATCTGTCTTCCCAATCCTTCGGTGTTGACTGCATGTGGTAGCTCCGTTTCTGGTGTGTCCCGTAGCTGTCGACGGTTCCTTCGGTACTGACGTCCATCCTCTATACGGATATTGTATGACCGGATGTTCACTTGACGGTCTACTTTGGCGCTGATCCACTTTTTAGATCCTGGAGGCTGGAACTTCACTATCTGTCCCGGAATTAGTTCAGTCAGTTCCACTGCGCTTTTGTTGTGACAGTGTGCTTGTTTCAGCTTTCTTTTTTCAAGCTCTTTCTCGGCTGATACAACTGCAGGTTTGAGTAGTTTCTTTGAAATTGGAACCTGAGCTGAGTTCATAGTGTCAGTAGGGATGTTTCGTAACTCCAACAGAGCTAGGAATGGATCTTGATGGTTGTGTTCTGCCTTCTTCATGCACATCTTCGCTGCTTTCACTGCACTCTCTGCTTTCCCGTTGGACTGTGGGTAATGTGGGGAACTTGTGACATGGTCAAATCCGTATGTTTTGCTGAACTTTCCAAACTGGGTGGATGTAAACTGAGTTCCACAGTCTGTTGTCAGTCGTTCTGGGATTCCATGTCTTGCTATGTGTCTCTTCAAGCAGGTGATGACTTCCTTGGATTCTCTTGTTTGCAGGCGATCAAGCTCGAAGAAATCTGAGTAGTGATCCACTGTGACCAGGTACTCGTGGCCATTGTGTTTGAAGACATCACAGGCGATATGCTGCCAGGGCAGGTCAGGGATCTCTGTGCTGATGAGCGGCTCTTTCTGCTGACCACGTTGGAATGTTTTGCAGGTGCTGCATTTCTTGACAAAGTCTTCAATGTCCAAGTTCACCCTGGGCCAGAAGACTACCTCACGTGCTCTTCTTACGCAGCTCTGGATTCCTGAGTGGCTTTCATGGATTTCTCCAGGATGTCGGCTCTTTCTGTTTCTGGAACCACCACTCTGTGGTTTTTGAAGACAAGACCATTCTGGACAGAAAGTTCTTCCCTGAAAGGAAAGTAGTCCTGTAGTTGCTGTGAAAGTTGCCGTTTTTCCTCTGGCCACCCTTGTACGATGACAGCTTTGAGAGTTCTCATGGTTGCGTCTTCTTCGGTTGCTTGCTGCAGACTGGTGAGTCTCTGTTGGCTAATGGCCAGTTCTTGGTATGAATCTGTGTTCTCCAGTTCTGTGTAGAATATTGCTTCTTTGTGGGTGACTTGCTGTTCTGCCTTCCCACTGACTACTGTGCTAATGGTGTAAGCCAGGTACATCTCAGCTCCACGTTGAACTTCTGAGTTCGGAGTAGCATCCTTTGGATCCTCTTTGGTGCTGAGAGTAGGCTTTTCTTGTGAATCGTTTCTAGTGGTTTGTGGTCTGTTTCACCCAGGATGTCTCTTCCATAGACATATCTCTCAAATCTTTCCAGACCGAAGAGCATTGACAACATCTCCTTCTCGATGTGGGCATAGCTCTTCTCTGTCTCGGTCAGTGCTCGTGATGCGTACTGGACAGGTTGACCATCCTGCATGAGACACGCTCCTAGTCCACACTGTGAAGCATCACACTGAAGTGTAGTTGTGCACTTTCCTGAAGAGTCAAAGTAGCGAAGTACAGGCGGCTCAGAAAGAATTTTCTTCACTTTCTTCAGGGATTCTCTGTGGACATCCTTATCCCATCTGAAGTGGACGTCCTTCTTCACCAGTTCTCTGAGTGGTGCTGCTGCTTCAGACAGATTTGGCGCGAATTTCTGAAGGTAACCAACCACGCCAAGTAGTCTTTGTACTGCTGCTTTGTCTTCTGGGACTGGGAGTTGTTGAACTGCATCCAGTTTCTTCAGATCGGTTTTTAAGCCTTCTCTTGAGAAGATATGTCCCAGTTATGAGATTTCTTTTTGCTTCAGTTCGATCTTTTCCATGTTGAGCTTCAGTCCAGTATCTTGGCATCGTTGTAGGAAGAGGTTTAAGTTGACATCATGGTCTTTCCCTCCTGTTTCATCTGTTGCCCCTTTGCCAAAGATGAAAATGTCGTCATGGACCACCACCACGCCTGGCAATCCTGCCAGAGCTGAGTCCATCCTCCTCTGGAATTCTTCTGGGGCAGGTGGAATTCCAAAGGGCATTCTTTTCCATCGGTACTTGCCGAAAGGTGTTTCGAATGTTGTTAGGTAGCTGCTTTGCTCATTCAGTTCAACATGCCAAAACCCGTTTCTGGCATCCAGGTGTGTAAAGTACTTTGCATCTTGGAGCAGTGGCAGTACATCATCAACGGTTGGGATGGGGTACTCGTTTCTCCTCAGGGCCTTGTTCAACGGCTTAGGATCTATGCAGAGTCTGACCTTCCCATTACTTTTCGTTGCCACGACGAGGCTACTGATCCACTCAATAGGGGTGTCTACTTTGGTGACAACGTTCAGTTTCTCCAACCTTTCCAGTTCATTCTTCACTTTATCCTGTACTGCTATTGGCCATTTTCTACAAGGCATCTTCACTGGCGCAATGCTGGGATCACTTTCAAGGTGTAGTTTTCCTACCAGCTTTCCTTCTCCTTTAAAGACGTCTGTGTATGTTTTAATTATGTCCTCTGCACTTGCCTCCTGTGTTTTCTGTACTTTCTGTTCTGCTGCTATTGTTGTGATGTTCTCTTCATTGATCGTCAGCAGCTGCGTGCCCTGTACTGCTTTCAGTCCCAGTACCGGTTTACAGTCTGTTTCTGTGATCACAAAGTTCACCTTGTACTTCTTTCCGTTCTTGGGGTTCTTCACTCGAAGTACTATCTCACCGACAGGCTTCATTTCAGTTCCGTTGAACATCACCAGTTTTTTCTTTGTGTCTTGCAGGTTAGAACATCGTTCATCTCCCGTGACTTCTCTGTACAGGCTCGCAGACATAACGTTTGTTGTTGCTCCTGTGTCAAGAAGAAATCTTATTGGCATTTCATTAATCAGCATTCTTGCCCATATGTTTCTCTCCTTTTTGCTTGTGTTGTCATCAATCTTGAGAATTTCATCCTCACTTTCTGTGTCTGTCTCCTTTTCTTCAAAGTGCCGTATTTGTGTCTTCTTCTGGAAATGTTTTGGCGTTTTGCAGCATGAAGCAAAGTGGTTGTTTGCTCCACAAGCTTTGCATCTCTTCCCAAAAGCTGGACATTTTTGTATTGCTCTTGGGTGCCTTCCACCACAATATCTACAGTTCGTTCCAGTCTCTGGTCTGTTTCCTTTCATGTAAGGCTTTGCTGATTTCTTTTGTCGAAAAGCTTGGACTTCCTGTGCTTCCTGTGTCTTCCACTTCATCTGCATCGTTTGTTGTTGTTTTTTTTTACTTGTTTCGTGTGCTCTGTATATATCAAATGCATCCTGTCAGCGTCAGTTGTCGGACTTCCAGGAGTTTTGATCTCAAAGTCTCATCATGTACACCCAGCACAATATATTTGGTCTCTCAGCAGTCTACCTTCTAGTGGGCTGTAGTTGCAGGTCTTGATCAGTCTTCTCAGGTCTGCCACATATTCTTCAATGGACTCTCCTGCTGCCTGGTGTCGGCAGTTGAACTTGAATGCTTCATAAGTCTCGTTTGTAGAGCCCACACAGTATTCTTCCAATTTCTCGAGAACAATGTCCAAATTATTTCTTTCCGCATCATTTGCGAATGACAAACCTTCGTAAATGTCCAAAGCATCAAGGCCAATACATGACAGAAACACTGCTGTCTTGTACGTTGGATCTTCCTCCGTCTGATTTGTGACATTTTCACAGCTGTCCCAAAGCCTCTTGAATTTTCTCCAGTTGCTCTGCAGGTTTCCCTTCACATCAAGTTTAGGGGGTAGAGGAATGTTCGCACGTCGTCGATTTGCTCCTCTCTGTGTTCATCCTCCATGGCTGAACATCATTTTTCTTCGTTCTGTGTCAAGATTTCTTTTCTGTTCAAAGTTCTACTTTCCACAATTCTGACACCATGTTTCGTTCTTTCTAAAGTCGACACTCAGGACAGACCGTATGCTTCTACGTCTTTACTGTGTGCTCTCTGATTCTCAGCTGACAATATGATCAACTGAACTGCAATCGGTTCACATCATGTACACAAGTTATCCCGTGCTGCTATCAGCAGTCTGATTACTAGTAACACACGTCACAGCCATTGACTGACCAGTGGACGACTGGATGTCTATCAGTTTTCTGCTTTGTATTGCCACAACCTTTCTTTAGCATTTGAAAAGCTATGTTTTGCATACTTGGTTTTATGCAGCTTTCTGTGACGACGAGTGTTTCAGTACTGACGTCTTTTACATTGTTTGATCGTTTGTTTAGGGTTTTTTAATCTCCGAATCTTTACTTTTATTCTTCGTGCTCCTTTCAGCTTACCTCACTGTCCTTTCTCATTTCGGGCTCTAATCGTGGGATCTGACCTGGATTGGTCATTATGCCATGCACTCCACCGTCCGATAGCTGAACTCGGAAACCCAAACCTGGAATCTCTGGGTTCTTGGTTTGACGGCTTGCCCTTTACCTCCCTTTCCGATCCTGTTCAAAGTGGTTCGGAAAGCTAATATGGAATGTCCATTGCTCATTCTGATTGCGCTTTTGTAGTCGGCCCAGCCTTGGTACCCAGACCTACTGGCTCTCACCTATGTGCCTCCTCTGAAACTAAAGGAAAGATTATATCTGCTAAGACCGCCCTTTTCAGGGATCCCGCATTCGAACCCTCAGCTGCTTCACCTGCACACGTGGCTGCTGTGTGGCCTGATTTGCCTCATTCAGATTTGAAGCTTTTTAACAACCTTTTCCGTTGGAGGTACCTCCTCAGATCTTAAGTCTTTAGTTTCTGGTTCCAGGAGGTCGTGGACTAAGTCGTGTGACTTTCCCCAGCGCAAATGGCAGGAGTGGTGTTTGGAACACAAATTAGCTCTTCTAGCATGCACTAACTGTCTTGTTTAATGCGCCGCGGGGCATAATCTCTGTTCTTATGGTTCGAGGGTACATATGGGCTATCTGCACCACGATCAAGCAGCTGGGAGGTCTTCCTTTTCAGAGAACTCTCCATGGAGGCTTGTCCTCTAGATTTCATTTGGGCTCTTTGGATCAATTCCCTTTGGCATGCTCATCCTCAGAACTACTTTTTTTTTTGCTGGCCACTGGCCGTTGTGTGAGTCAGATGCATCATCTGAGTAGATCGTCTTAGGACATGGCCTTGCACAGGGGCGGCTCAAACTCCGTTTTCGTCCGGAATTTCTACCTAATAGACAAGACCCAGAGGTGCCTTCTCTCTCTTTGCTTTTGGGATCAGACCATTGCCTGAGATCGGATCCAAGAAAGATGAAGATCGGCATTTACATCAAGTCAGGTGTCTCAGTTACTATGAGATAGATTTCGCGGCAGACGGTTCTCTCAGAGACACCTTCTAATTTCGATCAATAAGAACTAAAAAGAAGGCAGTAGTGGTGACACCATTTCTCGATGGATTTCTCAGGTCACTCTAAATGCCTGCACTCAGGCCCAGAGAGATATTAGCTGCTTGAATCCCATAGTACATGGGGTGCAGGCCGTTACCACTTCGACGGCTTTTCAGCACTATGTGCCTCTTCATCATGTTATGGAGGCAGCCTTCTGGCATTTATATCATACTCCCAGAGCAAACCGTTAGGCCCAGTTTGCATCAGCTTGACATGGTAAGTGTATTGAACCAAAGAAGGAGTGTAAGTGCAAACTCCTCTTGTCAAGTCTTCACTTCAATCTATGTTGCATGACTGGGTTTCAAAGGATACAGTGCCATTGTATTAATAACGGTAGCAGCAACAGAAATAGCATATCACAAGTAGTTGTAATATGAGTTGAGCCACAGTAGTAGTAACAGCAGCAGCAACAGCACTGGCATCAGTATTTGTATTTTGGAGTTGCTGTAACTGGCTAACACGTGTCTAAACAGTGTCAGTTGATGTAATAACCCTGTCTCGATTGCCCGTGTGTCTTTGTGTGAATTTCGCGCGCGCGCGCGCGTTTGTGTGTGTGTGTTAAACTTAAATGGTTTTATTTTCTCTGGAAATATTTCGTCAGTCGACATCAAGTGTGGTTTAGAAATTGAAAAAAAAGTTCTTTTACAGTGCACTTCCAGGAAGAGCACAAGAAAATGTACAGAAACAGTAAATGTTTCCACAGTCATTTTGCTTTTACACTTCAATTTCGTTTTCAAAAAACCTTAGCACTTGTACCTTCCATGTTGTTACGCTGATGAAAAGCAGTCACAACATCATTTTTAATCAAAACAGTAACTCCTTATCCTTAGTATGGGTGTTGCATTCATGCATAGATCTGTCAGGAGCTTAAAAATTATTCCATGTAATGGGACATCAATATGAATATGTTAAGGGAGAGATTTTGAACCGTATGTTACTCATGAAAATGGGACACGGACCGATTTTCACTGGTTATTTACTCTCGACACGATCGAATGTATTGCTGAGCAAACCATTAATGCGCACGTGTCCTGATTATAGCAAAACCGAACAGCAGTAGAGACATACTCCTCCTGAATACTCCATCGAGTAAAAGGTATGGGTTTATATTGTGCCATGTGCCATTCAAGAAGATTGTCTTGTCACAGACCAGATGGTCAATACCACGACCAGATAGATTACTTCCTAGTCCACGAACGCTTTCGATCAGGAGTAAACACCGCACACACTCACACTTTCTCTGGGACAGGTACTGGAATTGACCATTCTCTGGTGATGATTATGTTCAGAATGTACCTAAAGAATACAAGAAGCCAAAGTTTACAATATTGTGCTTCAATTTGGAAACATTAAAGGATCCTGCAGTAAAAAAAAGAGCTCCAGGCAATGATTGGAGGTAAGTTTGCACCTCTGACAACTCTAAATGAGAACATCATAGACCTGGAGTCTGCAGTCAACTCGTTCAGCAGTTGTTTAGACTTCCAGTGAAAACTTAGGAGAACATCAGCGCCCCAAATAGTCACAGATCATAACAGAGATCATGGAGCTGTGTGATAAGAGACAGAACTGAAGAAAGGGAAAGGTGACCCAGGAGTCCAGGAGAACAGAGTGGCAAACAACACGGTTAGGAAAGGGATGAAGAAGGAAAAGGAAACCTGAATTGAGCACCACAGTACAGAAAGTGAAGAAAGCCTGAACAGAAACAACACAAATCATAAATAAAGCTTACCAAGTGGTTAAAGATCTCACCACAAAGAAACGAGGGAGATCTACAGGTATTCAGAGCAAGTGAGTGAAATTCCTCACTGATGAAAAAGGATGTACTATACAGATGGACAGAATATTGCTCAGAGCTATATTACCACCAGCTCCACAAAGATCCAGCAGTGCTGAATTGTATGCAACCAAGACCAGAAGATGACGCATATATCATCCTACAGTAGGAAATAGAGGCAGCAGTCAGGACGTGGAAACAAGGGTGGTCAACAGGAATCGACAACATACATGCAAAACTGGTCAAGGCAGCAGCAGAGGCATTGATCTCTGCTTTTATTATCACACCACCTGCAATAAGAATAGGATCTGGGGCACTAGAATATGGCCAACTCCCAGGACGCAGTCACTTACCATCACCTTGCCAAAGAAAGGAGATCTTTAGTTCCGCTAGAACTATCGTACCATCAGCTTGATAAGCCATCCAAGGAAATTTATGATGAAAATCCTACTAAAGAGACTGGCACCTCAAGCAGAGATGAACAGGCAGATGTCAGGACAGGACGTAGCACTATTGTTGAGAGCAATCTGCGAAAAGTACCTTCAACAATCAGAACCAAGAAAACATGTACCACCTATTTGTTGACTTAAAGAAGACCTTCAATAGGATGTGGCATGTTGCCTTATGGTCTTCTATGAGGATGTACAACATCAGTGCTAACCTTGTCCGAGTGATCGAGCAAATGCACAAGACCACAAGCACTGCACTCCTGAATGGGAACAAGGGAGTCTGGTTACACACAACGTTAAGAGTGCATCAGGGATGCTTACTGTCACCAGCCCTCTTCAGTGTCTTTCAGGAGAGGATTATGGAATACGCCTTTGAATTTCCAGTGGGAGAAAAACGATCACCAGTCTATGTTTCGCGGATGATATTGATGGACTGGCAGGGAGTGAACATAAATTGACATGTATTGTGGAACATCTGGACAAAGCAGCCTCTGCGTTCGGCATGGAAATCAGCAATGAAAAAAACAAACTCATAACCGACAGCACCCTCAATATCACTTCAGACATCAAAGTCTGCGGAACAAGTTTAGAAACAGTGAAGACATTCAAATGTCTTGGCTTCATCATATCAGATGAAGGTCCAAAACCTGAGATGCCAAGGACTACACAAACAACAACCACAGTAGCATAGATCCAAACCATCTGGAGAGACACGAATATCAGTCTGCGCGCCAAAATGCATACACCGAGCCCCCTTGCCTTATCAGTCTTCCTGATGCCTGCGAAACTGATACACTCAGCGGACATGCCAAAAAAAAAAAAAAAAAAAAAAAAAAGATCCTGGCAACATATATGAGACACTACAGAAATATCTTGGGCTTCCACTGCACAGATCATGTGACAAATGAAGAGGTCCGTAGCAAGATCCAACAAGCAATAGGACCTTATGATGACTTCTTCACAGTCGTCAAGAAATGGAGAATGAATTGGTATGGCCATCCTTCCTGCACAACAGGACTTGCAAAGACCATCTCACAAGGGACGGTCATAGGAAGCCGCAGACGAGGAAAACAGAAGAGAGATGGGGCGATGATATTTAGGAATGGACAGGCATGAACCTGGCGGAACCCAAGAGAGCAGTGGAGGACAGACAGGTGGAGGAGAATGGTGTTGTTGTCTTCACAGGTGCGCCAACAACATTAGAAGACGTCAAGGGATAGGTGAAGGTGAAGAAGATTATGTTAGCTTTAGCATGGACACATGCTGCCAACAGCATCTTGGTGCTGTTGTTCAGCAGTTGAATAGCAAATCTAAAAGACACTGAGCGGTGTCCAATTTTTCCCTTTTAATTTTGTTTCTTTTTTCAGTAATCAGTAGAAACCACACTCGAGCGAGCATGAAGGTTTTACCTTTTTTGTTTGTTTCTAATTCGTTTCTTTACTCTGTGTCCCTCTTCGTATATCATTGTCTCTCAGTCTGTTTGGAAAAGTAAATGAAAAGGGGATGAGCGTATCATAATAAAAGTGTAAAAATGGGGCGAGGGAAAAGGGAATGGCCATATCATTCATTCATATATGGAAGGCGGACAGGACATCTAACACCAGAAAGTCACCAGGAATTTTTCTGTAACTCTAGGAACGGGTTAAGGACAAAAGACGAGCTACCTGGGGTCCCTTGTCCAAGAAAACGGAGTATGAACAGCCCGAGAAGTGAGTCTAACCCACATTCACTTGGTCACTGATATCTTCATTTCAGTACCACCACTAAGCTATCTTTTAAGTTGGGTAATATGATTGGGTGCATTGGAGAAAGACCATCACGAACCTTCACTTCACAGACTACATCGATGGCTTGGCAAGTAGTGAGAATAAGGTTGTTAAAAGACTGGATGAAATATTGAAAAGATACGACATGGAAATAAGTGCCGAAAAGAGCAAACTGACGGCCAGCACCACCATCACTTCTGATATAACTATCCAGCGACAGAAGTTAGGAACTGTTCAACAGTTCACCTACCTGGGATCCATCATCAGCAATGAAGAAATCCTCTCGAGGGTAACATAGACAACATCAGCATTGTCCAGATTGAAACCTATATGGAAGGGCAGCAACATCTCCAAAAAAACACATGACCAGACTCCTGCATGCATTGGTATATTCAGTTTTCCTCTTTGTATGCAGGACATCGGCCCTCACAGCGGATTTTGGAAAGAATTGAAGTCGCGGAAATGACGTGTTGTCGCAACATACTAAACATCAGATACACTGATCACATCACAGTGAACAAAAACGCCAGACCATCGAGCAGCACATCATGAGTTAAGAAAAGAAAGCTAGGTTGGTATGGCGATGTACCAAGATACAATTGCCCTGCTAAAACAACCCTTCAAGGAACTGTTAAGGGTGGGAGACGAAGGAAATGACAGAAGACGATGGTCTTACAATCGTGCAGAATTGACAGGAAAATCATTTGCAGAGACAGGTTTTTATACAAAACCGACAGATCTCGTGAACAGTTCTTCTGTGTGGCGGTCCTGTTAGTTCAGGGATAATAAGAAGAAGAGTGTGGGTGGATGTGATGAATAAGATATTAAGCAGGCCACAAATAGTTTCCTTGCGCTGGTTTCTAACTCAATAAAGCGTTTCCATCCAGAGCAGTGAAAACATTTCAATATATTTTAGTCACAAATTTATATTTTTAATTGCCACAGTGCCACTTATTCCCGGTTATGCGACTTCATAAAATACAAACCACAGCTGATGTACTTGAATCCACATAGACTAAGACAGGGTCACATTGAAATGAGCCCTTCTTTACAAGACGCAGAGACACAGTAAAATGGGTCGTTCTTAACCAGGATGATAGCATATAGTGATACAGTAAAATTTATCCTCCTTAAATAGAATGATTACGACAGAAACGATAATTAATAAAAGAAATCCTTTTTAACTTGATTGATTTCGACAGTAAAGCAAGTGCTTTTTAACTTGAATGATTATGACAAAAAGTAATAATTAAAAACAACAAACGAGTCCTCAGCGGGAATGACCATGACTGAAACACAATGAAATGAATTATTTTCAACTACAATTGTATCGAAATTGCTATGTAATTGGGAAATGATAACGGCTGAAAACAAACCGATTGTACAAATGGTTTGAAAACAACATGTTATGAATTTAAAGTCGTCCATCCGTTTTTCGCTATGATCAGGTCGATCGTTTTGTACAAAAAGTCCCATTCAAGCCAAGGATACAAGTTATTCTGTACAAGTTAATGAATCAGTCTTACATTATCAATGATTCACAAATTGAACACTGTTTTCCAATTAACGGGTCTTTATGTGAATGGTGTCCAACTTTTTCTTCTTTTTTTTTCTTTAAAGATATAATTGATTTACCATTAATCTTCATGGCACACCATTGGCCTATCCTAGAAACCCAGCCATGTAACACGATTGTCTCTCTATCCTCCCTTAATATTGTGAAGAGTCATCTGGGCGCCGCACAGAAGAACTGATCACAAGTTTCTCCGGGGCCGTCATTTGTGTTTCAGAGCCTTGGTCTCTGCGAATGGTTTCCTTCTTCGTTCTGCAATGTGTCGGTCCATCGCGATTACAGTCGTCCGTCTCCCTTTTAGGATGATCGTTTTTGCAAGGCCGTTGGGTCTTGTCACGTGGTCAGCCCAAAACTGATCTCAGCAAATCTTTATAAGGTCCAGTGTGCTGGTTGATGGTTTTGCGCACTTGTTTATTGGTGATATGATCATTGTATCTGATTTCTTGCCTCTTGTGATAACAGCATTCCATGGCTGGGAAACTTCTTTCCAAATCTGAAATGAGTGTGCATGTTTCTCATGCATGCAATGGCAAATACCATTTAATGCAGGAACCTGATCTTGTGTTTCATGGAGATGTCGTTGTCCTTCCACACAGATTTCAGTCTGGACGGTGCTGAAGATTTTTCCTACCCTTTAGAGATTCCTGATTTGGACCCCTCATTGCTTATGATAGATCCTGGGTAAGTGAACTGTTAAACGGTTCTAGTTTCATTCCATGGACAGTTATACCAGCCGTGATGGGTGTGTTGTGGGTGAGCCTTCAGCTTGGTCCTCTCAGTGTCGAGAACATTACTGTGCACCCAACGTAATAAAGATACTTCGGCTGATCTATTTATTTGATAGCAGACGTATGTTTTGGGAGTCTGTTTCCATCGATACAGTGGGGTGTGCTCTATCAGCACATACGGCCAACGAATACAAACCCAACATGCCAAATAGACAGAAAGAGGAAGAAGGGGAAAGGGCATGTGGAAGTAAAGGCGAGGGGGGGCTCAGCTACGTCTCAAACTGCACCCGGTACAGACGTTTTCAGCGACGTGCTTGTCATTCTCATTGATCAGAAAGCACCGTGCCTGCTTCGCCTTTAGCTTGCGAGTTTCAGTTTTAGTTGTGTCAAAGCGTGCCGACTGATCCATATACGCTACACAGCATTCTGCATAAAGAAAAGGAGCATATGCCTTACCTAAGCATGTACGTTACGCGCTGGTCAGACTCAGAGTTACCTTGCAAACTAAACATCACCTGACGTGCTTGCACGGTGTCAGACCTGCTAAAAGGACCGACGTAGAGTTCGTATTGTGCGCGTGCACACACACACACACACACACACACACACACACACACGCACGCACGCACGCACGCACGCACGCACACACACACACACACACACACACACACACTGGCAAATTTGCTTATTCACTTTACCATCATGTAATAAAATCTTGACTTTGACACAACGTACACACGCAGTCATACAAACATATACACACACATACAGACAACGCCCTGTCTCTTTGTCCTCACAGGAAACGTGGCGGCAGAGGGGAGAGTCAGGAGGAGAGCACAAGGGTGGCACCAAAAAAAACACCAGAGGGCAAAGACAGTGATTATGATTTTGAGGTCAGCATTCACAACACGTTCATTCTCATTCAACAATGTTTCCATGTTCTTATTGTGCCAGACCGGGCTTTTTAACATCCCAGGAGTGTGTGTGTGTGTGTGTGTGTGTGTGTGTGTGTGTGTGTGTGTGTTACGGGGTTAGAACTAAGATTGTTTGATTAGAATTTATTTTTCAAATACTCATTTTCTGTGTTGAAATACACAGAATGATACACTGCCAGTTTATTTCTTGTTCAGGACAGACTGAGTTGACTGTTGTTGTGGATAAGAATTTCTTACGTGATTGTTCAGATACCTTTCTTATTAAAGGTAATGACCTACGCATGACTCCTTTCCATGTTAACCGCTCTCTTTGTCCAAGTCTCTAAATGTATAAAGTGCATACTGTGCGTAGGCCTGCTTGTGGCAGATGATATATTTTTTCGTATGTGCGTTCTCGCATGTCAGGGTGGGGATGAGGTGAAGGGGTGTTCAAAATTCAGTTTCATTCTCAAGGATGCATCAGAGCGTGTTGACAGACGCTACACCACATCTGCTGAGAAAAGTGCAGAGGCCTGACTTTCGCATAACCGATTGCGCTGATCAGGCCTTGGGGAAAAAAGTAACAAAAAAGTGGGGGGAGAGGTGATTTATAGACCGTATTTAAATCTTTCTATTTTACAGTCTGAATTGATAGATTCTTTGTGTGACTGAGTCATGCCCTGGGGTATGTGTGTATGTGTGCGCATGTGTGTGTGTGCGGCAAGTGATGGATTGTGTAACAGAGTGATGCTCTCTCTCTCTCTTTCTCTGCCCAAGGTGATTGTGTAACTAATTGATGCTCTCTCTCTCTCTCTCTCTCTCTCTCTCTCTCTCTCTCTCTCTCTCTCTCTGTGTCCCACAGGCGGTGGTGGCGCCCATCGTTGACCAGGCCATGCAGAGCCTGCAACAGGCTACAGGGACGGAGCCCATCAAGGACGACCTTACCTCCTTCAGCCTTCAGGTGAAATTCCGTAGACCCGAAAAACGATGCGAAATTCACATGCACTGAACTAAAAACAACAACAACAATAACAACAACAAAATCGCACCAACCTTTCTGTCAATGCGTAAAAGTATATTGACCCGAAAATCGCACGACTTTCGCTGCGATTTTTCTTTCGCTCGAGGGAGCGAAACTTCTGATTTCGCAGTGCAAAGTTTACCAATCTTTGGGCAGATCCCTTCACGGCTGATGCAGCGTTTGATGAAATTGCCCCCTTCTTCTTGCATGCACATTTCCCATCAATTCTTTGCATGCGATAATCACTGTTATTAATTTTTCGGGCCTGTAAAATGTCACTTTTCAGCATACGCACACAGAATACCAGTACAAGGAAGACGGATCAGCTGTAGTGCAATCTGACATCTACAAGAGGACCTTCAACTGGAGCTCCGATGAAGAAGGGACAATAGAGGGAGAAACAGAGGAGGTGACAGAGATCGTAGCAGACCCGATGAGGTGTGTGTGTGTGTATGTGTTGAGGTGTGTGTGTAAGTGTGTGAGCGCACGAACCTACGTGTGCGTGAGTGTGTGCGTGCAAAAAAGCAGTGGCAAATCCAAAGATTGAATACAAGGATGACGACAGACGGAAGGGTGTTATTCCATATTGGATTTTGTAGACTGAAGACATTGAGAAGGATAAATGTATGCACACAAAAATAATGGCGTTGCACACTGGCGGCAACCATGGTACTCATGAGAGATAACGGTGTTTGAAATTCGTCACAGAAAACTCTGATTGGGGGGATGGGAGGCGGGGTTAGTGGGGGACAAGGTGGTTTAGGGGGAGTTTTTCTGATAGTTTTACCACCCTCTGTCACTTTCAGTGTATATCTCTGTTTGTCTGTCTCTCTGTTTGTCTGTCTGTCTGTCTGTTTGTGTGTGTGTCTGTTTTTTCTAACTCTCTTTCTCTGTGACTGCCTGTCTCTCGTACATGTGTGCTGTGCACTGTGCAGGATAGAGGGGTTGCATTTTCGCCACTGCACTGCTTTACTTGATCATCACAGATTTCATGACTTCACGTCGCATGCAGTTCCATTACACTGCCTTACTTGATCGTCACACGTTTCATGACTTCACGTCGCATGCAGTTCCATTACACTACCTTACTTGATCATCACACGTTTCATGACTTAACGTCGCATGCAGTTCCATTACCTTACTTGATCATCACACGTTTCATGACTTCACGTCGCATGCAGTTCCATTACACTGCCTTACTTGATCATCACACGTTTCATGACTTAACGTCGCATGCAGTTCCATTACCTTACTTGATCATCACACGTTTCATGACTTCATGTCGCATGCAGTTCCATTACACTGCCTTACTTGATCATCACACGTTTCATGACTTCACGTCGCATGCAGTTCCATTACCTTACTTGATCATCACACGTTTCATGACTTCATGTCGCATGCAGTTCCATTACACTGCCTTACTTGATCATCACACGTTTCATGACTTCACGTCGCTTGCAGTTCCATTACACTGCCTTATACACTGCCTTACTTGATCATCGCACGTTTCATGACTTCACGTCGCATGCTGTTCCATTACACTGCCTTACTTAATCATCACACGTTGCATGACTTCACGTCGCATGCAGTTCCATTACACTGCCTTACTTACTCATCACACGTTTCATGACTTCACGTCGCATGCAGTTCCATTACACTGCCTTACTTACTCATCACACGTTTCATGACTTCACGTCGCATGCAGTTCCATTACACTGCCTTACTTGATCATCACACGTTTCATGACTTCACGTCGCATGCTGTTCCATTACACTGCCTTACTTGATCATCACACGTTTCATGACTTCACGTCGCATGCTGTTCCATTACACTGCCTTACTTGATCATCACACGTTTCATGACTTCATGTCATATGCTGTTCCATTACACTGCCTTACTTGATCATTACATGTTTCGTGACTTCATGTCACACGAAGCTGCATTACACTGCATTAATAGATTATCACACGTTTCATTACTTAACATTACATGAAGCTGAATTACACTGCTTTACTAGATTATTAAACGTTTCATGACTTCACTTTACACGAATCTGCATTGCACTGCATTACTAGATCATCACACGTTTCATGACTTCCACTTTACACGAAGCTGCATTACACTGCATTACTAGATGACCACACGTTTCCTGACTTCACGTCACTAAAAGCTGCATTCTATTCCATTACTAGATATCACACGTTTCATGACTTTACACGAAGCTGCATTACACTGCATTACTAGATTACCACACGTTTCATGACTTCACGTCACATGAAGCTGCATTACACTGCATTACCAGATTACCAGACGTTTCACACTTCACGTCACATGAAGCTGCATTCCACTGCATTACTAGATCATCACACTTTTCATGACTTCGTCATATACAGCTGCATTCCATTCCATTACTAGATATTCACAGGTTTCATGACTTCACGTTACACGAAGCTGCATTACATTCCATTACTAGATCATCACACGTTTCATGACTTCACGTTACACGAAGCTGCATTCCGCTCCATTACTAGATCATCACACGTTTCATGACTTTACGTTACACGAAGCTGCATTCCGCTCCATTACTAGATCATCACACGTTTCATGACTTCACGTTACATGAAACTGCATTCCATTCCATTACTAGATATTCACACGTTTCATGACTTCACGTTACACGAAGCTGCATTCCATTCCATTACTAGATCATCACACGTTTCATGACTTTACGTTACATGAAGCTGCATTACATTCCATTACTAGATCATCACACGTTTCATGACTTCACGTTACATGAAGCTGCATTACATTCCATTACTAGATCATCACACGTTTCATGACTTCACGTCACACTCACCTTGTATCACACTGCATTACGGCGGCTGAAGCACTTCGCTATAGAAGTGGCAGAGAACTGCCTTTTTAGTTCATACTGCATAATAATGTCATCGGCGTTTCAGCGAAGCGATACAGGATGGAATCATGGAATTCATCAATAATGTTCAGGAAGTAGCTTCTGAGGACGATGACCCAGCTGGCGTCTTACAAGGTGGGTGTGTGGGTGTGGGATGGGTGGGATTTGTGCGTGTGCGCGCGCGCGCGTGTGTGTATGTATGTATGTGTGTTAGTGTGTGTGTGCGCGCGCGCTTGTATGTGTGTGTGCGTTTGTGTACTTGCATGCATGCGGTTTTCTTTTTTTTTTCTGTGTTTCAACAAAATTAACGGAAAACCAGATATGTCGTTGTATTGGACCCCCTGTTCCGACACACAAAGCGTCATGGCAGAGTCGGTTAGGCATTGGGCGTTCCATCCAGTGATCACCAGTGGTCAGGGTTCGAATACCCAGTTTCGGCATGGTGTTGTGTCTTTAGGAAAGGCACTTCACTCCGATTTCCCTCACTGACTCCATCCAAGTATGAACTAGTTTAACTGACTTCGACTAGTGCTGGTTAAATTAAAAACGGCGTGAAAGGAGAGAATCAGGCTCCTCCGCCTTCCTAGGAATGCCGCAGAAGCCTTTGACACAGTAGATATGAATATGAATGATAGTCGTGTCCGACTATGACCATCAGAGCAGGGGAGGCATTTGCTGTCCCAACTATCAGGGCTAGAATTTGATTATGGTTGGGGGGGGGGGGGGGGGGGGGAGTGTTTCACCTAGGTTACATCCTCACTCTCGGCCAAGAGGTTTTTAAGACAGTCGGTGTTGGGATGGTTCCCAAAGACCAACTAGCCCCTAAGGCTGCAGCACCAAGAGCCAGTGCAATCTTGCCTCCTGGTTTGAGAGTCGTAGTCCTTCACAAAAGACTAAGCTGTAAATGACGAATGGTGGATATGAATTCACTACCCCAATGACCGTGGAATCCTTTTCTTTTTTCTTCTTTTTTTAACTTTCCGGACAGGGACTGGAGAGTCAGCGCCCAGTCCCCCCAGTACAGCAGAGGAGGCAGATAAGCCCGCCCTATGGGATGAGACAAGAGAAGGAGGTATGAGTAGGGGAACACAAAAGGGATGCTATGCAATACACGCGGTGCGATACAATACAGTACAGTCTAATGTCAAGCAATACAATGTAGTATGCAAGGCAGTGCACGGTGTGATGCAATATAGCGCAGTCTAATGTCAAGCAATACAATGCAGTATGCAAGGCAGTGCACGGTGTGATGCAATATAGCGCAGTCTAATGTCAAGCAATACAATGCAGTATGCAAGGCAGTGCACGGTGTGATGCAATATAGCGCAGTCTAGTGTCATATAATACACAAAGCAATACATTTGCAATTCTATACGGTACTCTCCAATGTCATATAATACAATGCAGTCCAAGGCAATAAGGTTACATCGCAATACGGTGCAGTATATTGTCATATAATAGCATGCGACATGAGGCAATACAGTGCAACACAATATGGTGCAGTCCAATGTTGTGCAATGCAGTGCATTTCGATACAAAACAGTACAATACAATAAAAAGCAATACAATGCAATATAACGCAACACACTGTATTAGCAAACACAATGTGACAATGTAGTACAAAGTAGTACAAAGGACTGCAACACACACCAGATTACAGTGTGATAACAACAACGATGATGATAATAATGATAATGTGGAGTGATGGCCTAGAGGTAACGCGTCCGCCTAGGAAGCGAGAGAATCTGAGCGCGCTGGTTCGAATGACGGTTCAGCCGCCGATATTTTCTCCCCCTCCACTGGACCTTGAGTGGTGGTCTGGACGCTAGTCATTCGGATGAGACGATAAACCGAGGTCCCGTGTGCAGCATGCACTTAGCGCACGTAAAAGAACCCACGGCAACAAAAGGGTTGTTCCTGGCAAAATTCTGTAGAAAAATCCACATCGATAGGAAAAACAAATAAAACTGCATGCAGGAAAAAAAAAAGAAAAGAAAAAAAGGGTGGCGCTGTAGTGTAGCGACGCGCTCTCCCTGGGGAGAGCAGCCGAATTTCACACAGGGAAATCTGTTGTGATAAAAAGAAATACAAATACAAATACAAATGTTGATAATAACAAAAATGATAGTGTTGATGATGATTACAAAACGAAAATTGCTAACAATAAAACGATCACGTTCAGTGAGAACAATGTCGGCGATCTGCACCTGTAAATGCGGTTCGACAGTAATTCACGCACACGCACATGCTCACACACGAACTATCTTCCATTCTCTCTCTCCCTCTCTCTCTTTGTATCCCCCTTCGGGAGGGGCCTTGGCCCTAACTGAATAAAAATTCGTTTCGTTTCGTTTCTCTCTCTCACCAGTCTCTGTATGCATGTGTCCCATATATCTCTATCTATCTAGCCATCTGTCCATCTCTCTCTCTCTCTCTCTCTCTCTCTCTCTCTATATATATATATATATATATATGGTGTGTGTGTGTGTGTGAACATATTTTCTTTCCTATTTAAGTTTATTTTTTGCAAACCACCACCAGTCTGAATACTGACATTGTCTTTCCCCCCCTTCCCCCCCCCCTCCCTTACAGGAGTGTCCCCGGAGTCTGCAGAGAGTCCAGAGGTCAGTGCCAGCGGTCACGTGCGTTGAGACCGTTAAACACGCTTCAAAATCAACAGCAGTCAGCATCTGGTCAGCTAGAGTGCAATAAGAAAACAACCCCACTCAAGTATCGATGATACAACATGGCTTGTGGTAGTCACGTATACACCAAGGCTCCAGTAAGAGAGGCTACTAAGCGCCAGTTTGACTGACAAGCTGTGGTCAAATAAACTAAGCAGCAATACGATAAACTAGTTGCCAGGACAGGACAGCCTTCTGTGGTTAGATATAAATTATAATTAAAAAGCCAAGACAACATGCAAGTCAGGTATTGGTAAGTACCAGTAACAACATGCAGTGGTGAGTCAGATACGAACCAAGACTCGACTGACTGGGAGTTTCAGTTTTCAGTTTCAGTTACTCAAGGAGGCGTCACTGCGTTCAGATAAATCCATATACACTTCGCCACATATGCTTGGCGAATGCCTGACCAGCACCTTAACCCAACGCGCTCAGTCAGGCCTTGAGTGCAGACATGTATGTTTGTGTGCATATCAGAGTGGATTACTTCTACAGAATTTTGCCAGAGGACAACACTTTTGTTGAAATGGGTTCTTTAATCAGTGCGCCAAGTGCGTGCTGCACACGGAAACTCAGTTTATCGTCTCAGCCAAATGACTAGACACTCACTTTGATTTTGCAGTCAAACTTGGGAGAAAGGGCGAGAGCGGGATTTGGACTCAGCCACTCACAGACTCAGTAGTGGCAGATGAGCGTCTTATCCATTCTGCCACCTACCTCCTTGACAGGGAATACGTATCGACAGACCATGCTGTAGTCACATACACAGCAAGGCTTTATAGAAATAGAACACAAACATCGATACAACATGCTCTTGTCACATTAACACCAAGGCTCTACTGAGAGAAAACACTCAAGAATCGACAAAACATGCAGATGACGGGAATACACCAAGGCTCCAGTGAGAGAATACTATGTACCAATACAGTGTTAGTTTCAAGGTGTCAAAGCGTGCGAACTGAACCATAATATACTATACACCACATCCTCTTGAACTGAAGGCAGATGCCTGCCTTTCGCATGATACCAACACGCTGGTCAGGGCATGAGAGAAGCAATGCAACATTTTCTAGTCACATATAGAGCACAGCTCTGGTGAGAGAGAATGCTAAGTACCAATAGAAAATGCTGTTTTCAAATAAAAATCAAGGCACCAGTAAGAGAGAACACAAGGCACCAAAACAGCATGTTTCTGTCACATATGGACCAAAGGTCCAGTAAGAGAATACTAAGAACTAATACAACATGCAGTAGTTAGATATAGATCAAGCTCTGGCGAGGAAGAATACTGAATACGAACAACATGCTGTTGTAACACATAGACCATAACTATAGTGAGATAGAATATTACGTCACCAGTAAAACGTGCTTTAGTCGGATATAGCAAGTGCCAATAGAATAGGTTTTGAAGTTACATGCAGTACCATGTCAAACTGGCACAAAATAAATCTTTCATTCCATGCTGCCCCATGATCTCATAGCCCTTGTTGTCACTGCCGATTTTGGCGTTCAAGTCACCCATGACCATGATGATGTTGCGCCCTGGTTGGTCCTGCATGAGAGTCAGCAGTCTGCTGTAAAGTCATCCTTGGCCTCATCACTGTCATTCGTCGTTGCGTATGACTGGATGACCTCAGTGTGGATCCTCCTCTTCTTGGTACGGAAGGTCGTGTGCGGCGGTAATGCCAACTTTTACGATTTCGCCGTATTTTGTTACGCTCGATCGCAGTTTGTTCCGACGCTACGCCAACGTCAAAATTGTTCCGTCGAGTTCATTTTCGAGTACATAGCATGGTCACATGCTTCCCTGTCGTAATGTTACCCTGACGCTCTAGACTTTTCGATCACGAGATCAGCGCAGTCACTACTAACCTTGGTCTCACGTAATGATGCTCAGCTAATCACGTGCATGTTTACATTGAAACAGCGCTGAGTGGACCAATCAGCCTAATCGTTTGTCCGAACATGGAGGAACGTAGCTAAATCAAGTTGCGTCTCGGTCAAACAGCGTTTGTGCCCGTTTGCTGATGTGGCTCGGAGTCTGAGTGTTCCTACCAAATTTCCTGGTTGATCCTACAAACACATGACAGGGTTGGCATCTCTGCACTGTGCCTCCCACCCAATGAGGTCTCCCTGGACTGCCTTTTATAACACCAAGGCGACTCCCTTAGTATGTGGTGCATCTTCTTCTTCGTGCCCTGTGCATAGCAACATCTCTTGACTCACTGATTCCGAAGATGGTGAGGTTATAGTTCCTCAATTTGGCAGCCACTAGTGCAGGTTATCCAGTTTCCAATATGGTAAGCACTTTCAATGCTCCAATGGTGATGGAGGTCCTGGTCATCAGCCTGGCAAGGTGCCAGAGTCTGACTTTCACCACCCGGTGTTATACAACATCCAGCTGGAGATACATCCTTCCCCAGTCCCAAACTATTTGTTGACGGTCTTGGCGTTTCTTGTAGCAGTGATTGATTTAAAAAAAAAAATTTTTTATTTATTTATTTATTTATTTTTTTTTTTGAGAAGGAGAGGTCGTAGCCTATTGTTGAGCCTTCCTCCTTTTTTGCATCCAGGCTTTGTACTGGCATCGTCGTAGTAAGATGGAAAAGAAAAACATGTATAAAGGAAAGGTGGCACATATCTTACTTAAGCACAAAGATGCACTTCATGCTTGAAGGAAGAGAAAGCAATGATTTGATATCCATTGACCATCAACGTTTTTGAAACACAGAACATTATCAACACACAGACAAACGCGCGCGCACACACACACACGCACACACACACACACACCAGCCCCATTACCCAAACACATACACTTCCTTCCTTCCTACCGTCCTTCCTTTCTTACTTCCTTTCCATCCTTTCTCCCTTCCTTTCGTTCATTCCATTCTTCCTTCATTCCTTCCCTTATTTATTCCTTCCTTTCTTCCTTCATTCTTTTCTTCATTCCTTCTTTTAATTCCTGCCTATTCCTTTCTTTCTTCCTTCCTTTCTTCGTTCCTTCCTTTTCTTTAATTCCTGCCTTCTTTCCTTTCTGTCTTCCTTTCTTCATTCCTTTCTGCTTTCCTCCCTTTCTTCTTTCCTTCCTTTCCTCATTCCTTTATTAATTCCTTCCTTTCTTCCTCCCTTTTCTTCCTTCTGTCCTTTCTTTTGGTTTGTTTTCCTTCCGTTGCATGACATACTCACGTTCCCGTGGTCAGATCAAAGAACCTGAACCCAAAAAGCTGTCACATCAAGACACGCAGGAAGGGAAGGAGGAGGACGGTGCAGAGGCTCCGGAGCCTGCACAGGAGCCACCACAGGAGGGAGGGGAGGCAGTGGCAGAGACAGCGGAGCAGCCAGAGGGAGGGGAGGGGGAGGCAGTGGCAGAGACAGCGGAGCAACCAGAGGGAGGGGAGGCGGTGGCAGAGACAGCGGAGCAGCCGAAGGAAGGGGAGGGGGAGGCGGTGGCAGAGACAGCGGAGCAGCCGAAGGAAGGGGAGGGGGAGGCAGTTGCGGAGCAGCAGGAGCAGCCAGAGGGAGGGGAGGGGCAGGAGGGTGCGGAGCCGGAGCCCGTGGCAGATGCTTCCAACAACATGACCAACAACTACCTCTCTGTGTATGTGTGTTTGAGTATGAGTATGTGTGTGTGTGTGTGTGTGTGAAAATTTTCAATGTGAACTATTTTCATTGTGGGAGTCCCATTCACAATGGACGTTTTGGGACAAAGGGTGGCAGTCAAAGTTTACCACTTGCAAAAATGTTATTTTTTCTTCTTTTGGCTCACGTGCATGTTGATACACATTGTGAGTCTGTGCAAAAACACTGGGTTCGGAGTCATTCACTGTACCATGTCAAACTGATGCAAACTAGGCCTATTTGTGCTCTGTTCGGCCAAAATTCGCGGCTAACTCAGTAATAAGACATCCCGGTGTTAGTTTGCCGTCTGCTAGCCAATGAAATGCCATTTCCGGCCGTAGCTGATTACTCATTCACAATGACCACCATTTCCTGAGAAAGTCAGTATATTGTTCCTCTGTCTATGCCAACCTTTTAAGCACTTGAAAAGCTATTTTCCTGCATGCTTGTTTTGTGCAGCTTTTTGGGACGTTTTTGTCTCAGATTTCATCGCTACAACGTTTGCATCAGTTCTTGACGTTTGATTCGATGCATCATTTCCAACTAAATCTTGCTTTCCTTTCTCTGTGGTGCTTGCAGTTCTTGGGAATGACTTGTTCCAATTGCTGTGCCTCGCACGCCACCATGTGATGGCCAGACCCGTGAGTCTGGGATAGTGCTCTCTCAGGAGACAATCTCGGGTCCCATAGTCCACAGGTTCTCCCGTTTGCGATCAAGCCATTTAGTCTTTACAGAGAGATCATGGCGGGATAGCTTGACTAGCTAACACAGTCTGGAAGAGGACTGGGAGGAAGTGTGGTCGGACCTCACCCAGGTTAACCCAGTTGGAGGGTGGTTTTGTTAAGGCTGGTTCTCCTCCATTGGTGCCACGACAAGGTCAATGCGCTCTCAGCGAGTCACATTGCAGGCAAAGCCAACATTTTGGCAGTTGCTCTCAGCAGCTCCAAGAGTGTCCTGTACTCGAAGTGGACCCTACACATGGACACCCCCCAAGAAGTTTGTGATTGGTGGTTTCAACAAGTGGTTGAACAAAAGGTTCAACAACAGACTCGGACTCCCAGTTTCTGTCTCACAGGTCTCAGAGCCAGACGCTTTGTCTCTGGACTGGGACAACCTGATTGTTTAGGTTTTCCCTCCTTTTCCGATCCTGTCCAAGGTACTTTGGAAAACCTATTTTAAACACACACAGACCAGAACCTAAGGCGCTTTTAGGTCCATGGCTGCTTGATTCCGAGAGCACATCTGGTGTGGGCTATTACCACTTCGGCCGCCTTTCAGCACTCTGTGCCTGTTTTACAAGTTTTGGAGGCAGCTTTCTGCCTTTCGGAGATTTCCCTTCATCAATGTTCTACCTCAGGGAATTCCGTATAATCAGGGTGGATGGTTCCTAGGGGCTTCCTTTGTCACGGTTAACACAGCTGTTACTGTTACAAGGGCTGCCCATGCGAACCAATAGTCACTGCCCTCCTCCTTTTGCTTTGATTTCTGCATCAGTTTGACATGGTACAGTAAATTACACCAAAATGAGGAGTTGGTTTTATACACCCAGTTTGGTTTAACGTGCTTGTCATGTCAGTGTCTGCCCGTCTGTCCCAGCAGTTCTTGCTTTGGTTCACACGGGGCGTTCTTTGCTGGCCATTGGACTGGTAATCAACTCCGGCCGAAAATGGCGTTTGATTGACAAGCAGACGGCAGACCAACAGTGGGACGTCTTATCGTTATTGAGTTAGCTACGAACTTTGGCCAAACAGAGCAAACCAGTAGGCCTAGTTTGACACGGTAGGTAATCATAACCAAACTAGGAGAATAATACAAACTCCCTATTTTCGGTCGTCTGACTATCTGTTTGTCTGTATGCATGTATATATGTACACATGCATGCCTGTACAGGTATGTATGTATGTATCTAGGTATGTATGCATATGTCCATGGTAATCTTTTGTAACTTCATTCGTGTTGCAAACTTTGTACATGATGCATGACTGAAATGATCAAATTCATATCCACTCTTTTTCTGCTTTCCCAGATTCAAGCAGAATCATCCCCACTCTTTCTCTGTCTGAGGACCTTACTCTTGAAACCATACCCATTTCTCACTAAGCCATTTTGCCCGCCTACCCTCCTCGTCTCCCCCTCCACAACAAAAATCTGGAGTGGAGCCCCAAAGGCGGCATGGTGATGAACCTCATCACCATTCCAGGGAAGCTCCTGCAATGCAGTCATGGTCAGGACATATCGCCCTGCGTTCCCCCTGGCTATAGCGGAAGGGCCGAGAAGGGGGGGGGGGGGGGAAGGGTCATGGTACTCGGGCAACCTATGGCTTCCATTCTCCCCCTTTTTTTTTTTTTTTTTTTTTTTCGCTCATGATTCTGTGACTCCCTTCTCCAGAGCCACAGATGTCGTCATCGTTCGCGATGGACTTCTATAATTATGAGGTGCGAGGACAGTTTCAGTTTCTCAAGGAGGCATCACTGTGTGCGGACGATCCATATACACTACAACACATCTGCTAGGCAGATGCCTGATCAGCAGCATAATCCAACGCGCTATTCAGGCGTTAAGTGCATGGAATAACTTTTTTTCAGATTTTTTTTTTTATTCAGTGTGCCATGTGCATGCTGCATTGCACACAGGACCTCGGTTTTATCATCTCATCCAGATGACTAGACGCTCACTTTGATTTTCTAGTCAAACGTGGTCTCGAGAAAAGTACGAGACCGGGATTCGAGCCCAGACCATCATGGACACTGTATTATACGCAGATAAGCTTCTTGATAAGAAAAACAAAAAACATTCTACCTACAACCACCTTCCTCTCAGGGACAAACACCGAGCCACTTATCAGTGGGTGGAGGAGAGCTACGGGGCAGTCCACCACAGCGACCAGGACTGGCTGTACGACGAGATGGACTGGGCCAACCACTGCAGCCGCACCAGCCCCTTCCGTGTGGTCACTCCCCGTCACAACAGCTCCTACGGCTCCTCCCCGGACTTCCTGCACCTGCCTGACCACCACCATCATCATCAGAGCATGGCCACTCTGGTGGGTCCATCTGTTTGTCTGTCGGTCTGTATTCCTATTACTAGTCTGCCTCTGTGTCTATGAGTCTTTCTGTCTGTGTGTTCATTTGTCTTATATGTCAGTCTGCACGTCTTTGTATTCATTTGTTTGTCATTAAGTCTTCCTGTTTTGAGTATTAATTTGTCTGGCATATCACTCTGCATGCATGTGTATTTGTGTCTCTCTCTGTCTGTATATTCATTTGTGTGACATGTCAGTCTAAATGTCTATGTATTTACATACATACATACATACATTATTATTATTATTATTATTCATTCATTAATCTATTGTATTTACATACATACATACATTATTATTATTATTGTTATTCATTCATTAATCTATTTCAGATTCGATGTCTGTGTATGTGGAGATGGGGTAGGAGGAGTGGTTTTGTGTCTGTGTCTATGTCTGTGTACATAACTTGACAGTTGCAGACTGGGAGCGGATCCAAGCGCATTCTTACTCATCTCCACCCCCCCTGCCCCCAACCCTCCCCATCCCCCACCGTCAACACCACCCCAACCCAGCCTTGTGATGAGCAGAGGGAGGCGGACAGGTGGGAGTGCCATGAGTACAGCCCCAGCAAGTCTTGGAGCAGCCAGGGCAGCAGGGAGGGGACAGAGAGATCGGCCACTGGTCGCTGGCTACCTTCCCCCCGCCTGGACTTCTTCCCTGTCAACTCCCACACAGGTGCACACTTTGTTGGCTGATTGGTTGTGTGATGGGTTGCTAGACTTCCCTGTCAGGCCCCAAACAAGTGCAAACTTTGTCTGGTTCGTTGTGTGATGGCTTGGTAGACTTCCCTGTCAATCCCCAAACAGGTGCACACTTTGTTGGCTGATTGGTTGTGTGATGGGTTGATAGACTTCCCTGTCAGCCCCCAAACAGGTGCACACTTTGTTGGCTGGTTGGTTGTATAATGGGTTGCAGACTTCCCTGTCAGCTCCCACACAGGTGCACAGTTTTACGGCTGGTTGGTTGTATAATGGGTTGGTAGACTTCCCTGTCAGCTCCCACACAGGTGCACAGTTTTACGGCTGGTTGGTTGTATAATGGGTTGGTAGACTTCCCTGTCAGCTCCCACACAGGTGCACGCTTTGTTGGCTGGTTGGTTGTGTGATGGGTTGGTAGACTTCCCTGTCAAACCCAAACAGGTGCACACTATGCTGGCTGAATGACTGTGTGATGGGTTGGTAGACTTCCCTGTCAACCCCCAAACAGGTGCACTCTTTACAGAAAATTTTCTTCCAATATCCGTGAATTCCACAATTCCTGTAGTGGTATTATATATCAAAGTGTATTTATTTTGTGGTCGTTATGCGAATGGAAACCCATTTGCAGAGACCCAGGCTTTGACACACAACCAACAAACCTGAAGGAACCTGGTGAACAGTTCTACTGTGCGGCGCCCTAGTGAATGACTCTTCACAGAGAAGAAGAAGAATTTGAAGAAGTTACCTGCAAATGAACAAGGAACGAGAAACGTGTCATGGAAACATTTTGAAATAGCGATGTGGGCAATGACATATTGTTTCCTTTTTCCTACAATGATAACAAGAACATCTTGGCTGGTTGGGATTGGTTTTGTGTTGGTTGACTGGACCCCGCACAGATTGGTTGGTTGGTTGGCTAGTGGGTTGGTTATTTTGTTGATGGATTGGGTACATGGACCTCTTCCTTTCACTTTGCACTCAGGCTATTTGTTTGATGGATTTTTTTTTCGACCTGTATGTGCATTTTGTCTACCTCTCTTTCTCCTTGACTGTTCAATGTCATTGACAGTCATTAAAGAGGTTCTTAGTTTGTGGTTTGTATGAATGTAAATTGTTTGTTCTTGCTGATTTATTTATGTTTGCGCTTTTGGTCAGTACAAAAAATTAAAATAAAATGAAATAAGAAGGGTGTGTGGGGGCGTGGGGTGGGGGGGAGGGGTTGTAATGGGGTGGGTGTTGAGGGGGGAGGGGGGGATTTCAATAGAAGAGCAGTGTCACTCGTGTGTCCGTCATTACTGTCTCCCGTGGATATTTTATCGAAGATGTCCCGGTTGATTTCAAACACTTTGGATTAATAGGTAGCTAGTTTTGATGTGAATTGATGATTGCATTGAAAAAAAAAGAAAAGATAATAACGTTGACGTCTGCCTTGATTAAAGACCAGACTCGGGAAAGTGTATAAGCGTGTGTGCTAATTTTAGGACGTAGCCAGTGTATTGCACGGTTGAGTGCGGAACATCAGAACTGTAGAATAGGGATGGTCTTGATTTGGTATATATATATATATATATATATATATATATATAGAGAGAGAGAGAGAGAGAGAGAGAGATGTGTTTGCGTGTGTGTGTGAATTATACATATGAATATATATATGTATGTATATATATATATATATTTACATTTACACCATAATAATAATCAAAATCACTGTTGTAATGTACATGTTGTCGTGGAACCACATGCTATGGTGGTAGTGGCGGCCCACAAGGCCCCGTGGCACAACCCGATGGAGGATGAAGACAGCAAGAACCTGCTTGGAGAGGTGGCTTTCCAGCTGGAGCGCCGCGTCCTGGACTACGTGTTCGCCAACAGTCTGCCGGACCTGAGCCCCCACAACTCCCCTTCCCGTGGGGCCGTTGTAGACACGGACACGGCGGCCAGACGTCGTCACATGGATGGCTACACCGTCAGCAACATTGGCGAGATGATCAGCCATGAGGTTAGCTCTCGAGAAGTGCTGTGCTGGCCTTGTTTTTGACGGTATCTTCCGCGGTGTTTCAGTCCGTGATAGTCCATCATTCACATCCCTTCCCGATCCCCTTCCTTCCCGCCCCCATATAATATATATTGATTATGATGGTGGAGGAGGAGGAGAATGACGATGTTGCTATGTGGGTCCCTGTTTAGGTTTGGAACTACATGATAAGGCTGTACTATGCACTTCCTTTCATGATTAATATTCCGGTGTTAACCAGGCCTGAGAGATACAGACTTGCAGTGTTGGTCAGAAACTTTGAGCAGCACACCCAGAGACCCATCCATGAAGTGAATGATACTCGACTGTGTGGTCCCAATCTTCCCCTTTAAGTCCATAGCACTCTCAACACTGTGTAGAAGACGGTATGCGGCTGTGGGCCGAACACCCCCCCACCCCACCCCCTACTTCCCCGTTTTTGAGGTTTGAAAGCGCTGTGTGGATGATGATGATTGTCATTATTAGTTATTATTATATTATTATTGCTGGTTTTATTTTTGCCCTTTTGCAGCTCTTTATAAAATGGAGAACATCAGTGACAGGAACGAAACAAACAGGCAAACAAACGAATTACGTTAAAGACAACAACAAGAAAACCACTTTCTAATTACACTCTGATAATTCTTTTTTTGATGACGTAAGATCGTTTCGTTTTCTGAAAAGTCATGAGTAAGTTAGTTTTGCTTAAACAGACAGATATATATGTGGACATTCGCTTTTGTGATGAAGTTATGGAGCAACGACTGAAACTAGTTGCCATCGCATTCCACATGGACGTAGAGTCCACGACAGTCGCTGTCAAATTAGAAGGGAGCGTCGAGGTCGTCACACAATCCAAGGGAGGCCATCGAAAAGCATACTCAAAGGCAGTTAGTATTCTCGTGTTGTTTCCTATGGACTGTTCTTTTTTGGAAAAAAACAAAAAATATGTCGGTCGCCTATTTATTTATTTTTCGTTGTTTGTTAGGGTTTGCATTCCTCGTCACAGCGGCCTGAATTACAAACACTACTACATCAACTGCCCCCCGGTGTGTCTGTTTTTTTGTTTTTTGTTGTTTTTTTGTGTGTGTGTGTGTGTGTTTTGTTGTTGCTTTAAAAAAAAAAATTATTTTAGAATACTGTAAACTGCTTTGGAAACGCTCAATATCTGAAACCACCCTTCATCTTGGGTTGAGAACCGTGCACATTGTAAAAATGCCCACCGTAAAATTTGGGTTTTTTGTTTAAACCATCACGAAGTTATGACAATCTAGTTTACCGGTTTTATGATCGTTTTGCTTTGCCGAAGAAGTGCATATTTAGATCTAGAGATTAAAAAAAAAGAAAAAAGATAGAAGCCATGGGTTCTCACACGTGCGCAAAGTGCATGCTGCGCGTGGGACTTCCTTTTATCACCACCCAGGCGAAAGTCCAGCACCTAGACCACTCAGTGAAGGCCTGATGGGTGGAGAGGGAAGTAAAACTCCCCATCCGTATTTGGATGGGACTCGAACCTGTGAAGACTCACTCGCTCAGACGGGCCAATTCCGGCCACTAGCTAGGCCAGCGCTCTTGTGTTGTGTTGTGCGATGTAGGTGTGATAGGAAAATCAGTACACTTCGTCTTGCAGGCAGAAAAAAAGGGTATGGGTAGCACTGCACTGTCACGAAGCACTCTCCCTGGGGAGAGCAGACCGAATTCCAGAGAAATCTGTTGTGACAATGAGTGATACATTACAATACAATACAACACAATACAGTACAATACAATGCACATACGATACGACGCAATATAAAACCAGACAAGACGATACAGTATTGAAAATACTAATAATAGTGGAGACATGTTGAGCACTTTTCTCCGTAAAAGGGGGCTCAAACCGCTTTACAATAAACATTCAACACATACACACATACACAGTAACTTACAAAAGGTAGAAGAAGAAAAAACAACGCACAAAAGCATAAAACAGATTCAAAGACTACACCTATTACATTACTTAATTACACACACACACACACACACACACATACATACATACATACATACAGAGTGCGTGTGCATGGCTTATAAGAAAACAGTACAATATAATCAGTGGCTGGGCCACCGTAGCAGTATTTTGTGATGTGTGTGTGATGTCTGGGTGTCAGGCCCTAGCGGGAGAGAAGTACAGTCGGGGCACAGAACGCATGCTGAGGGAGAGACTGCGCACCATGCTGGATCTCCTGACCCCCATGGGCTATGACCTGCTGGAGCATGGCTCCTTCTCACAGGTACAGATGTGTGTGTGTGTGTGTGTGTGTGTGTGTGTAATGAGGTAAACTTGTGGTAGGGGGGTTATTTAATCCTATACCAGCCTCTGTCTTTTCCAAGTGTGTCTCACAGCTTCTCCCCACAATCATCAATATTGTCAATTCATCCCTTCACACTGGAACGTTTCCATCCACTTTCAAAACTGCAATCGTTCGGCCTTTTCTGAAGAAATCCAACCTTGACGCAAACATTTTGAAAAACTGTCGACCAGTTCCTGATCTTCCATTCCTGTCCAAACTCCTTGAAAAAGCTGTCCTGAAGCAGCTCAACAACCACCTTTATTTCAACAGTCTCATCCACCCATTTCAGTCTGGCTATCGTGCTGACCACGGTACCGAAACCACTCTCCTCCACATCTTGAATAACCTACTGCTAGTGTCCGACTCAGGACAGATCTCCCTTCTCACTCTTCTCGACTTCTCAGCCGCCTTTGACATGATAGACCATTCAATCCTTCTTTTCCGTCTTCATTTTACATTTGGTATCAACGGCACTGTTCTAAACTGGTTCAAATCTTATCTCACTGATGGATTCCAGTTTGTCATTGTTGATAATTTCAGTCTGAACCCGTTAAAATCGAACATGGAGTCCCACAGTGATCTGTTTTAGGCCCAGTGCTCTTCACACTGTACACTGCTCCTCTCGCTGAAATTATCAATCGCCATAATGTCAGTCATCATTCTCATGCTGATGACACTCAACTCCAGAAGAGTGATAACCCTGAAAAACTGTCGTCGCTCTTGCAAGAAACATCCAAGTGCTTCCTGGACATTCAAAACTGGATGACTCTAAATATGTTACAATTGAACGCGGACAAAACTGAAGCAATGATCATAGGAACTAAAAAAAACTATCTTCCATCACAAATGACACAATCAAACTTGGCAGTACATCCATCCCTCTTTCCAGTTCAGTCAGGAACCTCGGCGTTGTCCTTGACAACACACTGTCCATGCAAAAATTTATCAGTCAGATATGTCAGTCCTGCTACTGTCAACTGTGGCGCATCAGTTCCATCAGGAAATATCTGTCCATTGGCGCAACATCTAGACTTGTCGTTTCTCTCATTCTCTCTCGCCTTGACTACTGTAACTGTGTATTGTCTGGTTTGCCTGCTTCATCTATTCAGTCCCTTCAGCGCATACAAAACTCTGCTGCCCGACTCGTCCTCAGAAAGAAAAGATCTGAGCACATCACTCCTCTTTTGCAACATCTCCACTGGCTCCCAGTCTCACACAGAATAAAGTACAAGATCAGCACTCTATGTTATAAATGTATTCACAAATTTGCCCCTTCATATCTCTGTGGCTGCCTTCACCTCTTCACTCCATCTCGCTCACGACGATCGGCTTCGGATCCACTCTGTTTACGCATACCCAGATTCAAACACTCCGCTATTGGACGCCGTTCTTTCTCTGTCTCTGGACCTTGTATTTGGAATGAACTTCCTCAAGTCTGGCCTTAAAACCCACCTCTTCCCAAAAAGCCTCCCTTCTCTGCCTCTTACTTGTCTTCAGTTTCTCCAGTTTTAGAGTTATGCATGCGTGTGAATGACTGGTGCGAAAGCGCTTTAATTTGTCTCTGCACAAGATTCAGCGCTATATAAATGCCATTATTATTATTATTATTACACACACTTTTTACTTTTCTTCTTTTTCCTTCCTTATGACGAGCCTGGAGGCAATATCTATACTGTACACTTTTTTCAGACAAAAAGATCGATCGACTGATTGACTGATCTATCGATCGAGTGAGTGAGTGAATGAGTGAGCGAGTGATTGATCGAATGATTGATTGATTGATCAGGACATCATCATCAAGTACAGCCTGCTGAGCAGCCCCCCCCACCCCTCCACTGATTGATTGATTGATTAATAATCAATTGACTGATTGATCAGGACATCATCAACAAGTACGGCCTGCTGAGCAGCCCCCCGCCACCGGAGGCGAGAGACCCAAAGTCTGAGGTGGGCATCCCCGGTATCAGTGTGTCCGACCTGCAGAACTTTATCTTCACCGCCTCCGAGTCGGACGAGGAACGGGACACGCTGCTGCTGGTCTTCGACTGCCTGAGGATGCTGTCCATTGAGGATGGCCGACCCCTCTTCGTCTGGTAGTTTGCTTGCTTGCTTTCATCCACATAGTAGGATGGAGAGAGAGGGGGGAGCTGATGGGGGGAGTGGTGGGGTAACGGTTGATGGGCGGGCCGGAGGGGGTGGGGGTGGGGGGGGGGTAAAGGAGGAGGGGGGAAGGGAGGGGAGACATGGGTTGTTGGGGGTGGGGGGGGGGGGGGTAGGGACAGAGGAACATATGTATGAACACACACACACACACACACACACATACATACATACATACACACACACACACACACACACACACACATAAATACATATATACACACATACACACACACGTACACATACACACACACGTACACATACACATACACACACACACACACACACACGCACACACACATTTGAAAGAGGCGCCTTGGCAGTAAATCGGCCAGGCTGCATTCACACTGAGACCAGCCAGTTGCTGACAGAAGGTGCTGTCCGAGAATTGTGCGCCACTTATTTTGCGCTTTCCCGCCATGAATGCCGTTTGTGGTAAGTGTTCACACTGGCCACCAGCCGTCTCCAACCAGCTGTCTGATTAGTGGCGTGCACACAGATGAGACGGATGGCTGGTCCAAAGGACGGAACCCTTTAATAATACCAGCAGCGTGAATTCCAATAATAGTAACTTCCGGCTGGAAAGCGCCGTAGCTGAGACAGGCAACTGGCTGTGTCTGATGTGTTGTTGCTGTTGTTTTTTTTAGGCTGACAGCAACTAGCTGGGGTTTCATGTGAAGGCGGTGGACTTCTGATCCACTTCAGTGTTGTCAGTCACCGGTGATCAGGATTCGAGGTCCCGTTTCGGCAAGGTGTTGTGTCCTTGGGAAAGGCACTTTACTCCCAGTTTTCCTCACTCCCACTCAAGAGTGAAGTTACCTAATCAGATTGGTGAAGGTAAAAAAACGGCAGAATGAGAGGATTGGGTCCCAGTTTCCTATGCCGAGCTTTCGTGGATATGAATTACCTGCCCCAATGGCGGTAAAAGGTTATGGGGCCTTCAACCTTTTAAACTTTTTTTCACAACACAAAGAGAGGGGGGTGGAGAATAGAACTCTTTGTTTTGCGCGCGCTCAACTACGTTGTTGTTGGGCCACCTTTTCTTCTGTTGTGCCTGACTGTGTGGGCGCATGTGTGTGGACGGGGAAAATGTGGGGAGTTGGGAGGGGATGGGGGTGGGGAGCTTGGAAAAGGTGTGAGGGCAAAAGAAAAAAGAAAAAAAAAATTGTGCACGCATATGCACCTGTTTTGCAAACACGCACAATACATATATCAATAAGGAACATGAACAGATATAGATTTTTATTTACAGACTGTGTGTGAGTGAGTATATTTGAGTGTGATCAACCACAGTACTGAAGTGACAATAAACCAGATTTCAACCAGTACTGCTTGTGACCCCTGTTCTGTGAATGAGAAAATGTGTGTGAATGATAGTATGTGTGTGAGGGTGGGGGGTGCACATTTTTCTTCTTTTGTGTGTGTGTGTGTGTGATGCTTATGACCACTGTGCTGTGTGGGTAAGTATGTGTATCTGGAAGTGAGGGAGTGTGTGTGTGTGGGGGGGGGGGGGGGGGGGGGGGTATGCGTGTTCACCAAGAAGCCAAACTACTAAAATGCTAACGAAGACACATAAGTTCAACATGAGCGGATGCTTGTGACCTCTGCACTGGAGTGTTGTGTACAACAGCGAGTGGGGTTTTTTTCTTCATCGGTCTCACACACAGGACTTCTGGCTGGAATACGTGTTCATTCCGCCCCTCAAGGACCCGCGAACACACACACACACACACACACATATCACTTAAAGTGGAAAGTCGTTAAATTGAAACACACACACACACACACACACACACACACACACACACACACACACTAAGACACAGTATACAGGATTTGATATGTGCGATAATATTTTACAAATCGTCTGCTCGGAGTGCTTCAAAGCACAAATAAAAAAAATTTATATATTGAACTGAGTATGCTTTGTTATCGAACATACGTGCGTTGGTATATGTACCAGGTATGTTAAACACACACGAAGGCCAGAACATTAATATAATTAATAAAGTTGCCTAACTTTCAAGTAATCTGTGTGTGTGTGTGTGTGTGTGTGCACATACACACACTTGCTCATGACTTTCAGAATGGAGCATGTCAGCTTAACAGCTTGGGCATAGTTTCTTGCAGATTTGTATAAACAGAAACAAAAAGTAAGAGCAAACTTCGTCGCACATTGCGTGCATTTAACGCCCCCCCCCCCCCCCCCCCCCAAAAAAAAAAAAACAAACAAAAAAAAAACCAAAACAAAACAAAACAAAAAAACAATAAAAACAACAACAACAAAAAACCAACCAACCAACAAACAAAAAACCCATCAGCTGCAATTAACAGTGCACACCTGACAATCATTTGTACGATATATATAGATATAATATTCGTCTATATGTCATAAATGCTGCATTTATTGGGCTGGTGATTAAAATAGTTTGATCGATAAGAGTGTTCTGTGCAATGGTTTTATGAAAGTGTGATTGCAGGCCTACTGGGTGTATTCAGTTAAGAAGGCAATGGGTCAAACAACCAATTTCATTGCTGTCACACAAATAAGAGAGGCCTACAGTCTTCAGTGTTTTCATGGCGGTTCTATGTGCTTCGGAACATATATATTACAACAGCTTATCGTTCGAAATAATCGTGTTTTGTGTGTGTGTGTGTGTTGTTTTTTTTTTGTTTTGTTTTTTTGTGTTTTTTTTTTTTCTCTCTGATGTTTCGATAAAAGAATACGCATGTGCATGTTCCACAAAACAAAACACAGCCTTGAAAATCCTGCGTACAGGCCTTCATTCTGGTTTTGATTTTTAGCTTGCTGAAATGAGTCTTTACAGTAACAGTTCATGTAGGCCGTTTTACCACCAACTGATGATCATCAGAATTTGTTGCCCCTCAGTCCGCCAGTCAGTGAGCGTAACCAATGTCCCACATTGGTGAAGTCAGAGAGATCATGGTGCATATTATTTGACGCTAACCGACCAATCAGAAGCTGAAGGAAGCCTGCACCGGTACGCTGACCCAAGTCACAAGTAGGCCGGAAGTTGTCTGCCAAGTAGTCACTTTTCTCGTCTCCGACACGTAGAGATCGCAGTGAGTTCATCTGAGCAACAGAGTAGCGACATTTACTTATTTATTTTGTTTTGTTTTGTTTCCTTTATTCATCTACTGTCAGTCTTTTTAGAAAGGAAAAAAAAAAGACACATACAAGACGAAAGGAAATTTCGAAGAATAATTTCCGCGGTATCTCTCCCCTCCCACCCCCCCCCCCCACCCCCACACTTACCCGCCCGCCGTAAACGTGCCAAGTGTTAATCTTCCTGCTCAGCTTTTAAACTCTGAAAGTACGCGAGGTGTTCTGACCTGTTTTGATGAGAACTGCATGACCTGCTCCAACACAATGAATTGTACGCTCTCATGACAGGGGGGAGTGGTCAGTGAGCCTGGGTAGGTCCAGTACCGGGTGATGTCACCTGAAATAGTCACATACACAGACACACAAATGCATAATTATGTTCACAAGCACACAAAGGCACACATACATACACAGATTTATATAATGATATTTTGTTTGTTATAGTGAGAGATAGATTAGGATCAACGCTCGGTTTATACTATAGATTGGCATTAAATTTCGGCTGGGCCAACAGAAAAGTGAGACCTGTGCGATTAATGATACATCCACTGCCATGGGAATTGATTTTCAGCTTTGTCTTTTGTGAAAGGCTTTGATTATCGAATTAGGAGGCTTTAGCACTAGCTACAGCTTTGGGGGATAGTTAGCCTTTGCTGGGAACCATCCTAACGCTGGCTGTCCTAAAACTCTGTTGGCCGAGAAAGTGGGAATGTAACTTGGGCAAGACTCTTCTAAAATATAAAATAAAAAAGAAGAAAAAAATCTAGCCCAGATAGTCAAGACAGTTGTTGCCTCCTCTGCTGTTCTGATAGTCATAGTCGGACATGACTGATTATTACACAAAACACACAGACAGACGCACGCACGCGCGCGCGCGCACACACACACACAGAGCAGAAAACCCACGATGTAGTTATCAATCACGGGTTAATCAAGCACACATCATACCCGGCAGCAGAACAGTTGGGTCAAAGGTGACACCCGTGTTGAACGTGTTTCCGCAGTGTCTGACATTGTTCAGCTGGCTGCTGACCACCTCGAAGTCTTCGTGTGCACTGCCCACCTGATGTATTGACACAGGTATATGGGTATGCAGGCCACAGCATTGTATTGAATTGTATTGTATTGTACTGTATTGTGCTACATTTCGTAACAACATATTTCTCTGTGTGAAATTCGGGCTGCTCTCCTCCCCCAGGTAAGCGCTTCACTACAGTACTGCTCCACCCACATATATTTTTTGCTACATGCAAATGTATTTGTTTTCCTATCAAACTGGATTTGTTCCCATAGAATTTGCTAAGTTAACTCCTTATCTCCAACTATAGCGAACTGAAAGCTTCCAAGAGATAAAAGGTAGATTGGTGGATATCGCACACCAATTGGGATTAAGGCGTCTTGAGTTCAAATAAAATAAGGACCATGGCAGTGTTTATGACACAGTTATGCGTATGAAAAAGAGAGAGGGGGGGCAGTGTGGAAAAGAAAAAGAAAGTAAAGAAAGACTGCATGATGCATGAATGAAGGAGGCAGAGACACAAAGACTGGTACAGAAAACACACCCATTGATATCATATTTGAGGAATTTCCTACTGACATCACGAGTTTAACCAGGTAATTCTCATAGCAAACGCCCAGGCAAATACTGCATGGTGAAGCTCAGAAAGAGAGAATGGGCTTCCGAAAGTGGTAAAGGATACGGTAAACGCCCGATCCGAACTTCAGGGTGAAATCTGTGTAAAAAGGGGATGGGCGCTTACATGGTAGTTGACAGCATATGCAAAGAAACACACACACACACACACACACACACACACACACACACACACACACACACACACACACTCACTCACAGTGATCAACACGCACAGCACAGCCAACCCATCGCTCTGAGTGGAAGCTTCAGCGAAGCTATTGTAGTTAGTAGAGTTCCAGTGAACCAGGTGAATCTGAAACACACAGTCACAGAACACAGTTTTCATTTTCAGTATACCCTCTCTGACTCTCTGTCTCTGTCCTTTTTTGTCACTATTAAAGCAAAGAATGAAAGATATATTTATGCAAGAGTGGGCGGAGTCAGTAATGTGTGAAGATATATATCATAACTACAGACTGTTTAAAACTGGTTTTCAGTGTGAGCAATATTTTGACTTTGTGGATAAAAAGTGTTTTAGGGATTGTTTGGTAAAATTACGGCTTGGTTTGTTCCCAATAAATGGATAATTGTTTAGGAGAACATTCAAATGCAATTCAAATTACGCATGTAAATGTTGTAATGTAGTCGAGGATGAAAACCATTTTATAAACAATTGTGTCCTTTAGAATAACCTGCGGCAAAAATATCTGAACTCTGAAGGTCAATCGTATGTTCACTTGCTGAAGAATGGTTCTGTTTACAGTATTCGTAAACTCTGCGTTTATATATTTAATGCCCTGAAGATACGACAGGAATTCTGTGACAACAACGATGAAAGTTAGAATTAATTTACTATGCACAAGAAGCACTTTTGTTCTACAGGTTTAAGTTAGTACGTATTTTACATTTTGTTGTCGCTGCGTGATCACCATATTGTGTTTTTTTTTACCTCTTTCTAGGGGCCGGAGGCCTGGAGATTAAAGTTTTGTTCTTGTTCTTGTTCTTGTTCCGTCTCTGTCTGTCTGTCTGTCTGTCTCTTTCTCTCACTCTCTCTCTCTCTCTGGATGTGAAAAAAAAAATCAATTTTGTTTACACCACTACTCTCGTGAAACAAAAATTCGTTTCGACTGGTTTCGTTTTTTCTCTCCAACAACAAAATGGAAATCACTTAAATAGTGTAATAGGTTCTATGGCTTTAAAAGTGTTTTTTTAACAGAAAAATAAGAAACCGCTGTCAACAGCTAGTGGGACAGAAAGTCCTGCCACATATAGGCCATCAATTCACAGGCACAATGCTTTTAAATATTGGTTTCAAACTTATCCGTCCATGCTCTCTTGTTGTCCAGTGTGTGTTTTTTTCTAAGGTAGGACCCGGAGTTACATTCTTTGCTTCATTGTAAAACATTTGATGATAATGTACGTGAAAATGTGCTGTTTCTTATACTAAAAAAAAGCGAAGAAAGCCTACATTTTTAGCGTATTTAATATAAACCAGGAGAATTCAGTCTGGTCACTTACAAAACGTATTGTTGAAGCGTATAACCTTCGACCCAAAAAGTCCCACTGTTATTCATAAAGAAAGTCAACAAAGTATAGATATCTCTGCAGTAACAAGTTCTACAGATGAATTTTGATTTCTTCACAGCACATCACTTGTGTCGGAATGGATGGTCAAGATGACATAAGATATTCAATAATTGTATGGATCTGAATAGTTTTCATTATTACTTTTTTTCATAACTTGCACACCTCCTCCAACCTCATGTGAGTAAGGCTGTAACGTTGTTGACATTAAAGGTTTCTGAATATATGAATTCCAAGCTCTCTCTCTCTCTCTCTCTCTCTCTCTCTCTCTGGTAATCGAAGTAATGATTTGACTCCCAGAAAAAAGCTTCGTGAATTATGAGAACCGTTGTGTACCCAACCTGTACAAACCCAAAGTCAGAAGAGAGGATAGTGACTGACCCCACAACCCAAGGTCAAAAGGAGAGGACAGTGAATGACCCCACAACCCAAGGTCAAAAGGAGAGGACAGTGAATGACCCCACAACCCAAGGTCAAAAGGAGAGGACAGTGACTGACCCCACAACCCAAGGTCAAAAGGAGAGGACAGTGACTGACCCCACAACCCGTCTAAGGACAGAACAGTGACTGACCTCACAACCTAAGTTCAAAAGACAGTGACTGACCTCATAACCCAAGATCAAAAGGAAAGGACATTGACTGACCTCACAACCCAAGTTCAAACAACAGTGGCTGACCTCACAACCCAAGTTCAAACAACAGTGACTGACCTCACAACCCAAGTTCAAAGGACAGAACAGTGACTGACCTCACAACCCAAGTTCAAAGGACAGAACAGTGACTGACCTCACAATCCAAGTTCAAAGGACAGAACAGTGACTGACCTCACAACCTAAGATCAAAGGACAGAACAGTGATTGACCTCACAACCTAGGATCAAAGGACACGGCAGGTACTGACCTCAGCAGCATACGGCTGACCGTCGATGGTGTGTTCGGATCCCCGCTGATCCAGTGACCCCCAGTGAAGGTGGAACTGATCCAGCCGGTACACCCTGCTGCCCAGAGGACCCCCGGTCAGCGCTGGACACAGGTCAGGCAGTCAGCAGTCAGTGTCTCACTTTGTTTGGTTCTCTCTATTACAACTTCTTCACCTTCACCTTTCCTATAACCCAGTGGAGGGTCGTCGGGGCACCGCAGATGATTTCCAGACCAGTTCTTCTCTCCATCGCTTCCTGTCTCTCGCAGCTCTCTGGGAATCTGGGAAATTCAGGTCTGTCCATTCTTTGATGTTGCCCTCTCCAGTACCGTCCCCCAGGGGAACAGTTCAGAGGGGAAGAGAACAACAACAACAACAACAAACACACACACACACACACACACACACACACACACCACACACACACACACACACACACACACACACACACACACACACACACACACACACACACACACACACACACACACACACACACACACACACACACACACACACATTAAAGGGGAAGGCAAAGAAAGAGATGGACAGACATCATTACCGAGTGGATTGGAAGGAGCTTTGCTGAAACCCAAGAACTGGCACATAGCCGTGAGAAATGAAGGCTCTGTGTCGGCGTTCCTCCATGCAGTGCCGCTACGACCCTGGATGGTTTTGGGCCGGGGGTTGGGGGTGGGCAGTAAGCAGTAAGTAATCTGTTACTGACCTGGGGCCGAGCTGCATGGGCGCTCTCTGCAGTGCTGAGTTTGCTTATCGTTAAGAATGTTCGTAACTCCATGGTAAATTCCATATACTTAGGAACATTCTTGATTTACTCCAAGCAAACTTTACTGCACTGCAATGATCGCTTAATGTAAACCGGCCCCGGGGTGGGTTGCATGAGCGAACTTAGCGGCGCTAAGTTTGCTTATCATTTAGAATGTTCCTAACTCCACGGTAATTCCTTATACTTAGGAACATTCTTAACTCTCAGCAAAGCTTGCTGCGCTACAAAGATCGCCTCGTGCAACCCGGCCCTTTGCGCTTGTTGAGGGTGAGCGCTGTGCAGAGCACCAATGATTTAAAGACATAGGTCTTCAAAGAGCAAAGTTAAACCGTTCATTTTTTTGTTTGGTCCCTGGGATCGAAGTTTTTATTTTCTCTTTACTAGACACCACCACCACCATCATTATCATCATCATCATCATCATCATTATCATAACAGTAGTTTCATCTTACATACTGTGCTCCAGTTCAGTGCAGCAGAACGGCACAACACAACACACTGAGCAGTTGCAGGGCTCTATGATGACAACTTGCAGGGCTGTTTCTTTTTCATAACATAGGAAGGAGGGGACGGGTGGGGAAGAGAAAAAAAAATTACAATGGCATAGTAATCGTCATTTTGACCTCGTTCGTTTACATTTCGTTTCATTCCCCTAACACACTTATGCATCATAATTATTTCACCATGAATTCAAACAAATAAACACAAAAACGATGAAATAAATATCAAGAAAGGGAAGGAACACTACAAAAATACCCCCACGAACTTACTGCTTTGCCTGTTGCCACACGCGGCCTTCACGGTGTGACCATTGTTGCTGAGAGTCAGAGTCTCCTCCGGCAGGTAGCTGACGGTCAGCGGTGTGTCCTGCAGCCCACTGTCGTACACTACCCGCGCCCTCCGGATGTCCACTGGGGACTGACGGCACCCCCCTGCCGCCGGGAACTTGGAGGCCCAGGTTTGAGGACCTGACACCCATCAACAGATTCCATTCCGATTCTTCTGTCGGTCAACGAATGAACAAAAGTACTTGTCTTCTTATCAAAAGTGGGTTCTGCTTTACTATATATATATATGTGTGTGTGTGTGTGTGTGTGTGTATGTGTACACACACACACACGCGCGCACACACACACACACATATATATATGTCTATATATATATATATATATATATATATAGAGAGAGAGAGAGAGAGAGAGAGAGAGATGTAACCAAGTGCTCAGCTGGCTACTGCTTCATGCACGAGCCGTAGCAGACACCTTTTCCGCAACTAACACGCAGGTGTTCAGTGACTCACTCATGATGCGTGACGCCATTCCAAATTTGAATGCAAAGCCCCTTTTAGACAGATACTCCAAACATTTATTGAATCAAATCTCTGTATCATTCACTGACAGATATGTCTGTTGTGCTTACACACACACACACACACACTTAAATCAGTTAGAAGCATAGTTGATTTCAGTTTAATTGTTCGTCAGAGTAGGAATGTCAACTGACGCTAAGTTTACTTCATTTTGTCTTTCCATCACATATAATGGTACAGTTTACAATTCTATATGTGATAGCTTATCATACACTGCAACCACACTATAATAATGTTTGGATGAGAACAGATCAGGCATTTAGAAAATACAAAGCCGATTTTCATTGTCGACACATAACGACAATCACTACATGACCAGTGTTGCTTGACGGCTTGGGCTCAGTTGAAAACGGTGTTTCCAACACACCGTATTTAACTGAATATCTCTTTCGTCGAATCAGTAAACTTCAACTATTATATACTGACAGAATTGTCGCAATTCCATCTTATAAATCTATTCCATTTGTGTTTGCCTACATTAAACTGATTTAACGCAGTTTGTAATTTTCAGCGACGATCTTCTCAAAACATGATCAGTCCAGGTGACTTGAATAAAGATTTTTAATTCAATCGTTCACATGTTGTGTGACTGTAATGTCCACCAGTTTTGGACACAGCTGCAGCACACCTTCAAGGAGAGGTGCCAGCATTGCGAAAACTTTGAAATAGATGAGGAACTTGTCTTATTTGGTATAAAAGATAATCTACAAACTCATAAAGCCATGGATCTGATTCTGCTTTTGGCTAAATTTTATATCTACAGATGTAAATTGCAAAATGTCCAGCCAGCTATACAGCTTTTATTGCTCTTACAAGAAAAAAGATGCTCTGAAGGACAGTACATAGCAAATATTAACAACTCAAGAAGACAGTTTGAGGAATGCTGGCACGTTTATCATCCTATCATTAATTAATTTCTTTTTCTTAGTCCACTATATTCTTTGATGCGTTCATATTCGTTACCTGCTCCCTTGCTGCTATCATGAAGTTGGTAGATGTGGACAATTGATAGGGGAGCAAGAGGAAAAAAGTGGAACATGGAATTAGGGAATAGGAAGTGAAAGCATACATATCTATATAATTATTTATGTTGATGATATTGATGATGACAATGTTTGTATGTATCTTTCACTTATTTGTTTTAAATTCTCCTTTATTTCGCTTTGTGTATGTGAATGTATGTACTTATGTAATGTAAAATGTTATTAAAAAAAAGGTGTTCATTAAAAAAAGAAAAAGAAAAAAAAGAAAGATTATAAATTCATCTTGAATAATCAACACTTCATTTTATATTCTTTAGAAAGTGGCCTTGAGCTCTTTGTTTTGCGACCAATCTGTAGTCACATCTCTGCTATGACTGGTCTAGATAATCGCCATGTCGTCATAAGCTTGTAGGCAGATTTAATTCTTTCAAACGTCAGTGAGTGTCTCTAATTTGACTGTTCTTCAACATTTTTGGAATGATGCATTCTTTCTCATTTGATCTCACTGATGAAGGTTAGGTTTTCCTTATCCTGCATTGAGTGGAGAAGATATAAATGTTGAACACAGGCTGTGCTTGGCTGTGTCAATGTTTGACGCAACTGGATAACTTTTAGAGTTCATTTGCTAGCTGAAGCCACATTTCGTTAAGCCTTGATAGTCTTCCAATCATTGTATTGAGCACTGACTATCTGGTCTCTCAGTCTGCCAGTGTTTAGTATCAAAGCCACTGATTCTATTATCTTTCCTATTATTCATGTATTATTTTACATGCTGATATCAGTTGTACTGCTATAGTGTTTCACTGACTCTCAACAGAGTTGGAAAAAGTCATTAGGAAAGCGGGTGGGGTGGTGGGTATAAGACAAGACACCTTTAGCGACATGCACAATAGAAAACTGACTGACAGACTAATAACAATTTTGACCGACGTAAGACACCCACTACATGATGACATTAATAGCAGAAGGTCAGACATAAGTGGTAGGTTTAGAGCTCCACGCGCAAGAACATCTCGATACATTAATTCATTTATTCCTACAGCCATTCGCGCACACAATCAAAACATCCAATACACTAAGTGAACCCTCCCACCCCCCAAGCCCCCTCGCCACAGCAACACCTGAACTTCACCAGCACACGAGTGTATGGGAGTAGACATTATGCGTGCATGTGGGACTGAGCGGGTGAGCACGGGCAAGCAAGCATTTGTGTGTGTGTGTGATCGGAAGTGATTTTTAAATATTTTCTTATTTTACTTGGATTTCATGTATCTTAATGTTAATGTTCTAATCTTATTGGCGTGACATATGTTATGTGCATGCATACGTTGTTTGTGTGTGTGTGAGTGTGTGTGTGTGCGTGTGTGTGTGTGTGTGTGTGTGTGTGTGTGTGTGTGTGTGTGTGTGTGTGTGCATTTTACTTATATATACGATTTATTCCCTTGATGTTTTTATGTATTGTTGTACAATACCTTATGGTCTTAACGTGTGTGTGTGTGTGTGTGTGTGTGTGTGTGTGTGTGTGTGTGTGTGTGTGTGTGCATGTGTGTGTATGTGTGTGTGGGTGTGTGTGCGTGCGTGCGCGCATGTCATTTTTAGTAATCTTATGCCCTTTTTTTTTGTTGGATGTTTTCATTTGTTAATATTGTTGTGCAATACCCTATTGTCTTAACATGAGTATGTGTGTGTGGGGAGTGGGGGGGTTAGTATATCGTCAGCTATTGGGAATTCTTATTTGACTAGTTTTAATCTCTTCTTATGTTGCGCATGATTTTATGCCAGTGTTTACAATGAGCCTGTGATTGCACAACTTAATTTCCATGTGGATTAATAAAGTGTTTTTGATTTGATTTGATTTGATTTGATACTGTAGCTTCACAGTCACAGTGTGTGTAGTATTCTATTGTTGTGATTACGAGATAGTGTTGGGTTAATATCAGTTATTGGTTAAAACCATCTGATATATATCACAGTATGGCAATTGTAATTCAGCTATCCTGATTTCTCCTATACAGCTTACTCCAGTATAGTGCTACATGATAACTGACTCATTTGAATCACTGACACAGTATAAGCTTTACATAAGCTATACTGTCAGTATACTTTCATTAAATCAGCTTAGCTTCAACCACTTTAACTACACTGTTTAAATGTATTAGAAATGTCAATTGCTGTCAGTGTTTGGTCTTCACACATTTGCGTTATGTTCATGTTATGTTGTTGCTAATTCCAAATCAAGTGACAGTCTTTCCATTGTAATATACATGTCCTTACTATCCACTTGTGCTGACATATTATACTTATGATACTTTGTAATTTGTCTTATTCAGGCACTGTCTTCTCATCTGTTTTTCTTTATCTCCTTATAACTATTGTAAAAATAAAACAATAGAAAACCCCTTTTGTGACTGGCTGTCTATATGCCCTTGGCCAGTGTGCGGATCTTTTCTACCCGTTCACCTTCATACTCTTTAATTCAGTAAATCAGAAATTCTTTTGTACCGTCCCCTTTTATGTACCACTCGAGTTAACACGGCTACACACACACACACACACACACACAGATATATATATATATATATATATATATATATTAGCCAATGACGTGTCGGTCATCACGGTAAACAGTGCTGTCAACAGTTTTTCCTTTGTGTTTGTGTTGTTGTGGGTTCCAATTTTTGCTATGGACGTGTCTATAATCAAGGCTTACGTTCACAACTTGCTGTCAACAGACAGATTTTCCACTTCTCTGTCTATTGTTGCGTGTTCCTACTTTGCCATGGACGTGTCTATTATCACTGTCACTGGTCGGCGAGGCTCTAAGCACCATAATTTAAATTCATTTATCACTGTCACAAAATGACTATCGTTCTTGTGCCATGCTTATTACTGACATAGTACAACAGTTTATGGACCAGGACGGCCCGGGTGGTGATCTGAGTAATAGCTCTCTGTGACAGTGATCGATATGGTCTTCGACTAAAAATGGGCCCAGACTTTTCAGTGGACGGGAGGCATTGATTCTTAATGAGAGAACGGGAGCAGACATGATATATTGGATGGGAGATGCACTTACTCTCACATGTGCGCGCGCGCGCACACACACACACACACACACAATATACATATATACACACAGGGGGGCAACTGCCCTTTCTCAGCCATCATTGATGCAATATTTGTATTTGAAAGCAGTGATTAAACCATCATCACCGAATCCCGCGCTTCAGCCTCACGTTTCAAAGGTTGCGTCGATTATATCACTGCAAAGTTGACGGTGCACGAGACTCCCAAAATTGTGCCGGTGTAGCAACAATCTATTCGTACCCCCGTGGGTTTTTACCCTGACATTAAATGTGGTTAGCCAAGATTACCCCCCCCCCTCCCCTCACCCCCACCCCCCACCCCCCACCACCCAATGTCTGATTGGACTAGCCTGGGATGACTCCAGGTGAACACTTCAACTTTTTAAAACGGATAACCCCACCCCTATTCTTATGTTGAATTTTACCCCCTCCACCCTCCAAATGAATATGAGGACTAAGCTTACTTTGTCCCTGTCCTCTGCCTCCTCCTACCCCTCCTCCTCCTCCTCCTCCTACTACTACTACTACTACTAGACTAGCTTGAAATAACCGCCGGCGATAATAAAAGAACAGACCCTCCTTTGCTTTCGTTAAGTTGCAATGGAAAGAGGTGAGAGGTCGATATGGACTATCTCAAACCGACCACACTTCCTCTTTCAATAGCTTGATTCATTATACCTGCAGAAAAGGGGATAGTTTCGAATTAGGGAGGGTAGGTGGGAATGTCACGGGGGAGGGGGCGTGGGGGGCGCAGGGGGGGGGGGGGGCGGGGTCTTATCATCTCACCACAAATGACACAAGGGGTAATTCGTGGCTAGCGCAGAATTACCTGTGGGTAAAATCCAGCGAGGGGTTAGGGAAGGGGGCCGGACGGGGTAGGGGTGGGGGGAGACTGAGTCTGTTGCACCGGTAATTGCATCGACGAATGCCTAGAGCACGTGGCTCCACAATAGCAACAAGCCTGAGGGATGTCTCCCGC